>NC_053390.1:380915549-381237735 GCF_905171765.1 Bufo bufo
ACCAAGCAAGCCAGGGATGTAGGAATTAGGGAAGGGAGGAGTCACATACCTTTAAAAGTAACATCAGGAGACAGAGGATTCATCCCTGACGAAGATTAGCGAACTAATCGAAACGCGTTGGAGAAAACTTTGGTCCTCCTGGTCCACCGTAGCCACTGTCGTGACGTCACGCAGCGCTCCGAGCGAGCGCGAACAAGCGGCTTCTTTTAACCACGAGCTGTGCCACCGGCCGGGGCAAGCTCAAGAAACAATTTTATTAAAAACAGTTGTTACTATTAGGGCCCAGCTCCCCAAAACCTTTCCTCATCTCGGACGGCACCAAAAACAAAAGAAAAAAGAAAAAAGAAAAAGAACTGGAAAGACGCAGAAGAACAGTGCCCACAGAGGAACATCTAGGATTAAGACATCACAACCCAAACTGTAAGTCCCTGTTATAAACCACTGCGTATCTTCATGGTGCCCATTCTGATTAAGAAAGCAATAGGGAGTACAAGTCGCGCAGTACCTACATATATATTGCACACATCATTTATTTGATATCCAACGGTGGCGATACCGTTGCGGTACCGCTGCGTCAGTTTAACTCAGTGCAAGCGCCGGTGTATCACTACTGTTTTACCAGATCCCACTTAAACCTTTAGACATCCAGACTCTCTTAAAGGGGTTATCCAGGAAAAGATATGTATGACTTATCCTCAGGATAGGTCATCAATATCAGATCTCCAGGGGTTCGACACCCCAGACCCCCACCAATCAGCTGTTAGTAGAGGCCTTGAGCGCCGCAGCCTCTTCCTTGGCCAGCAACATCACTGTACATCAGTCACATGGCCTAGTTGCAGCTCAACCCTTTTCAAGTCAATCGGGCTGAGCTGCAATCCCAAGCACTGCCACTATACCATGTACAGCGCTGTCCTCGGAAAGCTGACAGGAGCCTGCATCGCCAGAGCTCCGGTGAGCGCAGCGGCTCACCGAAACAGTTGATCAGCGGGGATGCTGGGACTTGGACCCCTCTAATGTGATAATTAATGTTGAGCGAATAGAAGTCAAACAAATTGACCTTGATCCGAATTTCAGGAAAAATTCGAATGGCCGCACCCGGAAATTTCCTCGCGCTTTGTCAATTTTCCCTAAAATGGTTCTAAAAAAAATAAATAAAAATCACCTCATCCATTTGAGCACAAAGAGTCAGTTGCGGCCTTCTTGATTGCAGAAACTGCGCAAAATCTTGCGCGTGGTGATGCATGGCATCATCACATCACTGTTTGAGATTTTGTGCGGACTCTACGCAAGCAAATGGATAAGGTTTGTTTTATTATTATTATTTTTACCCTGATTAACCCCTGAAAGGCCTAACTTGTAGCCTCAGATGCTGCAATCAGCAATGAACGCGGCATCTGAAGGGTTTTAAACCTGTTGGAGACACATGACGTACCGGTACAGCATGATGTCCCCGGTACTTAAGGACACATGACGTACTGATACGTCATGTGTAGTTCCAATTACCACCGCCCGGCAGGCAGTAATCGGAACTGGGACAATGCACGGGGGGGTCCCGTGAGCCGCAGGTCAATTCAGACCTGCGGTTTGCGGCTTTTAGGGGAGTTGCGGCGGTCGGTCGGAGGTGCCATCGGGTCCCCGTGCGGCTGTAAGGAGGACCCGATGGCATGGAAGGCAGCACGATGCCTTCCTTAGGCATCGGCGCTGCGTTTCGGTGACGAACCTGTGAGATCCAGCCCCCCTGGATCTCACAGGCAGGAACCTGTATGAATAATACACACTGTGTTACTCATACAGCCAATGCATTCCAAGTTGGCATATTAGGTATCGCTGTGTCCGTATCGACCGGCTCTATAAACATATCACATGACCTAACCCCTCAGATAAACACTGTAAAAAAAAAAGAAGCAAAATAAACAATTTTCTTGTCAACTTACATCACAAAAAGTACAACAGCAAGCGATCAGAAAGGCGTATGCCCACCAAAATAGTACCAATCTAACCGTCACTTCATCCTGCAAAAAATGAGCCCCTACCTGAGACAATCACCCAAAAATGAAAAAAACTATGGCTCAGAATATGGAGACACTAAAACATAATTTTTTTTGTTTTAAAAAAGCTGTTATTGTGTAAAACGTACATAAATAAATAAAAAGTATACATATTAGGTATCACAGCGTCTGTAATAACCTGCTCTATAGAAATATCAGATGACCTAACCCTCAGGTGAATACCGTAAAAAAATAAAAAACAAATGGTGTAAAAAAGCCATTTTTTGTCACCTTACATCACAAAAAGTGTAATAGCAAGCGATCAAAAAGTCATACGCACCCCAAAATAGTGCCAATCAAACCGTCATCTCATCCCGCAGAAATCATACCCTACCCAAGATAATCACCCAAAAATTGAAAAAAACTATGGCTCTCAGACTATGGAGACACTAAAACATGATTTTTTTTTGTTTTAAAAAATGAAATCATTGTGTAAAACTTACATAAATAAAAAAGAAATTTATACATATTAGGTATCGCCGCGTCTGTGACAACCTGGTCTATAAAAATACCACATGATCTAACCTGTCAGATGAATGTTGTAAATAAAAATAAAAAGGTGCCAAAACAGCTATTTCTTGTTACTTTGCCTCACAAGAAGTGTAATATAGAGCAAACAAAAATCATATGTATCCTAAACTAGTACCAACAAAATTGACACCCTATCCCGTAGTTTCTAAAATGGGGTCACTTTTTTGGAGTTTCTACTCTAGGGGTGCATCAGGGGGGCTTCAAATGGGACATGGTGTCAAAAAACCAGTCCAGCAAAATTTGCCTTCCAAAAACCGTATGGCATTCCTTTCCTTCTGCACCCTGCTGTGTGCCCGTACAACAGTTTACGACCACATATAGGGTGTTTCTGTTAATTACAGAATCAGAGCCATAAATATTGAGTTTTGTTTGGCTGTTCACCCTTGCTTTGTAACTGGAAAAAAATTATTAAAATGAAAAATCTGCCAAAAAAGTGACATTTTGAAATTGTATCTCTATTTGCCATTAATTCTTGTGGAACTCCTAAAGGGTTAACAAAGTTTGTAAAATCAGTTTTGAATACTCTGAGGGGTGTAGTTTCTAAAATGGGATCACTTTTTTGGAGTTTCTACTCTAGGGGTGCATCAGGGTGGGGCTTCAAATGGGACATGGTGTCAAAAAAACAGTCCAGAAAAATCTGCCTTCCAAAATCCGTATGGCATTCCTTTCGTTCTGCGCCCTGCCATGTGCCCGTACAGCGGTTTACAACCGCATATGGGTTTTTTCTCTAAACTACAGAATCAGAGCCATAAATATTGAGTTTTGTTTGGCTGTTAACCCTTGCTTTGTAACTGGAAAAAAATGATTAAAATGGAAAATCTTCCAAAAAAGTGAAATTTTTTAAATTGTATCTCTATTTTCCATTAATTCTTGTGGAACACCTAAAGGGTTAACAAAGTTTGTAAAATCAGTTTTGAATACCTTGAGGGGTGTAGTTTATATAATGGGGTCATTTTTGGGTGGTTTCCATTATGTAAGCCTCACAAAGATTTGCTTCTAAACTTCTAAGCCTTGTAACATCCCCAAAAAATAAAAATGTCATTCCCAAATTGATCCAAACATGAAGTAGACATATGGGGAATGTAAAGTAATAACTACTTTTGTAGGTATTACTATGTATTATAGAAGTAGAGAAATTGAAAATTGGAAATTTGCTAATTTTTCAAAATTTTTGGCAAATTTGGTATTTTTTTATAAATTTAAAATGATTTTTTTTTACTTTATTTTACCAGTGTCATGAACTACAATATGTGATGAAAATACAGTCTCAGAATGGCCTGGATAAGTCAATGTGTTTTAAAGTTATCACCACATAAAGTGACACTGGTCAGATTTGCAAAAAATGGCCTGGTCCTTAAAGGGAACCTGTCACCTGGATTTGGGGTATAGAGCTGTGGACATGGGCTGCTAGATGGCCGCTAGCACATCCGCAATACCCAGTCCCCATAGCTCTGTGTGCTTTTATTGTGTATAAAAACCGATTTGATACATATGCAAATTAACCTGAGATGAGTCAGAGCTTGAAAATATGACTCTTCTCTGGTCACACAAGTAAGATATGACTCTTTTATGTTAATTTGCATATGTATCAAATCGTTTTTTTTACACAATAAAAGCACACAGAGCTATGGGGACTAGGTATTGCGGATGTGCTAGTGGCCATCTAGCAACCCATGTCCTCAGCTCTATACCCAAAATCCCGGTGACAGGTTCCCTTTAAGGTGAAAATGAGCCCGGTCCCTATGGGGTTAATGATGGGGTCAGCGCAATCTCCGTTCCCCGTCATTGTGCCCACTACTTACAAAGAAATGCGCTTCGTGATGAAGTAATTTTTCACCAAGCGAATATCTTTGTGAAATTCAGTGAAGCAGCCGAATCAAAGTTTTTATAACTTCGCTCTGACGTCAATAAAGTAATGCAGTCTTCTATCAGCATCTCATGTCTTTCCATTTAGACCCATTATAAAATGGATCCATTAAAAACAGAAAAGAAAGAAAGCTCTTCATATATAACATCATGTTCTATAAAGTCTTCCAGCACACTATTTTTTACTGCTGCCCCACTATATGCACTATATGTTTATGACCATATTTTATGAAATGTAATGTGGGATTCATTTAGACGCAAATGATAACCCCAGGAAATACAAAATAGCACAGTGATTTATTAGGTAGTAACGCTGATCTGAGGAAATAGAAGGGTTTAGCATTAAAGGGGTTATGCCACGAGAATGATTGCTATGCAGAGAATAGGGCATTTCAAATGAGGTATTACTACAATATACATGCAACAAAATATATACGCTGCTCAAAAAAATAAAGGGAACACTTAAACAACACAATGTACCGGAAAAGAGAATGCTGCATAAATATCTTATTTTCTTATCTCCGATGCCTCCACTACTCATAACTCTCAGGCCATGAACAAGGTCTTGGATAAGACCGAAACGTTGGCCAGTATACCACTATGAATGAATTTTTTTCGGATGGATATATATATATACACTGCTCAAAAAAATAAAGGGAACACTTAAGCAACACAATGTAACTCCAAGTCAATCACACTTCTGTGAAATCAAACTGTCCACTTAGGAAGCAACACTGAGTGACAATCAATTTCACATGCTGTTGTGCAAATGGGATAGACAACAGGTGGAAATTATAGGCAATTAGCAAGACACCCCCAATAAAGGAGTGGTTCTGCAGGTGGTAACCACAGACCACTTCTCAGTTCCTATGCTTCCTGGCTGATGTTTTGGTCACTTTTGAATGCTGGCGGTGCTTTCACTCTAGTGGTAGCATGAGACGGAGTCTACAACCCACACAAGTGGCTCAGGTAGTGCAGCTTATCCAGGATGGCACATCAATGCAAGCTGTGGCAAGAAGGTTTGCTGTGTCTGTCAGCGTAGTGTCCAGAGCATGGAGGTGCTACCAGGAGACAGGCCAGTACATCAGGAGACGTGGAGGAGGCCGTAGGAGGGCAAAAACCCAGCAGCAGGACCGCTACCTCCGCCTTTGTGCAAGGAGGAACAGGAGGAGCACTGCCAGAGCCCTGCAAAATGACCTCCAGCAGGCCACAAATGTGCATGTGTCTGCTCAAACGGTCAGAAACAGACTCCATGAGGGTGATATGAGGGCCCGACGTCCACAGGTGGAGGTTGTGCTTACAGCCCAACACCGTGCAGGACGTTTGGCATTTGCCAGAGAACACGAAGATTGGCAAATTCGCCACTAGCTCCCTGTGCTCTTCACAAATGAAAGCAGGTTCACACTGAGCACATGTGACAGACGTGACAGAGTCTAGAGATGCCGTGGAGAACGTTCTGCTGCCTGCAACATCCTCCAGCATGACCGGTTTGGCATTGGGTCAGTAATGGTGTGGGGTGGCATTTCTTTGGAGGGCCGCACAGCCCTCCATGTGCTCGCCAGAGGTAGCCTGACTGCCATTAGGTACCGAGATGATATCCTCAGACCCCTTGTGAGACCATATGCTGGTGCGGTTGGCCCTGGGTTCCTCCTAATGCAAGACAATGCTAGACCTCATGTGGCTGGAGTGTGTCAGCAGTTCCTGCAAGACGAAGGCATTGATGCTATGAACTGGCCCGCCCGTTCCCAAGACCTGAATCCAATTGAGCACATCTGGGACATCATGTCTCGCTCTATCCACCAACGTCACGTTGCACCACAGACTGTCCAGGAGTTGGCAGATGCTTTAGCCCAGGTCTGGGAGGAGATCCCTCAGGAGACCGTCCGTCACCTCATCAGGAGCATGCACAGGCGTTGTAGGGAGGTCATACAGGCACAGGGAGGCCACACACACTACTGAGCCTCATTTTTACTTGTTTTAAGGACATTACATCAAAGTTGGATTAGCCTGTAGTGTGTTTTTCCACTTTAATTTTGAGTGTGACTCCAAATCCAGACCTCCATAGGTTGAAAAATTTGATTTCCATTTTTTTATTTTTGTGTGATTTTGTTGTCAGCACATTCAGCTATGTAAAGAACAAAGTATTTCAGAAGAATATTTAATTAACTCAGATCTAGGATGTGTTATTTTTGTGTTCCCTTTATTTTTTTGAGCAGTGTATATATATTTTTTTATGTACATAACATTTTCCTCTCTGGTAGTGCTCTCTGCTACTTTTCCCTCTGGTCCACCTTCTCCTGCATTTAGAGGTGGACTGACAGAGGTGCTCCTCTGAGAACTGACGTAATGATCTCATAGAGAAGCACATGAAGTGGCCGAAATATCCCTACTTCAAAGAAATATATGGCTATATCCGTATCTAAACAGTGGAGAAGAAAATTGGGCATTACATTCTACAGACCTATTTATTAGAGGAATTGCTGGGGCTGTGTGTGAGGGACCATTTTCTATGCAAGGGAGGACAGGGTTGACAAGAACTGACTGCAGTGATTCCGAGAAATGAATCAACACAAGCCACATGTCAACGACATTTAGTAGAAGAGCTGTAGTTCCATTTTGTTAAGGCTCTGTTCACTCTGTTATTGGATTTCCCAATTTATGCCTCTGACCATTGGCGTACATAGAGGAGTAAGGGCCCCATGGCATGAAATGGGCATTTTTTTTACTTGTGCATTATGTGGGACACTATGAGGGAAAGGAGCACTATGGAGGCATCTGGTGGCACTAAGAAGGGGCATTTTTTACTGGCACATTTTAGGGGGGCTCTATGTGGGAGAGGTGCACTATAGGGGCATCTGCTGGGGGCCCTAACAAGGGGTATTTTATACTGGCACATTATGGGGGGCACTATGGGGAAATTTACTGGGCACACTATATAGGGGTATTCTATACTGGCATACATTATGGGGCACTATGGGGACATTATTTCAACTGTGGGCACTAAGAGGGGGTATTTTTGGAAATGGCACACAGAACGGAGGCATTTTTATACTAGTTAACATAATTATGGGGAATTTTTTGCACTGGCACATATTTTAATGGGGCATTTTAGTACATTCTACTGTCACATTATAAGGATAATTATTACTACTAGGGGGCATTATGGTGAGCTTTAATACTACTGGGGGGCTATGGTGAACATGATTACTAGTATGGGCACAATAGGGACATTATAACTACTAAGTGTGATCTGGCAGAGAATTATTTCTATTGGTGGGATTTTAGGGAGCACTATTACGTTGGTGGGCACCCTGGCACAGTATCAGCTTAGCACAATTATTTTTGGGGGACATTATATTTATACTATTAGTGTCCGGGATACTATTTGCTGGGTGCATATTTTTTTTTTTAGAGCACTGTGTGCCAATAATTATTGAAGGGGCACTATTTCTGTGGCACTAGTATTTTCAGGGGGACTGTTTCTGCAGTATAGTATTGGGGAGCACAATATTGGGGGTGGCAGGATGGGGTGTTCAGAGGATGATGGGAAAGTGGAAAACTAATGTCTGTTTGTCAATCTCTGCAGAGATGAGAGATAGCTATAAAATCATCATGTCGGTCTGGTCTGAATGGAGAAGGTGAGAAAAAATAAGTCTACATCAAAGGTGAAATCACTGGATGTAAGAGGTATGTGGTGCTGTGTAAGAGAGGAGATGCTCCGGCTTCTCCCTCTACTATTTGCAGTAGGAGGTTTTGGAACTAGGCAGCTATAAGCATGGTAGTGGCTGAAAATGGGGCAGGGGGCTTCAGACGGGCGGATGGTGGGGGGAACCACAGTCCACGGGCTGGATCCAGAGAGGGAGGAGCTTCCTGGCTGTAGCCTGCTGTTGCCTATTGTATAAATGTAAAGCAAGCAGTGCAGCCAGGGCAAGCCCTCCCCTCTCTGTATGATGTGTAGAGCCAGGCTTCTCCACCTACACCTACACATCCTCCTCCACCACTCTTTTGAAGCCTTCAGGACTAGGTGGGAGGAAGTGAAGCTGCAACAGCTCCTGCCACAGATCCACATGGTGGGAGGGAAAAAGAATAGTTTGAGTACAGTAGCTTTATGTTGGGGCACTGAGTATTAAGTACGGTGTATCTATGTAGCCCCTTTTTTTTGTTACTTTGCCACTCAAAAATAGAATGAAAAGCAATCAAAAAGTCACTTGAACCCCCAAACAAAAGGGTAATAATGAAAATGTCAGATTATCCCACAAAAATACAAGGTCTCAGCTCTGTTAATGGAAAAATAAAAAAAGTTATTCTTGTTCAGAATATGGCAAAAAACAAAAACAAACAATAATTTTAAATATTTTTTTTTTTATTGTGCAAAAGTACTAAAACAAGTACATTTGCTAAGATACGAGAAGAAAAGATAAGCCGCACTCACCATCCGTGTTCACGCTTTTATTGCAGAGTATATTCCAGGGGCAGACTCACATAGAGCAGCAACTTACAGCGACGGCCGTTTCGCGGTGCGACCGCTTCTTCCGGCTGTTTAATCCACTCTGAGGATCGTGCGTGCGCTGACTTATAGCGTCATATGGGGGAGGGTTCACCGACCCATCACTCAATGACCCTTAACGCTGCAACAGCAGCGCACGCACAAGACACAGGTGCATAGACACATTAGTGCAGAATTTAAAAACAATAATAACATAGATGAAACAAAAGTTACAAAGAAGTGACACAAAGCTGACATATATGTCAGGAGTGATATCTATGCCCACAAAGGGTGAGCTAAGTGCAAAATTCGCTGCTAATTCCCTACAGTAAATAATATATTTCAAAAGGAGACACATTCATATAACACCCTATTCAATGAATACTGATAAATCATTACGCTCGTTCAGACCCAAATAACCGGTAGCATCGGTTTTAATAATAAACCGAGCTTCCTTCTGGAGCAGGGTACGGTGTCTATCACCTCCCTGAATTAATGGGGGAACATGCTCCAAACCCGCAAATCGCAGGGCGCTCGCATCCCCTCCATGTTGGCACCGTATATGCTCGAGTAGGCGAGTACGTCCCTTGCCTGTTTTAATTGAGTTACGGTGTTCCCGTACCCGCTCCATTAGGGATCTTTTGGTCTTTCCTACATAAAAGGATCCACACACACAGATCAATACATAAACTACATATGTTGTTCTACAATTGATGAATTGGTGCACGCAATGTTCAATGCCTCCAAAGAAGAGATGGTGGCCTTGAAACATATAGCCGCACAGGGAACAGTCACCGCAGCGATAGTTGCCAACCGGCTTACCGAGTGACAACCAATCGCGCGGTTTCCGCTCGCTGTAACGGCTACACACCAAAATGTCCCTAAATGTGCGACATCTTTTAAAAGCTAATATAGGTTTCTGATCTACAAGTTTACCCAGATCTCCTTCTGCTTTTAAAATCTCCCAGTTGTTCAATATTGTTCTCTTTATACAGTTTGCCATAGGACTATGTTTGAACACAAACACAAATCTGTCCTTTTTCTCTGCATCAAATTCCACCTTACATTTTCTGCGTTTCATCAATGACCGTTGTGTGTGGGTTCTCGCCCTTTCCAAAGCTGTATCCAGTTGTTCTGGCGGGTACCCGCGTTGGATCAGTCTATCCCTCAGTTCATTCGCCTGTCTCAGGAATACTGTATCCTGACTGTTGATTCGTCTGAGTCTTAAAAATTGTCCATAAGGGACTGACTCTGTTACGCTACGTGGATGATAGCTCTCATGGTGCAGTAGGGTGTTGGTAGCAGTGGGTTTGCGATACCCTTCGGTATGTAGGGCACCATCTTCCGCCGGCTTGATAATTGATGTATTCTATAAGAGGATTCTGAGAGATACAAAAGCCCTGTTATATCCGAAAGAGAAGGATAATTTCAATAAAAGGCAATTTACTGCCATACAATGGCTACGGAACTCAGACCTCATTATCAAGCCGGCGGACAAGGGGGGTAACGTTGTTGTAATGTCACGCGACTTTTATGTCACTGAGGCGGAGAGGCAGCTGAATGATGCCTCCACATATGAGAAGTTACCCTCGGATCCGGTTCCTGAGATCAGGTCCAATCTGGTGGACCTGTTGCGGGGGTACATTGAGGCGGGTGTGCTCCATGGATCAACCATTGACAAATTGGTTCCTCTCTTCCCCAATAGACCCTCCTGGTATTTTCTCCCTAAGGTGCACAAGTCACTGACCCATCCCCCTGGACGACCTATTGTGTCGGGGGTTGGGTCAGTGACTGAATCCTTATCGAGATACCTGGACTGGTTACTGCATCCTATTTTATTTAGATTCCCCACATATCTTGGTGACACCAACGACTTCCTCCTGGCCCTTGAGGGTTTCCAGTGGCAGGATGGTTGGAGTTTGGTGTCCCTCGATGTGGTCAATCTTTAGACCCGGATTCCACAACGTGGAGGTGTGAACGCAGTTCTTGAACTCATTGAGCATTCAGGGAGAGGTCCTCTATTTAGTGAATTTGTAGAGGAGTCACTGCTGTTCATTTTGGAGAACAATACGTTTCTCTTTAATGATCAGTCGTATAGGCAAACTTTTGGGACTGCCATGGGGACACCTGTCTCGTGTACCTTCGCTAACATATTCTTGGGGAGATTCGAGGATAGATATGTCTTCTCAACGTCTAACCCATTCCTCAGTTGCATACGTCTATTTTTGCGCTACGTGGATGATATCTTCATGGTGTGGTCGGGGACACAGGAGCAGTGCGAGCAATTTGTGGCCCATCTCAATTGCGCGAACGATATGAACATGATGTTCACCCTCAATTTTGGGGGGTCGACCATCGAGTTCTTGGACGTTCGCGTCGTTGTGGAAGATGGTGCCCTACATACCGAAGGGTATCGCAAACCCACTGCTACCAACACCCTACTGCACCATGAGAGCTATCATCCACGTAGCGTAACAGAGTCAGTCCCTTATGGACAATTTTTAAGACTCAGACGAATCAACAGTCAGGATACAGTATTCCTGAGACAGGCGAATGAACTGAGGGATAGACTGATCCAACGCGGGTACCCGCCAGAACAACTGGATACAGCTTTGGAAAGGGCGAGAACCCACACACAATGATCATTGATGAAACGCAGAAAATGTGGAATATGATGCAGAGAAAAAGGACAGATTTGTGTTTGTGTTCAAACATAGTCCTATGGCAAACTGTATAATGAGAACCATATTGAACAACTGGGAGATTTTAAAAGCAGAAGGAGATCTGGGTAAACTTGTAGATCAAAAACCTATATTAGCTTTTAAAAGATGTCGCACATTTAGGGACATTTTGGTGCGTAGCCGTTACAGCGAGCGGAAACCGCGCGATTGGTTGTCACTCGGTAAGCCGGTTGGCAACTATCGCTGCGGTGACTGTTCCCTGTGCGGCTATATGTTTCAAGGCCACCATCTCTTCTTTGGAGGCATTGAACATTGCGTGCACCAATTCATCAATTGTAGAACAACATATGTAGTTTATGTATTGATCTGTGTGTGTGGATCCTTTTATGTAGGAAAGACCAAAAGATCCCTAATGGAGCGGGTACGGGAACACCGTAACTCAATTAAAACAGGCAAGGGACGTACTCGCCTACTCGAGCATATACGGTGCCAACATGGAGGGGATGCGAGCGCCCTGCGATTTGCGGGTTTGGAGCATGTTCCCCCATTAATTCAGGGAGGTGATAGACACCGTACCCTGCTCCAGAAGGAAGCTCGGTTTATTATTAAAACCGATACTACCGGTTATTTGGGTCTGAACGAGCGTAATGATTTATCAGTATTCATTGAATAGGGTGTTATATGAATGTGTCTCCTTTTGAAATATATTATTTACTGTAGGGAATTAGCAGCAAATTTTGCACTTAGCTCACCCTTTGTGGACATAGATATCATTCCTGACATATATGTCAGCTTTGTGTCACTTCTTTGTAACTTTTGTTTCATCTATGTTATTATTGTTTTTAAATTCTGCACTAATGTGTCTATGCACCTGTGTCTTGTGCGTGCACTGCTGTTGCAGCGTTAAGGGTCATTGAGTGATGGGTCGGTGAACCCTCCCCCATATGACGCTATAAGTCAGCGCACGCACGATCCTCAGAGTGGATTAAACAGCCGGATGCTCTATGTGAGTCTGCCCTTGGAATATACTCTGCAATAAAAGCGTGAACATGGATGGTGAGTGCGGCTTATCTTTTCTTCTCGTATCTTGTCATATATTCTGTTCAAGCCTCGCACCCCGCTTTCCTGGATGGTCGGAGGAGGCCAGGACTGTGTTCCCTGATATTTCAGGTGGGAGGACGGTGCCCTCAGTACCTCTCGTTATATCAAGTACATTTGCTATTGCAGTAATCATGCTGCCCTACAGAATAAAGTTAATATTTCAATTATTCCACATAGTGAATGCTGTAAAAACAACGACAACTCAGAAAATAGCAGAATTTTATGCTGTGGCAATTATATATGTACGTTTAGTCAATGCAATTACCAGAACCTTGGTGTATACGTCTGAAGCTTTCAGGATGTGACTTATGAAACAATGTTTGTCCCTGTAACCTCTTCCATATCTGGTTGGAGTTATGTTCTATAACATTTAAGAATCGCTGTCTGAAAGGGGTATGTATCATTGTGCGTCAATGAAGTACTCTCCTAGTGGGCTGATTTAGCGAGGAAGGGATTGTCCTGCCAGCTCTCCCACCCCACCCTAGTTCTGGAATGTATGAAATGATTAGTCTATTTACACTATGATAAAAAAAAAGTTCGGGAACCAATCCAATTAAATTTGTGATAAAATATTATTATCCTTTCCAATGTTCACTATACATGTAGGGCAGCTGTTGGGGGTGTTAAAGGCTATGAACACCTTTAGGGATATATTTTTTTATTATTGCATTCTACTCATTTTGGGCTACAAATGATGTTTACATTTGGTCTTTATTAAAAGTTTTCAGAGGTTTTTGTGATACAGTGATACATTTTAGTCTATTTGCAGACTACTTGTCCCTTTCTGTTTACTCTGAGTCTGGTCAGATGACATGTATAGCTGTTATCTCTGACCTCCTGACCTCATAAACACTCATAAAGTCATATTCTTGTTGGTTTGATAAAAATGTAGCTAAAATCAGTGAGGTCACAAGATCAGAGATAAGAGTTCTACATGAACAGTCTTTTAATAGAACTCAGATTCTCCATATAGAATAGTATCACAAAAACTGCTGAAAAGTTTTAATAAAGACTAATTACAAACATAAATTTTAGCCCAATGAGATAACTACTTGTACTTTTTTTTATTTTTATGTATTAGACTTATGTGCCAGATATGAGCAACCAACATCTTTAAAAGAAGGGGAATCTCATGCAGTACGCAGCCCTGCAGGGTGTTGCGATGGTGAGGTCACGGTTAATAGGCAAACGAGGGTTGCTCTTGGTTACTCACAGTTTATGGGACCCTGGGCAAGCATACAGCAGTGATGGAGAGGCTGGCACAGAAGTCCTCTGGGGCACTCTCTGTATATAGGGACCAGGCCGATGGTAGATGAGGTGCCCTGGGTGTTGCAGGTTTAATGTGTCGGTGGCAAGGTCCCTTTAAGTTCGTGACGCCAGTGCCGGTAACGGTGGCACACCGATTTATAATAGGAATAATTGAGGAACACGATGTTGTGGTGAACCAGAACTTCCTTTTACTAGAAACAATTAACTATTTACAGTCTTTTGTTCAGCTCCACATGTCAGCAGCATGTTCTGCAAATGGCAGGCACAATGTTCTTGCAAGATACTCAGAGGTTTAACACACTTACAGATCAGGCCATACTTTGACTCAGAAATCCTGTCTGTCTTAATCCCAAGGCCCGTACGCCCTATTGTTGGCTTTATCCTTGGTTAGGGAAACTTCCTCAGGTATATATCCTTGCTTCAATATAAATTCTTCTGCCCTTCAGCTCTCTTGTCTAGCTGGAATGCTGGCTCTGCTTTGCTCTGTGATGGAAACTAGTTTCTCAGGAGGTAAACCCTTCTCCTGGTGGGGCAACTTCTGAGCTTGCTTTACTCAGGCACCTCAGGCAGGCTAGACTGCACTCACTAGCCTCCTGGACTACATTGCCGTGCCTCCTTCCTGTCTGGGCCTAACTATATATATTAGGGGTTCCCTAGCTCCCTCTACTGTCTAGGAGGTGGAACTAATCCCTAACAGGCCTGATACAGGTAATACACAGGAAAATCACATAAAACATCATATAAAATACAATGACCATATTGACCCTTGTGTAGTGCCCACATTTACCTAGTGGGACACTACATACCCCGTTGCTTTGACGTTACCCGTCCTCGGCGCAACACAAGGGGCCCGCCCAGCTGGAAACTGCAACCTGAAAGACAAAATGAGAAACAGGCATATACTACGAACACAACTTTTGCAGTATAAATATATCAGGCAGCTCCGCTGGCAAAAGAACAAGTGCGGTGAAAAGGGGCGTTGTTCTCTTCATACAGGATAGAATAGGGAACAGGGGTGCTGACCTGGTACAGCATATCAGGAATAACCAGGATAGTCCATAATGATAATGATAGAAAATGCAAATATAACATAAGTTCCTGGAGGCTCAAAAGAACAAAATGAGTCCGTACCCGGGTCTTGTAAATAGTTAAACAGGGGTTTCCTGGGAGGGGCTACTCTGGCCCACAATGTAGTCTCCGAATCTCACAGGTGGGTGCCCCGCGTAGACCGTGTGGACCTTCTTACTGGCAGAGGTTCTTCCTGCCTTGGTTCAGGAGGGTCAGAGGAGTCCACAGGAGCTCTTTCAGGTACACTCTGGGACAGGTCATCCTGGGGTTGAGGACTAGCAGGAACTGGAGCTGGTACCACCAAGTTCAACCAGGGTGTGAGGAACCAATGAAGTGGCTCTTTATCATGTATCAGGTTCTCAACAGCCTGCATAGGATCAGCAGGTTGGGCTGGCAACTCGGGCTCAGGAGACTCTGGCTCAATATCCCCTGCTGCAATTTCTCCTTCTATGCAGGGTTTTAAACGATTCCTGTGTACAATTTGGGATCCTTTATCTTCTCTGGAAATTTGATAAATGTGGGCCTCAGCATTAGGGATAGCAGAAATGACGTAGGGAGTCCTTTCCCACTTACTGTCCAATTTACTGGTTCGGTGGTTATTTTTCAACCACACCATGTCTCCTAAAGCTAGAGGTTCCGCATGAGCAACCAGGTCATAGTCTCTCTGCTGTCGCTCTCGGGCACTTTCCATGCGCTCCTGAATAATCTCCTTAGCATTAAGGAGACGTCTTTGATGCTCCACCACCCAATCAGTCTTTGGTAGTGGATTGATGACATCAGGCACCTGTACATCCAGGGAGTGGTCAGCAGGTAGCCTCCCTTGACGGCCGAACATCAGATAGAAGGGTGTGTACCCGGTGGAGCAGTGAATTGTATTGTTATATGTATACATGAAATGTGGCAGCAGAGTAGGCCAATTACCCCTTGTCTCAGGGGGCACTGCTCTCAACATTTCAATGAGAGTTTGATTCATTTTTTCGCAGAGTCCGTTACCTTGCGGATGATAAGCTGTGGTCCGGACCTTCTGGCAATTATGTAGCAGGCACATCTCCTGGAACAACTGTGATTCAAACACAGACCCCTGGTCGGTGAGGATCCTCTCTGGGCAGCCGTAGGGTAGGAGGAAATGCTTCCAGAATGCCTCCGCCGCAGTCTTGGCTGTCAGGTCTTTCACAGGCACTGCTACGACAAACTTAGTGAAGTGATCAATAATGGTCATGGCATAAGTATACCCTGAGCGACGTGGCTCCAACTTCACATGATCAATGGCAACAAGTTCTAAGGGAGTTTTACTCACGATAGGATGGAGAGGCGCTCTCTGGTCATGGCGTTCACTTCTCCCAACGGCACAGGCAGTACATTCCCGGCACCATTTTTCAATGTCTTCTCTCATCCCGATCCAATAGAACCTCCTGCGAATGGTGGCCTCAGTTTTCTGCACGCCGAAGTGTCCGGACTGGTTATGATACAGCTCCAACACCAGACTGGCGTCTCGATGTGGTATGAGGATCTGGTACACCCTATCGCAGGACACTGGATCCAAGCTCCTTCTAAGCAACAGGCCTTTTTGAAGGAAGAGTTGGTGGCGATGTCTCCACAGTCTCAATAGTTCTGGGTCTGCACTCTTCCTGCGGACTCTCTCAGGAGTTCTCCCACTAGTAAGGAAGTCGAGCAGTTCACCGAGGACTCTACTTTCTGACTGGAGCTTAATCCACCTTTCTTGTTCGCCCCTGGACTCAGGAATATTTGATGAAGAGGAATCAGCAGCTGAGTGATTTTCAGTGCGAACATTATCCTGCTGAGCAAATTTGTTGTAAAACGCCGGCATCTCTACCTCTTACCAGGCATCCTTAGGTTCATCTGGTGCTTCTGTAGTGGGGAGCTGAGACAGGGCATCAGCATTATCATTGGAGCGGCCTGCCCGGTATTTCACAGTGAAGTCATAGTTGGCAAGGCGGGAGGCCCATCTTTGCTCCAGAGCTCCCAACTTGGCTGTATTCAGATGTGCCAGGGGATTGTTGTCCGCGAAGGCGACAAACGGAGTGGCAGCAAGGTAGTCCTTGAACTTTTCAGTCACAGCCCACACTAAGGCAAGGAACTCCAGCTTGAAGTAACTATAATTCTGATCGTTTTTCTCAGCTCCCCTCAGGGATCGGCTGGCGTAGGCAATCACCCTCTCTTTGTTGTCTTGCACCTGAGCCAACACGGCTCCCAGGCCTCGTTTACTGGCATCCGTGTAGAGGTGAAACGGCTTCTGATAATCCGGGTAACCCAGGGCAGGGGGTTCAGTCAGCTTCTTCTTTAGGAGCTGGAAGGCAATCTCCCGTTCTTCATTCCATTCAACAGGGATAGGAGTCTTTGGACTTCTCTTGGGATGCCCCCTTAGGAGTTCCTGGATCGGATCCGCAATTTGTGCAAAATGCGGGATGAAGCGTCTATAATATCCTGCAAAGCTGAGGAAACTTCTCACCTCTTTCACGGTGGTGGGAGTAGGCCAATTACGGACAATTATGGAGAGGCGCTCTCTGGTCATGGCGTTCACTTCTCCCAACGGCACAGGCAGTACATTCCCGGCACCATTTTTCAATGTCTTCTCTCATCCCGATCCAATAGAACCTGCTGCGAATGGTGGCCTCAGTTTTCTGCACGCCGAACTGTCTGGACTGGTTATGATACATCTCCAACACCAGACTGGCGTCTCGATGTGGTATGAGGATCTGGTACACCCTATCGCAGGACACTGGATCCAGGCTCCTTCTAAGCAACAGGCCTTTTTTAAGGAAGAGTTGGTGGCGATGTCTCCACAGTCTCAATAGTTCTGGGTCTGCACTCTTCCTGCGGACTCTCTCAGGAGTTCTCCCACTAGTAAGGAAGTCGAGCAGTTCACCGAGGACTCTACTTTCTGACTGGAGCTTAATCCACCTTTCTTGTTTGCCCCTGGACTCAGGAATATTTGATGAAGAGGAATCAGCAGCTGAGTGATTTTCAGTGCGAACATTATCCTGCTGAGCAAATTTGTTGTAAAACGCCGGCATCTCTACCTCTTCCCAGGCATCCTTAGGTTCATCTGGTGCTTCTGTAGTGGGGAGCCGAGACAGGGCATCAGCATTATTATTATGAAACACTTCAGCCAGGTGTTTTAAATGATCCTCATACGTCTTGGAGTAGATAATGACGTCATCCAAGTATAGCAGTACAATCTCAAAGTTCTTATGGCCTAAACAACGCTCCATCAACCGCTGGAACGTCCCTGGAGCGTTACACAGTCCGAAAGGCATATAATTAAATTCAAACAGACCCATAGGCATAGTGAAAGCGGTCTTCTCCCGATCTTCTGGGGCCATAGGTACCTGCCAGTACCCACTGGTTAAGTCCAGAGTGGAGAAGTAGGCTGATGACCCCAGGGCAGTCAAGGACTCTTCAATGCGTGGCAACGGATAAGCGTCTTTATGGGTGATTTGATAAATTTTTCTATAGTCCATGCAGAACCTAATGCTGACATCTTTTTTTCGAACAAGAACTAGGGGCGCAGCCCAGGGACTATGACTGTCCCGGATTATATTAGAGTCTTTCATTTCCTGTATCATCTTTTTCACGGACTGAAAGGTAGTAGGCGGTATGGGTCTGTATCTCTCCTTAATAGGAGTATGAGAGCCAGTGGGTATGGTGTGTTTGATTACATTGACCTCTCTGTAGTCTGTGGATTGCTTGCTGAAAGCCTTGTGGTGCTCTTTCACCAAATTCAGGACTCCCTCTATTTGCTTCTTCGGGGTGGATTCGTTCCCCACATGAAGTTCCTCCCACCAGGTTACTGAAGAGGCGCTGGCAGGTGCGCTGCTGCTCTGTGCTGTCTGGAACGTCTCTGTGGCAGGCAGACGGATAACATCCTGGAAGGATACCTGGAAAAGCTGAGCAACCGGGCAGTGCTTAGAGAGAGTAACAGGGTGATCACCAAAATTAATCAAATGGACAGGCACTTTACCTTGGGATACGGTCACCAGGCTCTTGGCTGCTCGCACGAAGGGATGATTCTCAATTTGGATAGGCTCCACTAGGGCTTGATAGTCCAGGCCCTGGATCTCTAGTACAGCGCGGCACCAAAGGATGATCTGGGAATTCAGGGGCAGGATTACCGGTCGGTTATCCCGGATCCGGGCAGTACAAATTTCTCCTTTTCCATTTGCGAATCTTTGCTGAGCACTCAGCACACTGATAGTCTTTTGAATGACTCTTTTGGAAGCAGGTGAAGCTGAAGGTATGGATTGGTTCAATGCCTCCAGAACCTTGGAGTAATAATTTTTAAAGACATTAGTCCCTAGGATCATGGGGTGTCCCCCTTTATCTCCGGCTTGCACCACAATCACACCTTGCTGTGGTAAGGTGGCTTCTCCCACCTGAAGGGTAGGTTCCCAGTACCCATGAACTTTCACCGGCTTGCCGTTGCTGGCAATGATATCCAGCCAGGATTCTGGTGGCTGGGTGAGGAGACTTGAATCCCAGAATTTATCAAAGGCGGGTCGTTGGATGGTGGTGACCTGAGACCCAGTATCCAGCAGGGCTTCAAAAGGTATCCCGTTGATGCTTATGTTAATCTTTGGACGAGATCCTACGTATCTAGGCATCCAACTTGTATCCTTTGGACCTACTGTTCTACCTCCCGAGGGGCGGTCCTCGGCCTCGGGGGTGGCCCGTTTAACTGCCAACACATTGATTAAGTATGTCCATATTTTTTACAATAGTGGCAGACAGGCTGCTTGCGGTTCTTAGACCGGTAATTCGGCCGTCCACCCGGTTCTTTGGAGTATACCTCTTTATATGCAGGTGGGAGGAGTCTTTGAGGTAAGGGGCTCTCGTCTTCCAATAACAATGGTCTTTCCCATTCTTCTATTTTCCTGCACACCTTTTCCAGGCTCTTAGTGAGATGGTTAACTTGCTCCATTAATGCCGCCAGCACATCTGTTACTGGAGCCTGGGTGGCTTGACTGGCTCCGCACGTCAAGCCTGGCTCCGCCTCACATTAATAGTCTTTGACTGACAGACCTGAGGTTCAAGGGAGGCCGCTGGCCCCGTGGGCGGGTTTTGGCCTCAGATACTGATGGCCAGCTCTTTAAAGTCCAAAAATGCACAATTGGGGTGTTGGGCCGACAGCATCCTCAGCAGGCCCTTTAAGTGCTCAGTGTTTACACCCGCTATGAACTGCTCTCTCAGAGTCCGGTCCTGGTCCTCAGCCTCCCTGGGGTCCACCTGGACCACGGCCCTCAGAGTCTCTTGCAGGGACAAAGCAAAATCACGGAGTGACTCATCATGCTGTTGCTTCCTGCTGAAAAATCGCATCTTAACTTCGGACACCGTTCTGGCCTCAAACGTGGTGCCGAGGCGATCAAAGATCTGTTCCAGGCTACTCTTTTCAGAACGGGGCCTGCGGGCGGCCCCTTCTAACTGTGCTAAGAGGATCTCCATTTGTTGCTCAGCAGAGATAGGGTAGAGCCGGAATAAGGCCAGGATCTGGTCTCTAAAGTCCTTCAATTTATGGGCTTCCCCGGAATATCATGGGAACCAGGGTCCCCAAAATAATATGGCATGGTCAGTGGCATCAGGCTTGATGCTGCCGTAGCGGCAGGCGCCCTATTATCAGCTGCGTGCACTTCAGAAGGCATATCGGGGGCCACCTGCCCCGCTTCTTCAGGTGCGGACAGGGAACATTTCATTAAAGAATCCAGTCAGCAGCAAAGTTTCCATCATGCACATGTCATGTTAAAAACATGACTAATGAAAGAAACTGTGAGTATCTATGGTGAAAATACCCCTTGAATAAAAAGCTATCTGGCTAGATCTTAAAGCCATTAGTAAAACCCAACCATTAAAGGGGTTGTCCGAGTAATGAAAAAATTAATAAAATAAACATAAAACTAATCAGGACTTACATATACATTTGTTAAGATTGATCTCTTTAAAAAAAAAAAAAACCACATACTTACACCTTTGAATGGTTCTGTTATTCTTGCTTTGTTTACATGCTGCAGCAAAGCTGTGGGGGCGTGTAACAACAATGCCTGAGCTTTGTGGGTGTGAATAATCTGCCCTTCCCCGCCCCATGCACTGCTTGCTCTGCACAACCTGACCTTGCATACAAACACAGTCACATTATCTTCTCCTAGCTCACACAGGCCGAAGATCTTTCT
This sequence comes from Bufo bufo, assembly GCF_905171765.1. NCBI lineage: Eukaryota > Metazoa > Chordata > Amphibia > Anura > Bufonidae > Bufo > Bufo bufo. Next base: position 380,936,782 of record NC_053390.1, read on the forward strand.
GTCACATTGCAGATACACAGAATATATATATATATTGTCTAAATTATATACATTTATGGTAAATACTGTACCACCACTGTACAAAAGCACTTCTTATGGTCTAGTGTCATGTATACTCCTAGACTATACATATATATCTTCTTAGTGAGACAGATAGACACAGCAAGCCCATATCAGTATTGTGCTTGCTGTGTAACTATGGTTGTGGACAAGAGCGAATAAATGATCATACATCTAGCGTACACAGACAATGAATATGTCACACACACAGTATACAAAACATGAGCTGAGTATACTGGGTGTAATTCTCAGTATCTGATCTTATTCTGCATATATAGACACTGCACAGTACCACTTCTCTTGTCCTGTATACTGGGTGTAATTCTCAGTATCTGCTCTTATTCTGTATATACGGACTAGGGTTGTAGCGGGTATCGAATTATCAATACCCAATTGATACTTTTGTACCGGTATCGATTCGATACCGGGATTTGACATTTACCGATACTAGGCTGCGCTACTGCCGCTGCGAACCGCGGCAGTTAAACCCTCAGGTGCCTCATTGGTGGTGCAGTGGCAGCTTCTGATCGAAGCCCCAGCATGGTAATCTCCCTGCTGCTGTTTGTACTATGCACAGGCAGCAGGGAGAGTGTGAGTCCTATTCACTCTGATAGATTTCTATTAGGTTGAATAGGACAAGGGATGAAAAGATCACAGGTTCTAGCCCCTAAGGGGGCTAATAGTTATTACATAAAAAGTAAAAAAAAAAAAGTTAAAAAACAAACACCAAAATATTAAGTTTAAATCACCCCCTTTCCCAATTTTACATATAAAATATATAAACAATAAATAAATAGACATACCGTATTACATATCGCCACGCTCAAAAAAGTGCGAACTATTAAAATATTTTAAAAAAAATCTCCTATGCGGTGAACGCCATAACAGAAAAAAAAAAAACTGTGATTCGCCATTTTTTAGTCACCTTGTCCCCCCAAAAATAGGATCGGACTGTTCGATTATGGGCGGAATGCACGCTGCTTTTTTGGTGTTTTTTTTTCGCGTGGTATTGAATGGTATCGAGTATCGCAATACTTTTTTATGGTATCGAAATCGAATCAAAATTTTGGTATTGCAACAACCCTTATACGGATACTGCACAGTACTGCTTCTCCTGTCCTGTATACTGGGTGTAATTCTAACTATCTAATCTTATTCTGTATATACGGACATTGCACAGTACCACTTCTCCTGTCCTGTGTACTGGGTGTAATTCTCACTATCTGCTCTTATTCTGTGTATATGGACACTGCACAGTACCACTTCTCCTGTATACTGGGTGTAATTTTCACTATGTACTCTTAATCTGCATATATGGACTCGGCACAGTACCACTTCTCCTGTCCTGTATACTGGGTGAAATTCTCTGTATCTGCTCTTATTCTGTGTATATGGACACTGCACAGTACCACTTCAACTGTCCTGTGCACTGGATTTAATTCTCAGTATCTGCTCTTATCCTGTATATATGGACACTACACATTACTGATCTCCTGTCCTGTATACTGGGTGTAATCCTCATTATCTCACTATATTTTCTTCCAAATCGGGCGGATTTTATCTAGTTTTTTTTAGTTCACCTGATGAGGTACATCATGTGATATTTTTAAACAGTTGGTTGTTACGGACGTGACAATAATTTTTTTTTATTATTTTCCTATTTTTTACAATAGAAATACATTTTGTTATGTCAGCTGCCGCGGATCGACATGGGCGCAACTTCTGCAACCACCCGATCACAGCGCCCCCTACTGCGTTGGGCGGCAAGTTACGTCCTGCTGTGCCGTACACGTATGGCTCTGGCCTGGAAGAGGTTAAACGGATGACAAACTTGTGATGTGAACCCATCCTAAGGGCCCCTTCACACAAAGGTATGGCTGTGGCGCCCGTATTGCGTAACCCAAATAGTGGTCCACAAAACACGGTCACCATACATGTGAACTGCCAGGGGCGTAGCTATAGGGGGTACAGAGGCAGCAGTAGCTACTGGGCCCAGGAGCCTGAGGGGGCCTAAACCAGAAGCCTGAGGTGGCCCAAAGACCCTTGGGCAACATAAGAAGACACTAGTATTATAGAAAGTGCATGCAGGATACCTCTGGCTGGAGGGAAGGGGTTAGGTCAAGAATTTGACATGGGGGGGTGCCGTTTCAATTTCTGCCTCAGGCAACACAAAGGCCATGGCCACAATGCAAGGGGGACCCAAGCTGAACTCTTGCACCAGGTAGGTGAGGGAAGGGAAGCAAACCAACTACAACAAAAGCAACAAAACACCAGGCTAGGCCCCAAAGCTAGGGAACAGGGAAAGGTCACCACCTGACAATCCCTGAGCCTTTCCCTGACTGCTGACAACATGAGCAAATCCTTAAGGTGGAAGTAGTAAACTGAAACTGTAACAAAACCTCAGCTAGGGAGCTGAAGATAAGATGACCAGTTCCTAGCGCTAGGTGCAGGAACCAGCATCTTCCTGAGGCCTAGCCAGAACGCACAACAAAAGAGAAGGAGTAGGACTTAGCTTAAGATGGACGGGGAGCAGGAGATCCACCAAACACCAGCTGAGAATTCCAGAAGCAAATATAAACCACAAGGTCTATAGTGAGAGGTGGGTATAAATAGCACCACTAAATAGCTAATGAGCAGAACATGTTGGGAGGTGGGATCCTGCCCAAAACCACAACAAAGAGAAACAGAACAATCTGTCAGATAGACTCACGTGCTACAAGTCTGTCAGATCTTCTCAGGCGTATCACAGGGCAGGGCGTTACAGTACCCCCCTTCTACGGGTGACCTCCGGGCACCCAGGACCAACCTTATCCGGGTGTGCCCTGTTAAAGGCCTTCACAAGGCGACTAGCATAGACATCGGTAGCCGGAACCAGAAAGTTAGGCGAGAGAGTAAAACAGGCAGAAGAAAGAATTAGTGATGTAGAAGATCAAGTTTCTGAATTATCAAAAGAACTTAGAATTCTGAGAACGGTAAACACAGATTTAATCAAGAAGATCACTGACTTAGAAGACAGGGATAGGAGAAGTAATATCTGGCTTATCGGTATACCAGAAAAAGAGGAGGGTACGAACTGTGTACAATATATCCAGAACTGGATTACTGAAGTGGTAGGAAGGGAAAACTTGTCCAGTCAATTCACAATTGAGAGAGCACATAGAATTCCAAGGAACATATACAGGGAGTGCAGAATTATTAGGCAAGTTGTATTTTTGAGGATTAATTTTATTATTGAACAACAACCATGTTCTCAATGAACCCAAAAAACTCATTAATATCAAAGCTGAATATTTTTGGAAGTAGTTTTTAGTTTGTTTTTAGTTTTAGCTATTTTAGGGGGATATCTGTGTGTGCAGGTGACTATTACTGTGCATAATTATTAGGCAACTTAACAAAAAACAAATATATACCCATTTCAATTATTTATTTTTACCAGTGAAACCAATATAACATCTCAACATTCACAAATATACATTTCTGACATTCAAAAACAAAACAAAAACAAATCAGTGACCAATATAGCCACCTTTCTTTGCAAGGATACTCAAAAGCCTGCCATCCATGGATTCTGTCAGTGTTTTGATCTGTTCACCATCAACATTGCGTGCAGTAGCAACCACAGCCTCCCAGACACTGTTCAGAGAGGTGTACTGTTTTCCCTCCTTGTAAATCTCACATTTGATGATGGACCACAGGTTCTCAATGGGGTTCAGATCAGGTGAACAAGGAGGCCATGTCATTAGATTTTCTTCTTTTATACCCTTTCTTGCCAGCCACGCTGTGGAGTACTTGGACGCGTGTGATGGAGCATTGTCCTGCATGAAAATCATGTTTTTCTTGAAGGATGCAGACTTCTTCCTGTACCACTGCTTGAAGAAGGTGTCTTCCAGAAACTGGCAGTAGGACTGGGAGTTGAGCTTGACTCCATCCTCAACCCGAAAAGGCCCCACAAGCTCATCTTTGATGATACCAGCCCAAACCAGTACTCCACCTCCACCTTGCTGGCGTCTGAGTCGGACTGGAGCTCTCTGCCCTTTACCAATCCAGCCACGGGCCCATCCATCTGGCCCATCAAGACTCACTCTCATTTCATCAGTCCATAAAACCTTAGAAAAATCAGTCTTGAGATATTTCTTGGCCCAGTCTTGACGTTTCAGCTTGTGTGTCTTGTTCAGTGGTGGTCGTCTTTCAGCCTTTCTTACCTTGGCCATGTCTCTGAGTATTGCACACCTTGTGCTTTTGGGCACTCCAGTGATGTTGCAGCTCTGAAATATGGCCAAACTGGTGGCAAGTGGCATCTTGGCAGCTGCACGCTTGACTTTTCTCAGTTCATGGGCAGTTATTTTGCGCCTTGGTTTTTCCACACGCTTCTTGCGACCCTGTTGACTATTTTGAATGAAACGCTTGATTGTTCGATGTTCACGTTTCAGAAGCTTTGCAATTTTAAGAGTGCTGCATCCCTCTGCAAGATATCTCACTATTTTTGACTTTTCTGAGCCTGTCAAGTCCTTCTTTTGACCCATTTTGCCAAAGGAAAGGAAGTTGCCTAATAATTATGCACACCTAATATAGGGTGTTTATGTCATTAGACCACACCCCTTCTCATTACAGAGATGCACATCACCTAATATGCTTAATTGGTAGTAGGCTTTCGAGCCTATACAGCTTGGAGTAAGACAACATGCATAAAGAGGATGATGTGGTCAAAATACTCATTTGCCTAATAATTCTGCACGCAGTGTATATGTTTTTTTTATTTTTTTCTACCACTGGTCCTTGGATATATACTATAAGAAGTAAAAAATATGATTTATACTAAACTTTTATGTTGGAATGTGAGAGGCCTTGGGGAGAAATTAAAAAACTTTGCAGTATTTGATATTATTGGGAGATATCTTCCAGCGCTTGTTTGTCTGGTAGAGACTCATATGGTTAGAGACAGACTAAACTTGTTTAAAAGAAAATGGATAGCTCACCAATTCCACTCTGTGTTCAATGGGTATAGCAGGGGGGTTAGCATTATTATTCATAAGGATATTATGTGCTCTATAATCTCGACGAACATTGATGTGGAGGGACGGTATATATTTTTATACGGATACTTTGAAAATGTAAAATGTGTACTGGCTGGGGTATACATTCCCCCACCTTATAGACACCAGGTGCTCTTAAAACTATATGAGTTTCTGCTAGATAAAGGTGACTCTTTATTAATATTAATGGGTGATTTCAACTGCACAATGAATAACGACTTAGATAGAGTAACAAAAAGTCAAAACCCCCCCAAAAAAACGGTAGTTACCCCGCTGAAAAAACTAATGCAAGAATTTGGGTGGGGGGACATATGGAGGATTCAGAATCCAGAAGCAAAACAGTACTCATGTTATAGTAAGAGCTATGATTCTTTGTCAAGAATAGACTTGATATTTGGTAATCAGTTAACATTACAAAAAAATATAAAGGTCTTGTATGAACCGAGATGTATCTCAGATCACTCTCCAGTATTGGTAAAGGTGGGTTTGAAGGTTGAGAATCTGAAAGGGAAGCGTAAAAACTACATGATTGTCACGACTGTGACTGATCCAGACAGGTCTGGGAGGAGAAGGTCGCAGCGACTTGCTACTCGCGATAGCTTATGAGTTTGCTCCGTGGTTCAGGGTATGTCATCTGGGTTTTGCCTTGTGAACCTTTTTGTCCTGACTGGGAGTTTGTAGGCATCCTTCTCAGGTGAGTCCTGTCTGCCACTCCCAGCTACTATATTAGTTTCACTTTCACTTGCAGTCATTGCCAGATATAGTCCTTACTTCCAGTTCTATTCTGACCTTTGAAGGAGATCGTTTGATGGTGTTGCTGTGGAGCTCTTGTCCAGCGTGGACTGTCGTGATTGGGATCGCCTTCTCTGCTCGTGACTGGATAAGTCTATCTTTGATATAGTTTGTTTGTTGCTGTCTTCCCCTGCTGTTCTCCTAGACATGAGTGATGGTGACTAGTGCTCCCATCGGCCTTTCCCCACTCTAGGCTTGTTAGGGCGACTGAGGGTTTAGGCATCCTGCTCGCCGCACGGGTTCACACCCCGTCTAGGGTATCAGGGCAGACAGGTGCCAGCTTAGGGTTAGTCAGGGGTGGCCATACTATTCCCATCCATAGATAAGGGTCCCCCTTCCCCTCCGTCTGGTGCGACACGACTGCTGCTGGGGTAGCGGTCGTGACAATGATAAATCCCATATGGCTTAATTTAATAGGCAAAGAAAATCAAATATTAAAGGACTTGACTTTCATTTTCCAGATTAATAAGGATACAGCTGGAGTGAATGTGGTTTGGGACACTGCTAAGGCCTACATGAGAGGATTGATAAATAAAAAGATCATTGAGCTTAAAAAAGGATATAACAAAAAAGAGGAAGACGCAGGGCTTTTTTTCTGGTGGAACGCACCGGAACGGCGTTCCGCCACCTTTTGACATCGCAGCCTGCCATGCTCCAGCATCGCAGGCTGCGATGTATCAGCGGGGAGGGACTGGGAGGAGGAGCTGGGGACCGGTGCGTTCACTGTGCTCTGGCCCCGCAGCTCCAGTAACTGTTATAGAATGTGTAAAATGAATAATGATTCTATTAAGGGGGGGGGGGGGGGTCTGTGGATGGCACTGTTATGGGGTGGGGGGGTGTCTGTGGATGGCACTGTTATGGGGTGGGGGGGTCTGTGGATGGCACTGTTAAGGGGTGGGGGGGGTCTGTGGATGGCACTGTTATGGGGTGGGGGGGTCTGTGGATGGCACTGTTAAGGGGTGGGGGGGGGGTCTGTGGATGGCACTGTTATGGGGTGGGGGGGTCTGTGAATGGCACTGTTATGGGGTGGGGGGGGTCTGTGGAAAGCACTGTTGAGGGGGGGTCTGTGGATGGCACTGTTAAGGGGGGGTCTGTGGATGGCACTGTTATGGGGTGGGGGGGGGGTCTGTGGATGGCACTGTTATGGGGTGGGGGGGGGGGTCTGTGGATGGCACTGTTATGGGGTGGGGGGGGTCTGTGGATAGCACTGTTAAGGGGGGGGGTCTGTGGATGGCACTGTTAAGAGGGGGTCTGTGGATGGCACTGTTATGGGGTGGGGGGGTCTGTGGATGGCACTGTTATGGTGTGGGGGGTCTGTGGATTGCACTGTTATAGGATGGGGGGGTCTGTGGATGGCACTGTTATGGGGTGGGGGTGTCTGTGGATTGCACTGTTATAGGATGGGGGGGTCTGTGGATGACACTGTTATAGGATGGGGGCTCTGCGGATGCCATCCCCAGATCCCCCATTAACAGTGCCATCCCCAGATCCCCCATTAACAGTGCCATCCCCAGATCCCCCATTAACAGTGCCATCCCCATCTGGGGGGTTTCTTTGCTGGGCTGGACTTTTATAGTCCCCCCAAATTTTACTTGCATCCCTGTTCTCTAAAGGGGCGGTTTTAGGGGGCGGTCCTAGGGGTGGGTAAGGGCGTGGCCAGGGGAGGGGGGCTGAGTTCCACCACCTTTTCTCTGAGAAAAAAAGCCCTGGGAAGACCTAAGAACTAAGGTGATAAATAAGGAGGCACAGATGACAAGGGAAAAAACACAGGAAACCAAAGACGAGTGGATAAAAGCGGTTAATAATTATGATAACTACATCAAGGAAAGGGTGCAGAATAAAGAATTATTTGTCAAAACTAGAAATTACTGGGAGGGAGGTAAATCGGGTAAAGTCCTAGCCAAAATAATTAAGAACATGGAGGCGGTTGAGAATATCGCTGCAATTAGAGGAAAAGATGGCCTACTATATAATGATCAGGAAAAAATACGGGATATATTCAAGACCTTTTATAAAGAACTGTACTCAGTAAAAACCCAGATACATGGAGAAGAGATGATAAAATATGTGCGAGAAATAAGAACCCCAAAACTCAATGATGATCAACAGACAGCATTAGACCGCCCTATATCCATAAACGAGATATTAGTAGCAATAAATGAAGCACCACTGGTAAAACATCAGGCCCGGACGGTATTCCAAATGAATTATATAAAAGAGATAAAGAATTCTGGGCAAATAGACTTATGGAAGTATTTGAATACTCAAAAGGTACAAAATCCCTCCCAGAGTCTATGGGAGACGCGACGATTATTTTAATCCCAAAAAAAGATAAGGACCGATTGGATCCCATATCGTATCGCCCAATTTCACTTATGAATAATGATTGTAAAATTCTGGCTAGGATTTTGGCGAAAAGGTTGAGGAAGGTCATAGTACAGCTGATCCATGTGGACCAAAACGGATTCATTCCGGATAGGTCTACAACAATGGGCTTGCTTAGGGTCTTTGCAAATATCCAGTTTACAGAGAATAATAAAGAATCGTGCTCTATTCTATCATTAGATGCGCATAAAGCATTTGACTCTGTGAACTGGGACTTTGTATGGGAAGCTATGACAAAATTTGGTATTGGCTCAGGATTTATAGACTGGATGAAGATTATATATAAAGACTCCAAAGCCAGAATATCAGTTAATGGTATATTATCTGATAGCTTTCGAATAGAACGAGGGGTGAGACAGGGTTGTCCTCTCTCCCCCTTGGTTTTTGCCCTGACAATAGAAATCCTGGCTATAAAGGTCAGGCAGGACGTGGATCTGCGGGGCTATGGACTAAGGGGGAGTGAGGACAAAATCTCTCTATATGCAGATGATCTGCTCTTCTTCCTGGATGATACAAATAAGGATCTGCAACGTGTCATGTCGCTGGTGGAGGAGTTTGGTAGACAATCGGGTATTCTAATTAACTGGGATAAATCGATTCTGCTTCCTCTGAATGACAAGAATGTGATCTCAGAGGCAAAATTAAAGATTCTTAGCCCCCAAGACAGCTTCAAATACTTAGGCCTGGAAATATCTAAGGACCCTAATAAATTTATAGCACTGAACATTAAACCATTACTTGATAAGATGAAGGAGAGGATTAAAGTCTGGAATAAACTACCAATAAACAAAGCAGACCGAATTGGACTAATTAAAATGATACTGTTACCCCAGTTGCTCTACGTCATTAGAAACAGTCCCATTTACCTGGGGGAATCGGTTTTTCATGACATAGAGAAATTATTCAATGTATTAATCTGGTCAAACAAAAGGGTAAGGAAAAAGATGTATTGGCTTACAAGATCTTACGAACAAGGAGGACTAGAGGTCCCAGACATCAGATTGTACTATATGGTAGCTAATATTGCAACAATGATGAATTGGACACAGGTGGACTTTCTGAGCCATTTGGTATATAAGAGTGAGGGTGGCTTACAAGATATATTTACATTACTCGAATCAGGACAACTGGAAAGTACGCACCTATATAAAATCCCATTGGTAAAATCATTGATGAAGGTATGGAGTAAAGTCAAAAAATCACTGAATTTAGAGGGGCAGATTAAAGTCACATCACTATGGTATAATAGGAGGTTAAGTAATGCTACCTTTTTGAAAGAGGCCAAATACTGGACTGATAAGGGTTTATGGTATATTTCACAATATTTTCAAAATGAAACACTGAAGGATAGGGACACATTATTAATGAATGTAAGGGAAAATAGACAAAGTTATTTTAGATATATTCAGATGGTGGATATTGTTAAAACGGTTATAAAAAAGGAAGATATAGTGATAAAATCACACAAGGTGATGAATTATATATTAGGCTGGAAAGGTAAGCACAAATTGGTGTCAAGCTTGTATAAAAAGATACGAAAAACTAGAAGTGAGGGATTTATTTGTAATAGTAAATTAAAATGGGAGAATGATATAGGGATAATAACAGACGATCAGTGGGGGAAATTCTGGTGTTTTAAACCATATCTGAGGAACCCCTCTCATAGGGTAACTCAGTTTATGATATTACACCGTTTATATATAACACCAAAATGGCTCAAGAAAGTTTCAGCTAAAACGCCCGGATTATGTCCTAGAAGCGCTTGAAAAAGGCTCTTGTTTGAGCTGAAACGTTGCCATCTGCATGGGTGATTAAATACCACTTTTCTACTTGGAGTGCTGTCCGTGTTTCTACTTTGTCTATTTGGGGTAAGCAGCTATATCCCTGGACGTAGCACCCATACTACCTGTTTCCAGTGCCGCCATTATTTATTTTTTTTTCTTTTTTTTTCTTTTTCTTTTTCTTTTTTTTTTCTTCTTTTTATATTTTTTTTTTTTTTTTTTTTTTTTTTTACTTATTTGTTTTTTTTGTCCTTCCCCCCCCCCCCCAATTTTCCCGGTGGATATAGGGTGGGGGGATATGGGTTTGGGAGGGGGGGGATATGGGTTTGGGAGGGGGGGGGATGGGGGAGGGGGGAAATGAGGTTTAAAGGCAATATAAGTGGTGTGCATTTACTGTAATGTATTGGATAGGTTAAGTATCTCCATGTAGGGGATGTTTTAGTGGTAGGGGAACGAATACCCTACTACATTTTATCGGTGCAATTGTATTAAGCACGCTTACTTCCTCTTGGTTGATACCTGATGTTTTTTTTATTTTTTTTATTATGTAACTGTTAAATGTTCTATTATTGTTCTTTTTGTACTTTATTGGATTAAATAAAAAATATATATATATATATACTGTATGTACTATATGTGTAGATCTCTCTCTATATATATATATATATATATACACACACACACATACCGTATTTTTCGCTTTATAAGACGCACCTGATGATAAGACGCACCTAGGTTTTTGAGGAGGAAAATAAGAAAAAAATATTTTGAACCAAAAGGTGTGCTTTTGGTAGCTTTTGAACTAATGGTGGTCTGTGGATGATGCACTGTTATGGGGATCTGTGGATGACACACTGTTATGGGGATCTGTGGATGACGCACTGTTATGGGGGGATCTGTGGATGACGCACTGTTATGGGGGGATCTGTGGATGACGCACTGTTATGGGGAATCTGTGGATGATGACACTGATGGGGGATCTGTGGATGACACTGATGGGGGATCTGTGGATGACACTGATGGGGATCTGTGGATGACACTGATGGGGGATCTGTGGATGACACTGATGGGGGGATCTGTGAATGACACTGAGGGGGGATTTGTGAATGACACTGAGGGGGGATCTGTGAATGACACTGAGGGGGGATCTGTGAATGACACTAAGGGGGGATCTGTGCATTTCACTGATGGGGGATCTGTGGATGACACTTATGGGGCTCTGTGGATGACACTTATGTCATCCACAGATCCCCATAAGTGTCATCTACAGATCCCCCATCAGATGCATCAGTGTGGAGGGAGGAGGTGGGGATACTCATGGCGGGGCCCGGTGCAGTGACTCTACTCTAATACACCGGGCCCCGCAACTGTTAAACATTCAATCTGATCTATATCTAATTGTATATGCTCTGTACGGTACTTACTGTAGTACCATAAGTATAGCAGTAAGACGGTGCAGACTGGCATCTCCCTCGGTCATGCGCCGCCTGCCACAGCTCCCTCCTCATGCACCGCCTGCCCCAGCTCCTTCAGTCATGCTCCGCCTGCCCCAGCTCCCTCCTCATGCGCCGCCTGCCTGCTTATCTCACTTTATAAATGAACAGGCAGGCGGCGCATGACAGAGGGAGCTGGGGCAGGCGGCGCATGACAGAGGGAGCTGGAGCAGGCAGCGCATGAGGAGGGAACTGCGGCAGGCGGCGCATGACCGAGGGAGATGCCGGTCTGCGCCGTCTTAATGCTATACTTACGGTACTACAGTAAGTACCGTACAGAGCATATACAATTAGATATAGATCAGATTGAATGTTTAACAGTTGCGGGGCCCGGTGTATTAGAGTAGAGTCACTGCACCGGGCCCCGCCATGAGTGTCCCCGCCTCCTCCCTCCACACTGATACTTCGCTGGCCGCGCTGTGCAGCATAGCGGCCAGCGAAGTATTCGCTTTATAAGATGCACGGCCATTTCCCCCCCACTTTTGGGGGGGAAAAAGTGCATCTTATAAAGCGAAAAATACGGTATATGTATATAAATATATATATAATATATGTATATAGAGATATAGATCAGTAACATATATATATATATATATATGGAAATAAAGAAATTCCGCAGCACATCCAGGTAGTAGAGAAATAAAAAAAGGCTTTATTCACCAGGCATGCGACGTTTCAATCCTCTCAATGGGATTTTTCTCAAGCAGTGACTCAGTAGGCAGTGCAGAGTACATATTAAAACAACTTCACATCATTAAACAATCAATGAATAAAATACATTCAATAAAGATAATAAATTCAAAAAAATACAAAACATAATGATATAGACAGTGCTGTCGATATGTTGATACAATCACATCCTGTCACGGATCTAAATGCAGTGATATAATGTTGATCATTCCCATAACCAATTTAACATAAACATATATAAAACAAAAATGCTTTAATTGTGACCATAATCCACACAGGTGTAAATCTTCTAGAAAACTAGAGTGTACAGGTGTACCTTCAGTGTAATGATGAACTGGATCACAGGAGTGGGTGATGGAGTCAATACACGTGGGTCCCAGCGTCTCAGACATGTCAATGCGCATGTCAAAGGACATTCCTAAGGGTTCCGATCACATGATCACCTATTCAGGCCGATCGTTGAAATGCGCATGTCCAAGGACCTTAAAGCATGTGATCATGACATGTGATCACTCATCCGATCATGTGACTAGATGTGTCACATGATCGGAGTTACCAATATAGGAATCCAGATACTCAAAAAATATGCGGACACATATAGAGTATAGTTACACATTCGATCTTGTTCTCAAATGTATATATATCTCATGCCTGGAGCGTTGTCACACTCCTAGGGTACATCACACATAAAGAAAAGTAAAATCATCAAAAATAAAGGCCATAGACATCAGCATGAAAATGACAGAATATACATGCTTGCAATGGCCCTTGGTAGCGTCTCATTGCACTAAACACCGGTTCACACATGGAAGGCAACTTCTACATCTGGTGCTGACATGCAATTATTTTTTGTTTGGGGACTACTTTTACCTCCAGAGGAAGGGGACCGCCATGGGGTCCAATGTGGCCCCCACTTACGCCAACATGGCGGTCACCTTCCTCGAGGAGACGTACATCTATGTATCGCCCCACTTCCGACATGTTCTGAAGTGGTGGCGATACATAGATGACATTTTTTTGATTTGGACAGGATCGGAGGATGCACTCATGGAGTTCTTCCAATTTTTGAATACTATTGATGCAGACATTAAATTTACACTGGAACATTCTTGCCAGCAAATACATTTTTTGGACACTGTTGTGACTTTGAGTAATCGTGTGCTATCGACGGGCTTGTATGCCAAGCCCACTGATCGTAACATGCTATTAAGTTACAACAGTGCACATCCTAGGGCTATGGTTAAATCCCTTCCGTTGAGCCAATTTTACCGCGCAAAGCGTATAGTGAGTAACAATGATGAATTGTCAGGGACCTTAAAATGTATGACACAGTCTTTTATAGATAGAGATTATCCTGTAGCCTTACTGGATCAACATCTCACTTCTATACAAGACAAATCACGGAGTGACCTCCTTACTAAGAGGGATAAAACCGACAATAAACAGATGAAGAGAATTCCTCTAGTCACTGTGTATACTGAGGACAGTACACATGTTCGAGACATTGTGTTGAAACACTGGTCTGTCTTGAAAATATGACATGGGGGGATTGAAGAGTTTCTTCTTCCTCCCCTCATGTCATACAAGAGAGCCAGGAACCTTAAAGATAAATTAACACATACTGACATAGGTACACAAAAAGAGTCTGGCCAGACCTTTTTACGTAGTCCCAAATTGGGGAGTTTTCCTTGTTTAAATTGTATTAACTGCCGGTATATGCATAGGGGTAGCTTCTTTCTGCATCCATTGACACAGAAAAAATACTACATCAAGCACTTTTTGACATGTGAATCCTCATTTGTCGTATACATTCTCTGGTGCCCATGTCAGTTGTTATACATTGGTGAGACTTCTTTAGATTTTAAAAGTAGAATTAACCAGCACCGATATACTATTCGCAAAAAACTTATGGACCTTCCGGTCCCAAAACACTTTACTGACATGGGCCACAGAGAAGGGGACCTCAAATGTATGCTGGTTGACCATATTCCCACCCCACGTAGGGGTGGCAATAGACATGCCCTACTTAAAAAATGTGAGATGCAATGGATTGCCAAATTAAACACACTAAGACCACAGGGATTAAATGTGGACTATAGGCCCTGGTTATTGTTCTGAATGTGTGTGCTTATGATTCTGTTCGTCTGTTTCTATATGGAGTTATGTGTGGTAGTGTCCCTTGTTTATATAACAGGGTGATCTTATACATTGTTTTTATTACCCTCAGGATTATGGTGAACATTGTGTTTGTTCACATTAGGAGTGAGCGATGGAAGGTTTATCTACTGGATCACGATGGGACCCAAATTTTTACTTCATAGGTTTTTGTATTCCATACATAGGAAGACTCTCTTGCGGATACAAAATTAATTAAAAATAATTTAAAACAATTTGATTTATTATAAAAGCACTATGTATTATCTATTCTGTACCTCATGCATGAATATGACTATATGTGACAAAACTGTGGGATACTGGGAGTGTCTGGTTGCTCTGTCTACGTACTCTGGTTTCACATATGGATAGGCCTTTGGAGCCATCGATCTCAGGGAGATAGGTGACACTTTGATCTTTTAATGGACATTCACAGGTTTGCCCCCGGAATCTAGAGGATGATCCCGCGTCTGCCATGTGGGGTTTCCAGGAATGGTATCCCACAGACAGGGGGGATAATTCAGCTTGTGGCTCCATGATGACAGCATGAGCCACATGAACTGAACTCCTCGTTTAGACTAGGGGGCCTCTTAATAATTATTACACCGAGTTCAATATTCAACAAGAGAAGCGGCAGCACTAACGCTTAATACTTATTGTTTCTCTTTTTATAGTAATGGTACTTCCATCTATATTTAGTCACCTTTATCTCTCAGATTGATCGTTGACCCACTGATATTGCCTTCCATGTGTGAAACGGTGCGGTGTTTAGTGCAATGAGACGCTACCAAGGGCCATTGCAAGCATGTATATTCTGTCATTTTCATGCTGATGTCTATGGCCTTTATTTTTGATGATTTTACTTTTCTTTATGTGTGATGTACCCTAGGAGTGTGACAACGCTCCAGACATGAGATATATATACATTTAAGAACAAGATCGAATGTGTAACTATACTCTATATGTGTCCGCATATTTTTTGAGTACCTGGATTCCTATATTGGTAACTCCGATCATGTGACACATCTAGTCACATGATCGGATGAGTGATCACATGTCATGATCACATGCTTTAAGGTCCTTGGACAAGCGCATTTCAACGATCGGCCTGAATAGGTGATCATGTGATCGGAACCCTTAGGAAGGTCCTTTGACATGCGCATTGACATGTCTGAGACGCTGGGACCCACGTGTATTGACTCCATCACCCACTCCTGTGATCCAGTTCATCATTACACTGAAGGTACACCTGTACACTCTAGTTTTCTAGAAGATTTACACCTGTGTGGATTATGGTCACAATTAAAGCATTTTTGTTTTATATATGTTTATGTTGAATTGGTTATGGGAATGATCAACATTATATCACTGCATTTAGATCCGTGACAGGATGTGATTGTATCAACATATCGACAGCACTGTCTATATCATTATGTTTTGTATTTTTTGAATTTATTATCTTTATTGAATGTATTTTATTCATTGATTGTTTAATGATGTGAAGTTGTTTAAATATGTACTCTGCACTGCCTACTGAGTCACTGCTTGAGAAAAATCCCATTGAGAGGATTGAAACGTCGCATGCCTGGTGAATAAAGCCTTTTTTTATTTCTCTACTACCTGGATGTGCTGCGGAATTTCTTTATTTTTATACTTTGGAGGTGGATCGCCTCCTCAGCCGCTGGCACTCCAACTGCACCTTACAGACAGTGGTGCTGCCCACATTCCCTTTATATATATATATGGAGATATATATTTACTGATCTATATTTATATACATATATCGATGAACTATATATATAGAGAGAGAGAGTAGATATATATCTCCATATACATATACTGTATATATACATGATATATATATAGATATATATGTATATAAAGATATCGATCAGTAAATATATATCTCAATATACATATATATAGATGATATAAATAGATATCTATGTATATATCTATATGTACAGTACAGAGCAAAAGTTTGGACACACCTTCTCATTCAAAGAGTTTTCTTTATTTTCATGACTATGAAGGCATCAAAACTATGAATTAACACATGTGGAATTATATACATAACAAACAAGTGTGAAACAACTGAAAATATGTCATATTCTAGGTTCTTCAAAGTAGCCACCTTTTGCTTTGATTACTGCTTTGCACACTCATGGCATTCTCTTGATGAGCTTCAAGAGGTAGTCCCCTGAAATGGTCTTCCAACAGTCTTGAAGGAGTTCCCAGAGATGCTTAGCACTTGTTGGCCCTTTTGCCTTCACTCTGCGGTCCAGCTCACCCCAAACCATCTCGATTGGGTTCAGGTCCGGTGACTGTGGAGGCCAGGTCATCTGGCGCAGCACCCCATCACTCTCCTTCATGGTCAAATAGCCCTTACTTTCAAAGTTTTCCCAATTTTTTCGGCTGACTGACTGACCTTCATTTCTTAAAGTAATGATGGCCACTCGTTTTTCTTAGCTGCTTTTTTCTTGCCATAATACAAATTCTAACAGTCTATTCAGTAGGACTATCAGCTGTGTATCCACCTGACTTCTCCTCAACGCAACTGATGGTCCCAACCCCATTTATAAGGCAAGAAATCCCACTTATTAAACCTGACAGGGCACACCTGTGACGTGAAAACCATTTCAGGGGACTACCTCCTGAAGCTCATCAAGAGAATGCCAAGAGTGTGCAAAACAGTAATCAAAGCAAAAGGTGGCTACTTTGAAGAACCTAGAATATGACATATTTTCAGTTGTTTCACACTTGTTTGCTATGTATATAATTCCACATGTGTTAATTCATAGTTTTGATGACTTCAGTGTGAATCTACAATTTTCATAGTCATGAAAATAAAGAAAACTCTTTGAATGAGAAGGTGTGTCCAAACTTTTGGTCTGTACTGTATATAGAGATATTTATTTACTGATCGATATGTCTATATACATATATATCTATACATACCATCTATATACACTCACCTAAAGAATTATTAGGAACACCTGTTCTATTTCTCATTAATGCAATTATCTAGTCAACCAATCACATGGCAGTTGCTTCAATGCATTTAGGGGTGTGGTCCTGGTCAAGACAATCTCCTGAACTCCAAACTGAATGTCAGAATGGGAAAGAAAGGTGATTTAAGCAATTTTGAGCGTGGCATGGTTGTTGGTGCTAGACGGGCCGGTCTGAGTATTTCACAATCTGCTCAGTTACTGGGATTTTCACGCACAACCATTTCTAGGGTTTACAAAGAATGGTGTGAAAAGGGAAAAACATCCAGTATGCGGCAGTCCTGTGGGCAAAAATGCCTTGTGGATGCTAGAGGTCAGAGGAGAATGGGCCGACTGATTCAAGCTGATAGAAGAGCAACGTTGACTGAAATAACCACTTGTTACAACCAAGGTATGCAGCAAAGCATTTGTGAAGCCACAACACGCACAACCTTGAGGCGGATGGGCTACAACAGCAGAAGACCCCACCGGGTACCACTCATCTCCACTACAAATAGGAAAAAGAGGCTACAATTTGCACGAGGCTACAATTTGCACGATGGCTACTTCCAGCAGGATAATGCACCATGTCACAAAGCTCGAATCATTTCAAATTGGTTTCTTGAACATGACAATGAGTTCACTGTACTAAAATGGCCCCCACAGTCACCAGATCTCAACCCAATAGAGCATATTTGGGATGTGGTGGAACGGGAGCTTTGTGCCCTGGATGTGCATCCCTCAAATCTCCATCAACTGCAAGATGCTATCCTATCAATATGGGCCAACATTTCTAAAGAATACTATCAGCACCTTGTTGAATCAATGCCACGTAGAATTAAGGCAGTTCTGAAGGCAAAAGGGGTTCCAACACCGTATTAGTATGGTGTTCCTAATAATTCTTTAGGTGAGTGTATATGTATATAGAGACATCAATCAGTAAATATATATATATATATATATATATATAGATGATATATATAGATATATATGTACATAGAGATATAGATCAGCATATCTCTATATACAGTACATATCTATATATATCATCTATATATATATATATATATAGAGTGAGAGAGAGAGATTTACTGATCTATATCTCTATATACATATATATTTATACATACCATCTATAGTGATATAGATCAATATATATACTGTATATATGTACAGTACAGACCAAAAGTTTGGACACACCTTCTCATTCAAAGAGTTTTCTTTATTTTCATGACTATGAAGGCATCAAAACTATGAATTAACACATGTGGAATTATATACATAACAAACAAGTGTGAAACAACTGAAAATATGTCATATTCTAGGTTCTTCAAAGTAGCCACCTTTTGCTTTGATTACTGCTTTGCACACTCTTGACATTCTCTTGATTAGCTTCAAGAGGTAGTCCCCTGAAATGGTCTTCCAACAGTCTTGAAGGAGTTCCCAGAGATGCTTAGCACTTGTTGGCCCTTTTGCCTTCACTCTGCGGTTCAGCTCACCCCAAACCATCTCGATTGGGTTCAAGTCCGGTGACTGTGGAGGCCAGGTCATCTGGCGCAGCACCCCATAACTCTCTTTCATGGTCAAATAGCCCTTACTTTCAAAGTTTTCCCAATTTTTCGGCTGACTGACTGACCTTCATTTCTTAAAGTAATGATGGCCACTCGTTTTCTTTACTTAGCTGCTTTTTTCTTTCCATAATACAAATTCTAACAGTCTATTCAGTAGGACTATCAGCTATGTATCCACCAGACTTCTCCTCAACGCAACTGATGATCCGAACCCCATTTATGAGGCAAGAAATCCCACTTATTAACCACCTCCCGTCCGCCCATAGACTATAAACGTCCGGGAGGTGGTTCTCTATTTCTGAACGGACGTTCCAGAACGTCCGTTCAGAAAGTGCAGCTGCACGCTAATCGTGCAGATGCTGATCGTGTTGCCCGCTGTCAGTGACATCAGGGCAACCCAGAGAGAAGGCAGGGACAGTTCCCAGGTGTCCCTGCCTTCTGGATCGCTGCATACACAGCGCTCACCGAGCGCTGTGTATGCAGAGCAGGAAGCGCTATGCGCTTCCTGTTCCGGCCCGGCGGTCATGTGACCGCCGTGACCAGAGAGTGCAGGAGCTGTGTGAGGTCTTTCACAGACCTCAATCAGCCCTGCTCTGAGGCTGTACAGTGCAGAATTATGCTGTACAACCTCTCTGGGGGGTGCATTTCTTCTGTAACTGGGGCTACTATGTCATCCCCAGTTACAGGAGAAATCAACAGTGAAAAAAAAAAGAAAAAGTGAAGCAAATGTCCCCCAGAGGTCTTGTATGACCTTATGGGGGACGAAAAGTGTAAAATAAAAGAAAAAAAAATAAAGGGTTGAAAAAATAAAATAGAAAAAAGGTTTCACATGTAAAAAAAAAAATTCCCCAAGTAAGAAATATTTTTTTTTTTTTATAAAATATAAAAAATAAAATAAAATAGACATATTTGGTATTTCCACGTCCGTAAAAACCAGCTCTATAAAAATATCACATGACCTAACCCCTCGGGTGAACACCGTAAAAAAAACAAAAAAAAAATAGTGTCAAAACAAGCAATTTTTGTCACCTTACATCACAAAAGGTGCAACACCAAATGATCAAAAATGCGTATGTTCCACAAAATGGTACCAATAAAACCGTCACCTCATCCCGCAAAAAATGAGCCCCTACATAAGAAAATCTCTCAAAAAAAAAAATATAGCTCTTAGAACATGGAGACACTAAAACATCATTTTTTTGGATTCAAAAATGCTATTATTGTATTAAAGTGAAACAAATAAAAAAAAGTATACATATTAGGTATTGCCACGTCCGTAAAAACCAGCTCTATAAAAATATCACATGAGCTTACCCCTCAGGTGAACACCGTAAAAAAAAAAAAAAAAAACTGTGTCAAAGCAAGCAATTTTTGTCACCTTACATCACAAAAGGTGCAACACCAAGTGATCAAAAACGCGTATGTCCCACAAAATGGTACCAATAAAACTGTCATCTCATCCCGCAAAAAATGAGCCCCTACATAAGAAAATCTTTAAAAAAATAAAAAAACTATAGCTCTCAGAACATGGACACATTAAAACATAATTTTTTTGTTTCAAAAATGCTATTATTGTGTAAAACTTTAATAAATAAAAAAAAGTATACATATTAGGTATCGCCACGTCCGTAACAATCTGCTCTATAAAAATGTCACTTGACTGAACCCCTCAGGTGAACGCTGTAAAAATAAATAAATAGAAACTGTGCTAAAACAACAAATTTTTTGGTCACCTTGCCCCATAAAGTGTTATAATGAATGATCAAAAAATCATATGTACCCAAAAATAGTAGCAATTAAACTGGCACCTTATCCCCTAGTGCATCAGGGGGCTTCAAATGGGACATGGCATCTAAAAACCATGTGGAGTTCCTTTTCTTCTGTGCCCTGCCATGTGCCCATACAGCAGTTTATGACCACATGTGGGGTGTTTCTGTAAACCGCAGAATATGGGTAATAAATATTGAGTTTTGTTTGGCTGTTAACCATCGATGTGTTAAAGAAAATAATTGATTAAAATGGAAAATCTGCCAAAAAAGTGAAATTTTAAAATTTGATCTCCATTTTCCTTCAATTCTTGTGGAACGCCTAAAGGGTTAACAAAGTTTGTAAAATCGGTTTTGAATACCTTAAAGGGGTGTAGTTTCTACAATGGGGTCATTTATGGGGGTATCCACTATGTAGGCCCCACAAAGTGACTTCAGACCTGAACTGGTCCTTAAAAAGTGGGTTTTGGCAATTTTCTTAAAAATTTTAAGAATTGCTTCTAAACTTCTAAGCCTTCTAACGTCCTAAAAAAATAAAATCACATTTCCAAAATGATGCCAACATAAAGTAGACATATGGGGAATGTTAAGTAATAAATATTTTATGAGGTATCACTTTCTGTTTTAAAAGCAGAGAAATTGAAATTTTGAAAATTGCAAATTTTTCAAAATTTTGGGTAAATTTGGGATTTTTTCATAAATAAAGGTGAAATATTTTGACTCAAATTTATGACTGTCATGAAGTACAATGTGTCACGAGAAAACAATCTCTGAATGACTTAGATAAGTAAAGGCGTTCCAAAGTTATTACCACATAAAGTGAGATATGTCAGTTTTGCAAAATTAGGTCTGGTCAGGAAGGGGGCAAATGGCCCAGATGGCAAGTGGTTAAACTTGACAGGGCACACCTGTGAAGTGAAAACCATTTCAGGGGTCTACCTCTTGAAGCTCATCAAGAGAATGCCAAGAGTGTGCAAAGCAGTAATCAAAGCAAAAGGTGGCTACTTTGAAGAACCTAGAATATGATATATTTTCAGTTGTTTCACACTTGTTCGTTATGTATATAATTCCACATGTGTTAATTCATAGTTTTGATGCCTTCAGTGTGAATCTACAATTTTCATAGTCATGAAAATAAAGAAAACTCTTTGAATGAGAAGGTGTGTCCAAACTTTTGGTCTGTACTGTATATATTGTAAGAAGGTACCTGAAATCATCGTGGATGGAAGATATGTATCACCGAGGTTCCTGGCCTCAGTGAAGTAAGAGCCGGTATTTTATGTGTCAGCAGCAGCTATTGCTAATTGACACCTTAAGATTTAGCATGGCTGTCATAGCTGATCATGGACGGCTCTTACTGTGAGTAGTCAAAGTTCTGGGTGGGTGACTACTCCCCATGTTCCAGGTTGGGTTTTGCCAGGCATAAAAACCAGCCAGCACTGCCAGGTGTGTGGATTTACCTCCCTCTGACAGTGGAGTTCAGGAGTCTGTGTGCTATGAACTGAGGGTTGTGCTGGGATTTGTGGTTTGAGCCGGGCTGGAGGACTCAGGCCCCTGTAAAGGCGAACCGGCCGCCTATGGACTTCATGAGGCTGAACTGCTAACAGGGTGTGAATTAACACCCAGGAGAAAAGGTGACTTTTATTGTTTATGGACTTTCCTTGTGTGTGAACAAACACCAAGCCACCTGCGTTTTGTGATACACCTTATCTGCATTTTGTTATACACCAATGTGTGAATAAACACCGCTGTTTGATTCAAGATCTGTGTACTTTGCCTCTATACTGCATCCGCTAGTCCTAACTACCAGAGCGAATCCCCACGATAATCATATATATATACAGTGAATATAAAAAGTCTACACACCCCTGTTAAAATGTCAGGTTTCTGTGATGTAAAATAATGAGACAAAGATAAATAATTTCAGAACTTTTTTCACCTTTAATGTGACCGATAAACTGTACAACGCAATAGAAAAACAAACTGAAATCTTTTAGGAAGAGGGAAGAAAAAATAGAAATATAAAATAATATGGTTGCATAACTTACAACTTATAACTGGGGATTAGCTGTGTTCAGAATTAAGCAATCACATTCAAAATCATGTTAAATACATACAAGTCAGCATACACCTGCCATCATGTAAAGTGCCTCTGATTAACCCCAAATAAAGTTCAGCTGCTCTAGTTGGTCTTTCCTGAAATTTTCTTAGTCGCATCCCACAACAAAAGCCATGTTCCACAGATTTCAATTTGTTTTTCAATTGACTGGTACAGTTAATATAAAATGAGACAAAGATAAATCATTTCAGAAGTTTTTCCACCTATAATGTGACATTAAAGGTGGAAAAGCTTCTGAAATTATTTATCTTTGTCTGATTTTTTTACATCACAGAAACCTGACATTTTACCAGGGGTGTGTAGACTTTTTATATCCACTGTGTGTGTATATATATATATATATATATATATATATAAAATCATGGGCATGGATTTACTTGTGTGTATGGTCTTGGCGAGTGGCTTTTGGGTCCGATCGCCAGTGTCTCAATGCGCTGTTGGTTTCACAGGGCTTCCAGCACTGGTAAGCATCGCGCATGTGCGATCCCTCACAGGAGCCGTCCGGCAGCCAGATCAGAGAGAGGGGCGGGCCACAGGCTCTGATATTTCGTGTACACAGCCGGGCCACTCCCTAGGGCAGGGATAAGTCTGTACACGAAATGTTAGCACAGGAGCCTGGTGGATGACTTTGGGGGTCAGGTGACCCGCATCGGCCCTGCAGGAACACCACATAGTAAATGAAGACAGTAAATTATAAAAGTATTTTTAATTAAGTTATAAGCCACATTACCATAAGTACATATAAACTCAGACAACCCCTTTAACACCACTTATCCATAGAATGTTTCCTGACAAAGCAGGCTGAAATGTGCATTGGGGCACCAGAGACCGATATTTGTGTGATCATATGAATTCATGTTGTATTAATTAATGATGTATTATTATTAATTATTTTCAATTAGTATTAATAATGTAATAAACTGATGTTAGATTATTATCAAGATACAGTGTTTTTGCTTTGGTTGTGTATCGGGGCTTGAGCAGTCTCAGTTGTTGTCTATAATACTCATACTTATAGACTGAAGGTTGTATTATTAATAAAATAAACAGTGAATATGTATGGTGAATAACAATACCCCTTTATCCCTTAAAAAAAACTATCTGGCTATATCTTAAAGGGGTATTCCACTAATTAACTAAAATAATTCAATAGACCCACATCAAAGAAATATTTTTTTTGCATAAATTGTATAAATGCCCCTTTACATGGGCTGACTATTAAGAAAATTGGGAATGAACTGTTTGTTCCTAATACGTGCCTGATCGTAAGTGGAGTTGGGAGCTGCATTTACAGTGCATTCAGAAAGTCTTCAGACCCGTTTACTTTTTTCACATTTTGTTATGTTGCATCCTTCTGCTAAAATAAAAAAATATCGACTTTTCCCCTATCAATCTGCACTCAATCCTCCTTAAAGTGAAAATTTCAGAAATGTTTGCAAATTTATAAATAATTAAGAAATAAACTTTTGCATGGACATAAGTATTTTAGACCCTTTGGTATGACACTTGACATTTAACTCTGGGAACCTCCCATTTATCTTGATCATCTTTGAGATGTTCATACACCTTGAATGGAGTCCATCTGTGTTTAATTCAGTTGATTGGACAGAATTTGGAAAGACAAATCCCTGTCTATAAGGTCTCACAGCTGAAAATGCATTTCATAGCAAAAACCATGCCTTGAGGAAATAACTGCCTGTGGAGGCCAGAGTTGTGTGGAGGCACAGATCTAAGGAAGGATACAAAAAAAGTCTGCTGCACTGGAGAATACAGAACACAGTTGCCTGCATAATTCTTAAAAAGTTTGGAATGACCACGATTCTTCTTAGAGCTCGCTGCCCCATCAAACTAAGGAATTGGAGCAAAAGGACCTTGGTAAGAGAGGTAACCTCAAACCCAATAGTCACTCTGGCTGAACACCAAAGATCCTGTGTGCTGATGGAAGAAACTTCCAGAAAGTCTGCCATCACTTCAGAATTCCATCAATCTGAGCTTTATTGCATAGTGGCCAGATAGAAGTATCTCCTCATTAAAAGACACATGAAAGTTTGCAAAAAAGCACCTAAAGGACTCTCAGACTGTAAGAATGAAGATCCTCTGGTCTGATGAAGCCAACATTGAACTTTTTGGCCTCAATTCTAAGCATCATGTTTGGAGGAAACCAGACACTCCCAAAATACTATCACTTCAGTGAAAAATGGTGGTGGCAGCATCATGCTGTCTTTGTGTTTTTCACTGGCTGGGATATGGAGCCTGGTCAGAGTTGAAGGAAAGCGGAATAGAGCAAAGTACAGAAATATTCTTAATGAAAACCTGATCCAGTCTGGACCTCAAACTGGAATGAAGATTTACCTTCCAACAAGACAATGATGCTAAGCATATAGTGAGATACAACACAGGAGTGAGTTAGGGACAACTCTGTGAATGTCCTTGTTCTGCCTCCTGCAGAGGGAGATTCATTTCAGTTCACGTCTATTTCATTTCTAATTCATTCTGCTGCAATTTCTGTATTCCTGTAGTTATTAGTTAGGTAACAGCACCATCTAGCGGTGGTAAAAATTTATTGCACCTTGTTTTCTTGTTAATAAAGATTATTGCTTTGTGGGAGGTGCTAGGCATTGTGGGTAGTGCGAGGCATTTTGGGAAGGAGAAGCCCAGTCTTTAGTCTACATACAGAATACAGGACATCAGCAGAGCTGTTCCATGCAGTTCTCCTTCTTAAACTCCACCATCTTTGTGCAAGTATATCTGGTAAGACTTCTACCTTTGTTTCAGGGACATTGTGTTATGCAAAAATGTTTAGCAAGGTATAGGAGTCACTCTGGGAGTTATTTCTCTTAGCTAGACATGCAATTCTATGTATAGGCAGCCATTTTGGACATATGCTTTCTCTGTCAATGTATTACTGTACATGCTATTGTATATGTTTAAGGGTACTTTCACACTAGCGTTGTTTGAATCCGGCGGGCAATTTAGCCGCCGGAACTGCCCGCCGGATCTGGAAAAACATGTGAAAGCGGATTACATTTGAATCCTGATCAGGAATGCATTGGAAAAAACGGATCCGCCATTTATGGACTTTAAAGGGCTTCTGTCACCCCACTAAAGTCTTTTTTTTTTTCTTGGGCTAGTTAAATTACTTATACTGCGATATATGAAAATATAATGGTCTTACTTACTTTGCTTCAGCAGTTCAGCTCGCCTCCTCAGCACTCCCTCAGTGCGCCTGTGCTGATGACGTCTTCTATTTCGGTGATGTCATCGGCGCAGGCGCACTGAGATCGCGGCTGGCCCTGTCAATCAACACGACGAGGGTGCGTTTTTTTGCGGAGACGCCCTACTTGCTGGTAGAGACCTAATTTACATATTATAAAAGTTCGTTTTTATAAGAAACTGCTGAAGCAAAGTAAGTAAGACCATTATATTTTCATATATCGCAGTATAAGTAATTTAACTAGCCCGAAAAAAAAAAAGTGGGGGTGACAGAAGCCCTTTAACTTTTTTTGCACATTTTTCGGGTTTAACATGCAAAAGCCGTATTCAGTTTGAAGGAACACACGGAGCCGGATCCGGCAATAATGCAAGTCAATGGGAAAAATGCCGGATCCGGCGTTCAGTTAAAGTGTTCCGGATTTTTGGCCGGAGGTAAAAATACAACATGCTACGGTTTTCTGAAAAGACTGATCAGTAAAAAAGACTGAACTGAAGACATCCTGATGCATCCTGAACAGATTACTCTCCATTCAGAATGCATGGGGATAAAACTGATCAGTTATTTTCCGGATTTGAGCCCCTAGGATGGAACTCAGCGCCGGAAAAGAAAAACGCTAGTGTGAAAGTACCCTTACTTATACAAGCCATTTGTATTCTATCAGTTTTACCAATTCACAATCCTGCTGACCAATAAACAAGCTAGACTACAGAAAACAGGAAGACAGGAATGGTTTATACTGAATGTCAGACTGCACACTGTGTGAACGTGTATGAAGACAGAACAGTCCTTAAGTGCTCCAGTCAGAGCCCTGACTTGAACCTAATCATCTGTGGAGTGACCTGAAAATGGATTTCCACTGATGGTCACCATCCACCCTAACAGAGCTTGAGACGTTCTGCAGAAAATCCCTAAATCCATGTGTTCAACCCTTGTGGTATCATAACCAAGAAGACTGAAGGCTGTAATTGCTGCTAAAGGTGCTTCAACCAAGTCTGAGTAAAGGGTCTGAATACTTATGTCAATGCAATATTTTAGTTTTCCCTTATCAATAAATTAGCAAAGATTTTAAACATTCTGTTTTCACTTTGTAATAATGGGGTATTGAGTGCAGAATGATTGGGAAAAAAATGTACTTTCTTTTTATTTTAGCACAAGGCTGCAACATAACAAAATGTGAATAAAGTGAAAGGGTCTGAAGACTGTTTGAATGCGCTGTACATGCAGAAATCACCTCCACTGTATGGGGACAAATAATCACTACTGTGATCGTTCATCCCTCTACAGAGTTATTGCTTCTGAGCTGCAGATCCCTGTTTTTTGCTTCCCAGAAACAACGATTTTGGTGTCCACATCTACAATGCTTTCACCCGATGAATGAATCTGCTGATCGGAAGCAACTTTACATGGGACAATTATTGGGAAAGAGTATTCCTAGAAATGCTTCTTCCAAAAATTTCTACTGTCATCAGTTTGTGCAAAGAAGCCTTAAAGGGCATCTGTCAGCAGATTTATACTTATTAAACAGGCTTACCTGTTGCAGGTGTACTTGGCAGCTGAAGACATCTGTGTTGGTCTCATGTTATATGTGTGCATTGATGAGAAAAATGTTTTTAATACAGTTGTGTTCAAAACAATAGCAGTGTGTTTAAAAAAGTGAATAAAGCTCAAAATCCTTCTAATAGCTTATATTTCCATACACACAAATGCATTGGGAACACTACACATTCTATTCCAAATTAAAACATGAAGAAAAATATATAAAATTTGTGTTTTTCCTAATACAAATTTGAAGAAAAGTGAATATTAGACTGTTCAAAATATAGCAGTGTTTGTATTCTTCTTTACAAACTCAAACATTCACTATATAAACTGAAAAATGTTTGAAGATTTTGCTTTCCTTTGAATCACTTAACTAATATTTAGTTGTCTAACCACTGTTTCTGAGAATTGCTGTACATCTGTGTTGCATGGAGTCAACCAACTTCTGGCACCTGTGAACAGGTATTCCAGCCACAAGTTTTCTATTGGATTAAGATCCGGGGATTGGGCTGGCCACTCCATAACGTTAATCTTGTTGGTCTGGAAACAAGATGTTGCACGTTTACTGGTGTGTTTGGGGTCGTTGTCTTGTTGGAACACCCATTTCAAGGGCATTTCCTCTTCAGCATAAGGCAGCATGACCTCTTCAAGTATTCTGATGTATTCAAACTGATCCATGATCCTTGGTATGCGAAAAATAGGCCCAACACCGTAGTAGGAGAAACATCACCATATCATGATGCTTGTGCCACCATGCTTTACTATCTTCACAGTGTACTGTGGCATGAATTCAGTGTTTGGGGGTCGTCTGACAAACTGTCTCCGGCCACTAGACCCAAAAAGAACAATCTTACTTTCATCAGTCCACAAAATGTCTCTTTTTGCTCTTTGGCAAATTATCTGTAAATAATAAATCAAGGCAAATAATAAATCATGGCCTCCTTCACACCTCGTTTGTACCAATCGGCTTCCTTATCCAACACACATACTTGACTGTCTTCAAAGGTGTGACCTGTTTCTTTTAGATGTAAGTACACGGCTAAATCTTGACCAGAGGTGGGGTTAGACATCTATTGTCTGCCACATAAAATGCTGTCTTGACACTTTTTTCTGAGAGGTCATTGCCACCTACTGACTCCAATTAGGATAATGGATTCGACACCTTTGACCCCATGCTGGGTATAATGACCTCTGACCCCATGCTGGGTATAATTACCAGATGTTGATTTAGTTACATATTTATTCCCAGAGAATTCTTGTACAGTCACTCAGAATTGAGAAAGCTCGTTGGAAGAACGAGTGAAACGTTTTCAAGAAATCTACAGTAAGTCCAGTTGCCTTGATTTATTCTTTACAGATATACCATGACCTGGATAAATGAGAACCTCCACAGATATCTTTGGCAAATTGTAACCTCTTGAGCACATGTCTTTTTTCAACAGTGGGACTTTGTGGGGGCTTCACAGATAGCTTGGCTTCACATAGGCAGCTTCTAATTGTAACAGTGCTCACAGGTAACTATAGACCTTCTTTGATCTTCCTGGAGCTGATTGTTGGCTGAGTCCTTGCCATTTTGTCTATTCTTCTATCCATTCGAATGGTAGTTTTTAACTTTCTTCCACGTCTTTCAGGTTTCGGTTGCCATTTTAAAGCATTTGCGATCATTTTAGCTGAGCAGCCTATCATTTTCTGCACTTCTTTACATGTTTTCCCTTCTCCAATCAACTTTTTAATCAAGGTATGCTTTTCTTCTGAACAATGTCTGGAACGACCCATTTTCCTCAGACTTTCAGAGATAAATGCACTGTAACCAGCATGTACAACATTTGCTGGCTTCCTTCCTTAAATAAGGGCAATAATTGCCACCTGTTTTTCAAAGAATGAATGACCTCGCTCATTGAACTCCACGCTGCTATTATTTTGAACATGCCCCTTTCAATAAGTGATTGAATTACAGCAGCATGCATGTCATGACTGTTGGGTCTGTTGGGTTTCTATTAGGCTCCATTCACACGTCCGCAATGTGTTTTGCGGATACACGGAGTCACGGATCCGCAAAACACGGAAAGCGGCAATGTGCGTTCCGCATTTTGCGGACCGCACATTGCCGACATAATAGAATATGCCTGTTCTTGTCCGCAATTGCGGACAAGAATAGGACATGTTCTATTTTTTTCCGGAAACGGAAGCACGGATGCGGAAGTGCGGATCCGCAAATGTGGATGCGGACAGCACATTCCGTCCCCATAGAGAATGAATGGGTCCGCACCCTTTCCGCAAAATTGCGGAAAGGATGCGGACACATTTTGCGGACGTGTGAATGGAGCCTTACTCTACTACACCTGCTAGTAAATGATTTGCCATGTATAAATATCATTTCTACCAAAAACAGTGATTGATCAGGTTAGTGATGTCTGACTGCTATTATTGTGAAAACAACTGTATATGCAAATGAGCCTCTAGGAGCAATGGAGGCAGTGTCGGACTGGGGTGCATAGGGCCCACCAGTAAAATGTATTTTGGGAGCCCACCGTACGGATACATTCAAATATTACCTGCTCACATAGCAGCAAGATGCTACCAGATGATTGAATATGGGGGTCCCTGCAGCATCTTTGAGGAAAAGAGGATACTGGCGAGCTTTCCTCTATACCTAGAAGTCATCTTAGCTCTGATCATGTCTATAATAATAAACTGGGGAGTTTCTTTAATAATCTATCAAGTTTTTTTTATATGAACATAGGCTAGTGGAGGTGCTGTACATTGAATATATGTATGTGGTGCAGTAAGTCTACTGTGTTATGTGCCACTTTTGCAGGGGGTGGGAGACTAGGGGACCACCTTGCTCAGGGGCCCACCGGGGGATTCCCCTGTGGCCCAGTCCGAGTCTGAATGGAGGCGTTGCTGTTACAACTTCAAGCTCTGTTCTCTCTGCAACTGCCACACCCTCTGCACTGTGATTGACTTTAGAAGTCAGGACCAGGTGTGATCATGTTTACACTGCCTAATCCTGTCAATCAAAGTGCAGGGGGCATGACAGTTCCAGAGAGAGCAAAGCCTCTGGGAGTAATGGCAATGCCCCGTTGCTCCTAGAGGCTAATTTACATATATAAAAACATCATTTTTCTCAGCAATGCGGACACATATGAACATTGGACCAACACAGATGCCTTCAGCTGCCAAGTGCACATGTAAGAGGTCAGCCAGTGTCATAGGTACAAATCTGCTGATAGATGCCCTTTAACAAGCACACAGCAACCAATATGCCTTATATGTAGTAAATTACCATGTAACCAACAGGGTTTGTAATTAGGTATGAGTGTGATAGAAGATAATCTGTATATCATATAGCACAAATAAAGAGACATCCATATCAATTACACATTGTTTTCAATTCTTAATCTACCACATTGCCCTATTTTTCAGGAAGGCACAAGACTGATATTAATGCTCGTCTGCACTGACATTCCCTATTCACTCTCATTATATATTATCCAACATAACGCAGTAAATTAATAGGGGTCTGCATGGAGATGAGATCACTTTGAATTGTCACCCTCTTCAGTATGGGATAGCATTGAAGATGCTGATGGCAATGAAAGACACAAGATGAATCATTGCTGTTCCAAGCCAATTTATTTAGTCGCTTTGCCAGTGCTGTGTTATTTATTACTGTCATTACATGCTGTTAGTTCAATTAAATGTAAAAAGCCTATTTCTTTTTATTTTTTCTCCCATTCCTTCTGCCCATCATACATAACACAAAACAAGACGGAAAACACAAACTCAATTACTCATCATTATCTTTTGACATTGCCTTTGTTTACCGTAATTTCGTTGTTTGTAATATCGGGAATGCTCTTTGTAATGTTAATATTTGTTTTCATTTTTCACAAAAATTATGTTTTAGTATTATGGTTTATTATATTATATCCCTTTTGTTTGTATACTGTAACTATACATTAGCTATTTTGCAAAACAATTTGCACATGTCATTGCATTTGTAGCCGTGTTGGAGGTGGCTGTTTTCCATGTCCTCCAGCTATATATATATATCAGATATTTTGCCCAGATAGAAGTTAGGGCTATAAGAACAGATTTTTCAATTTTCTTGAAGAAATATATTTAAAGTAATGATTGCACTTTCACAAAACATTTGTAATATCTTGGTAACATTTCTGAAATTTTGATCAGTGGGGGTGCAGAGACCCTCACCTATCACTGAAACAAAGAAGCAGAAGCACTAAACTATGCTTTGTGTCCATTCTGTTGTGATCAGCTTACCTCATTAATTGAAGATGACTCATATAGTAGAGGAGATATAATCACAGTCTAAAGGGCACAGGGCTTGACTGAGTGCTTATATCCCTTTATTTCATCAATCGGTGGGGGTCTGAGCACCCATAGCCCAGTGATCAAAACATCTGTCATGTCAAGAGTTTTATAAAAAAAAAATGGTTGCTCTTGAACAAAGAGTTGCGCTGGATCCTATTATAGTCAATATGGTCTAGCAGGCAGGCGGCACTATCCGACAATGCCAGATCTGGTGAACTTTGGCAGGCTTTTCTCTTCTGGACTGTGCCGCAAATGTGAAACTATCCTTATAGGTTTCTACTCTCTACCTTCCCTGCGTTTGTACCCACCAACTGTTGCCCCAGTGAGATATGGATGAATGTACCTAATGCCCAGAGTGATGTTGCCTCAATTTATTCATCATGTAACCTCTTCATCGGTCTTTCTTCTTGCATCCCATTTCTTCACCACCCCATTGTCATTCCTTCCTTTGTTATGCCATTTGTCCCCTCTGACATGTGGGGGATAACTTATTGGATAGTATAACATTTTAAAGCTGAACATGCATTCTAATTGGTAGATTGTGTAGTATGGTTTATGGTGTTAGCTCCCCAGGAATTTCTTCATCTGAAATGCAGAGGGAAAATCACATCGCTGGAGATTCATGTATAGACATCTGTAAACTGTAAATCCACTGGAACACCATCAAAGAATTCCACCAATTATTCCCAACAGCCATGCAGGTAACAATTGCATAGAAACCCTAAGATCTAAATTTTCGCATTTAATTTAAACAGAAAGATTTATCCTTCCTGCTCACATCTACGGGTACACTTCATATAGGTTTTGTAAATAGCTCTTCATAAGGGCTCTGGCTGTAACCATGAGAAAGACCTGTTTAAATATCCTCCATTGCTAGATCAATTAAATGGCAATGTTTGAACATCATGTATAATATTTATATGACGAAGCTGAGGCGAAACGCGCGTCGGAGTTCTTGCCTGCCCTGTGTTCGGTGTCTCAGCCCTTCATCATGTCTATGGGTATGTTCACGTTCCCAGTGGGTACTTCTGTGTAATAGCTTGTTATTTTGTAGTCTGCTATCCATGACCTGTTGTTTAGGGGTATATTCATTTGAAATTATTTAACGGATGGTATGTGATTATGTGCTCTAGAATACTACCATTTAGGGCCTCATCAGTACACACTACTCTCTACTGGGCTGTGCAGTGAGGTGAATATCACAGTCACTTGTAGCAGGTATTTACCTGATATTTGCTGCTTGTGAATTACCTCACTGCATATTGCATGGACATGTATATCATCTATTTGGCGGGCTTTTGAGGCACCGACAGGGGGGACTACTGTATCCAGGTTGTTTTGCTGATTTTTCTCCATAGTAATTCTGTGAAAATGTCTTTAAATAATTTTTGATCAATTGATGATTTAATAAAATATTTATATTTTTATTGGGCATTCTATGGTTGTTCTTCTAGCAACATTTTTAGGTTTATATAATATTTATATATGTATACAGTATATCTACAGACATTTTAAAGTTGCTATACTTTAGAATTTCTCTCAGATCCTCAAGTACATCCAACAGGTTATGTGTTGAATGGATTCTTACCATTGCAGACTGCTTTTTTTTTATCAGTGCATCAATTATTTCCACATGTTTTTTCTACGGCAGATCGATCCAATGCCACCCTATCTGATTCGCCCATCCACACACAGTGATTGACAGCTTTTCTTGTATGAATGACACTATGTGGGCAGTGGAGGCAGAACTGGATGATGAATGCCACACAACTTAAGTTACATTTAAGAGGGACGAGAGGCACCCAAGTATCACCTTAGACCATTTGAAACCATTTACATCAGGGTGTTCTGTGTGCTAGAAGACCTGTAAGGGTACCTGACCACACCACCATACATAGGCATCATCATCTTGTATAGGCCAGGGAGCATCTACGCTGGACGAGGGACCAGTGGGCCTCAGTGCTGTTCACTGATAAAAGTCGATTCACGCTGAGCAGAAATGATGGCTGCCAACAATGTTGGAGATGTCAAGGAGAGCACTATGCATCAGCCACAGATGAGCCTTTGGTGGTGGTGGTGTTACAGTGTGGGCAGGTGTGTCTAGCCAATACAGAACTGCCCTACACTGTGAACGGTACAGTGACAAGCCCATACTAGAATAACATCATTAATCCAGTCATTGTGCCTCTGCATGTAAAACACAGGCCTAATTTCATCTTCATGGATGACAATGCGCCAGCTCATCTAGGTTACATCATTAGGGAATGGCTTCTGGAGACTAGGGTACCTCAAATGGAGTAGCCTGCACTTTCTCCAGACCTGAATCCCATTGAAAACCTATGGGATCAGCTGAGTCGCCGTGTAGAGGCTTGTAAATCTGTACCCCAGAACCTCAATGACCTAAGGGGCGCCCTATAAGAAGAGTGGGATGCCATGCCTCAGCAGACATGTTTCAACTTGTGAACAGCATGAGACGTTGTTGTCAAGCTGTAATTGATGCTCAAGGCCACATAACAAGTTTTTGAGACTGACATTTTTTGTTCTCTCTTATGGCTCTTTGGCTCTAATCGCTGCCAAAGGTGCTTCAACTAAGTATTGAGTAAAGGTTTTGAATACTTACATCAATGCAATATTTTAGCTTTTCCTTTTCAATAAATTAGCTTAACCCCTTAAGGACTCAGCCCTATTTCACCTTAAGGACTTAGCCATTTTTTGCAAATCTGACCAGTGTCACTTTAAGTGCTGATAACTTTAAAACGCTGTGACTTATCCAGGCCATTCTGAGATTGTTTTTTCGTCACATATTGTACTTCATGACACTGGTAAAATGAAGTTAAAAAAAAAAATCATTTTTATTTATAAAAAAATACCAAATTTACCAAAAATTTGTAAATTTCCAAGTTTCAATTTCTCTTCTTTTATAATACATAGTAATACCTCCAAAATTAGTTACTACTTTACATTCCCCATATGTCTACTTCATGTTTGGATCATTTTGGGAATGATATTTAATTTTTTGGGGATGTTACAAGGCTTAGAAGTTTAGAAGCAAATCTTGAAATTGTTCAGAAATTTAAAAAACCCCAATTTTTAGGGACCAGTTCAGGTCTGAAGTCACTTTGCGAGGCTTACATAATAGAAACCACGCAAAAATGACCCCATTCTATAAACTACACCCCTCAAGGTATTCAAAACTGATTTTACAAACTTTGTTAACCCTTTAGGTGTTCCACAAGAATTAATGGAAAATAGAGATACAATTTAAAAATTTCACTTTTTTGGAAGATTTTCCATTTTAATAATTTTTTCCAGTTACAAAGCAAGGGTTAACAGCCAAACCAAACTCAATATTTATGGCCCTGATTCTGTAGTTTACAGAAACACCCCATATGTGGTCGTAAACCGCTGTACGGGCACACGGCAGGGCGCAGAAGGAAAGGAATGCCATACGGTTTTTGGAAGGCAGGTTTTGCTGGACAGTTTTTTTTGACACCATGTCCCATTTGAAGCCCCCGTGATGCACTCCTAGAGTGGAAACTCCATAAAAGTGACCCCATCTAAGAAACTACACCCCTCAAGGTATTCAAAACTGATTTTACAAACATTGTTAACCCTTTAGGTGTTCCACAAGAATTAATGGAAAATAGAGATACAATTTCAAAATTTCACTTTTTTGGCAGATTTTCAATTTTAATAATGGTTTTCCAGTTACAAAGCAAG
The DNA here is from genome assembly GCF_905171765.1 of Bufo bufo. Lineage (NCBI taxonomy): Eukaryota > Metazoa > Chordata > Amphibia > Anura > Bufonidae > Bufo > Bufo bufo. Next base: position 380,972,421 of record NC_053390.1, read on the forward strand.
GGTTAACAGCCAAACCAAACTCAATATTTATAGCCCTGATTCGGTAGTTTACAGAAACACCCCATATGTGGTCGTAAACCGCTGTACAAGCACACGGCTGGTCGCAGAAGGAAAGGAATGCCATACGGTTTTTGGAAGGCAGGTTTTGCTGGACTGGTTTTTTTGACACCATGTCCCATTTGAAGCCCCCCTGATGCACCCCTAGAGTAGAAACTCCATAAAAGTGACCCCATCTAAGAAACTACACCCCTCAAGGTATTCAAAACAGATTTTTACAAACGTCGTTAACCCTTTAAGTTTCCCACAAGAGTTATTGGCAAATGGAGATGAAATTTCAGAATTTCAATTTTTGGGCAAATTTTCCATTTAAATCCATTTTTCCCAGTAACAAAGCAAGGGTTAACAGCCAAACAAAACTCAATATTTATGGCCCTGATTCTGTAGTTTACAGAAACACCCCATATGTGGTCGTAAACCGCTGTACGGGCACACGGCAGGGCGCAGAAGGAAAGGAATGCCATACGGTTTTTGGAAGGCAGATTTTGCTGGACTGTTTTTTTTTTACATCATGTCCCATTTGAAGCCCCCCTGATGCACCCCTAGTGTAGAAACTCCAAAAAAGTGACCCCATCTAAGAAACTACACCCCTCAAGGTATTCAAAACAGATTTTTACAAACGTCGTTAACCCTTTAAGTTTCCCACAAGAGTTATTGGCAAATGGAGATGAAATTTCAGAATTTAAATTTTTGGGCAAATTTTCAATTTTAATCCATTTTTCCCAGTAACAAAGCAAGGGTTAACAGCCAAACAAAACTCAATATTTATGGCCCTGATTCTGTAGTTTACAGAAACACCCCATATGTGGTCGTAAACCGCTGTACGGGCACACGGCAGGGCGCAGAAGGAAAGGAATGCCATACGGTTTTTGGAAGGCAGATTTTGCTGGACTGTTTTTTTTTTACATCATGTCCCATTTGAAGCCCCCCTGATGCACCCCCTAGTGTAGAAACTCCAAAAAAGTGACCCCATCTAAGAAACTACACCCCTCAAGGTATTCAAAACAGATTTTTACAAACGTCGTTAACCCTTTAAGTTTCCCACAAGAGTTATTGGCAAATGGAGATGAAATTTCAGAATTTCAATTTTTGGGCAAATTTTCCATTTAAATCCATTTTTCCCAGTAACAAAGCAAGGGTTAACAGCCAAACAAAACTCAATATTTATGGCCCTGATTCTGTAGTTTACAGAAACACCCCATATGTGGTCGTAAACCGCTGTACGGGCACACGGCAGGGCGCAGAAGGAAAGGAATGCCATACGGACTTTGGAAGGCAGATTTTGCTGGACTGTTTTTTTTTTACATCATGTCCCATTTGAAGCCCCCCTGATGCACCCCTACTGTAGAAACTCCAAAAAAGTGACCCCATTTTAGAAACTACGGGATAGGGTGGCAGTTTTGTTGGTACTATAGCTGTTTGGCACCGTTTTTATTTTTTGTTATTTACAACATTCATCTGACAGGTTAGATCATGTGATATTTTTATATTCCAGGTTGTCACGGATGCGGCGATACCTAATATGTATACTTTTTTATTGGCACTATTTTGGGGTGCGGGTGACCTTTTGATCGCTTGCTATTACACTTTTTGTGATGTAAGGTGAGAAAAAATGGCTTTTTTTACACCGTTTTTATCTTAATTTTTTTACGGTATTCACCTGAAGGGTTAGGTCATGTGATATTTTTATAGAGCAAGTTATTACGGACGCTGCGATACCTAATATGTATAAAAAAATTTTTATTTATGTAAGTTTTACACAATGATTTCATTTTTGAAGCAGAAAAAATCATGTTTTAGTGTTTCCATAGTCTGAGAGCCCTAATTTTTGCAGTTTTTGGGCAATTACTTTGGGTAGGGTATGATTTTTGCGGGATGAGATGACGGTTTTATTGGCACTATTTCGGGGTGCATATGACTTTTTGATCGGTTGTTATTACACTTTTTGTGATGTAAGGTGACAAAAAATGGTTTATTTAGCACAGTTTTTTTTTTTTTTTTTACGGTGTTCATCTGAGGGGTTAGGTCATGTGATATTTTTATAGAGCCGGTAGATACGGACGCGGCGATTCCTAATATGTATACTTTTTTTTTATTTATGTAAGTTTTACACAATAATATCATTTTTGAAACAAAAAAAATTATGTTTTAGTGTCTCCATATTCTGAGCCATAGTTTTTTTATTTTTTGGAGATTGTCTCAGGTAGGAGCTCATTTTTTGCGGGATGAGGTGACGGTTAGATTGGTACTATTTTGGTGGGCAAACGCCTTTTTGATCGCTTGCTGTTGTACTTTTTGTGATGTAAGGTGACAAAAAAATTGTTTATTTAGCAAAGTTTTTTTTTTTTTTTTTACGGTGTTCATCTAAGGGGTTAGGTCATGTGATATGTTTATAGAGCCGGTCGATACGGACGCGGCGATACCTAATATGTATATTTCTTTTTTGTCCCACTTTGGGACTTCAACTTTTGGGGGTCTAAACCCTCTTACAATGCATTCCAATACTTCTGTATTGGAATGCATTGGCTGTATGAGTAATACTGTGTGTATTACTCATACAGCTTCCTGCCTGTGAGGTCCAGGGGGCTGGATCTCACAGGCTCGTCACCGCAAGGCAGCGCGATGCCTTCCTTAGACATCGCGCTGCCTTCCATGCCATCGGTTCCCCCCTACAGCCACATGGGACCCGATGGCACCGCCGCCCGCCGGATAAGGTAAAAGCCGCAAACCGCAGGTCTGAATTGACGGGACGGGGACCCCCCCCGGCGTTGTGACAGGATGCCCTCTGAATGATTTCAGCGGACATCCTGTTGCGATTAACCCCCGCCGCGCCGCAATCGCGAGTTAAAGTTAGGACGTACCGGTACGCCCTGAGTCCTTAAGGACTTGGGAAACAGGGCGTACCGGTACGCCCTAAGTACTTAAGGGGTTAAAAAATATTTTGAAAATTCTGTTTTACTTTGTCATTATGGGATATTGAGTGCAGAATGACTCAATTATGATTTTTTTTATTTTAGCGCAAGGCTGCAACATAACAAAATGTGAAAAATGTGAAAGAGTCTGAAGACTTTCCAAAAGCACTGTGGGCAAGAAGATTTGACAATTATTTAACAGATTTAGAGAACACTTTGTTTATTGCATTTATTCATATACAGTCAGGTCAATAAATATTGGGACATCAACACAATTCTAACATTTTTGTCTCTATACACCACCACAATGGATTTGAAATGAAACGAACAAGATGTGCTTTAACTGCAGACTGTCAGCTTTAATTTGAGGGTATTTACATCCAAATCAGGTGAACGGTGTAGGAATTACAACAGTTTGCATATGTACCTCCCACTTGTTAAGGAACCAAAAGTAATGGGACATAATAATAATCATAAATAAAACTTTCACTTTTTAATACTTGGTTGCAAATCCTTTGCAGTCAATTACAGCCTGAAGTTTGGAACGCATAGACATCACCAGAGGCTATGTTTCATCCCTGGTGATGCTCTGCCAGGCCTCTACTGCAACTGTCTTCAGTTCCTGCTTGTTCTTAGAGCATTTACCCTTCAGTTTTGTCTTCAGCAAGTGAAATGCATGATCAATCGGATTCAGGTCAGGTGATTGACTTGGCCATTGCATAACATTCCATTTCTTTCCCTTAAAAAACTCTTTGGTTGCTTTTGCAGTATGCTTTGGGTCATTGTCCATCTGCACTGTGAAGCGCCGTCCAATGAGTTCTGAAGCATTTGGCTGAATATGAGCAGATAATATTGCCTGAAACACTTCAGAATTCATCCTGCTGCTTTTGTCAGCAGTCACATCATCAATAAATACAAGAGAACCAGTTCCATTGTCAGCCACACATGCCCACGCCACGACACTACCACCACCATGCTTCACTGATGAGGTGGTATGCTTAGGATCATGAACAGTTCCTTTCCTTCTCCATACTCTTCTCTTCCCATCACTCTGGTACAAGTTGATCTTGGTCTCATCTGTCCATAGGATGTTGTTCCAGAACTGTTAAGGCTTTTTTTTATGTTGTTTGGCAATCTCTAATCTGGCCTTCCTGTTTTTGAGGCTCACCAATGGTTTACATCTTGTGGTGAACCCTCTGCATTCCTTCTGGTGAAGTATTCTCTTGATTGTTGACTTTGACACACATACACCTACCTCCTGGAGAGTGTTCTTGATCTGGCTAACTGTTGTGAAGGGTGTTTTCTTCACCAGGCAAAGAATTCTTCAGTTATCCACCACAGTTGTTTTCCGTTGTCTTCCTGGTCTTTTGGTGTTGCTGAGCTCCACGGTTTGTTCATTCTTTTTAAGAATGTTCCAAACAGTTGTTTTGGCCACGCCTAATGTTTTTGCTATCTCTCTGATAGGTTTGTTTTGTTTTTTCAGCCTAATGATGGCTTGCTTCACTGATAGTGACAGCTCTTTGGATGTCATCTTGAGAGTTGACAGCAACAGATTATAAATGCAAATAGTGCACTTGAAATGAACTCTGGACCTTTTATCTTTATCTCATTGTAATTGGGATAATGAGGGAATAACACACACATGGCCATGGAACAGCTGAGAAGCCAATTGTCCCATTACTTTTGGTTCCTTAACAAGTGGGAGGCACATATGCAAACTGTTGTAATTCCTACACCGTTCACCTGATTTGGATGTAAATACCCTCAAATTAAAGCTGACAGTCTGCAGTTAAAGCACATCTTGTTTGTTTCATTTCCAATCCATTGTGGTGTTATATAAAGCCAAAAATGTTAGAATTGTGTCGATGTCCCAATATTTATGGACCTGACTGTATACTATATATACAAAAAGAACAGCGACATGGTGTAATTAATGGACATTTGAAAAACAACAGAATATAAAATAAAGCTTGGAAAATGAGTTCTTAATTAACTGACGGATAAGTGATGTGAAAGTTTTATTGTGTCTTGTCACGTACAGGAACCGCCCTGTCATGTGACCAGGGTGCGACTGCCAAGGGTCGATCTATTTCATGCACTCAATCTCTTGCGCCCCCTACACACAGGCATCAGATTGAGCCTCGATCACACCCTGACACAGCCTTTCATGCATTCCAACACACTGCCACCATATATAACATTTAAATTAAACATTTAAATTACACCAATTAATTAGAAAACTCCACAGTGCCCCACTCGCAAGCAGGCTTACAGTAGCACAGGCCACACTTTTATCAATACATGGTAATGCAAACCGCACTGATACACAAAAAAATTGAGGTTACTGGGTTCATTCAGAGCACAAGGCAAAACCATTAAAGATGTGCTTTAATGTACTTAAAAGGTACAGTACTTAGTTACAAAAAATTTAAGAAATAAGAGACATACAAACCATGCACAAAACAGTTATAAAAATAAAAGGATAAAAAGCAGAATGGTTCTTACTGTGTGGTCAGAGTCCATTCTGGTTTCCAGGGACAGGAGGAAAGTGGAACACAACCCAATGTTGATCGGATCCCCAAATTGTGTCTTTGAAATGTTCCCAATCGTTCATTTTTATCCCCATTTGGCAGAGGGTAGAGCTGAGAGGAGTTTCCCTCCTATTCTGTCCCAGCCTTCTGGGATGGCCCTCATTACCTGTGCATGTGCGACGTCCGGGCCACAGGGTACAGTGAGTGTTACGGTGGTGTGCCGAATGGGGGTAGTAGTCGTACTCACTTTTCTGCAGCTCCCTGAGTCGGCGTGCAGTGGAAGGGAGGTCAGCACTAATTCCTCTCTATTGCAGGGAACACCAGCCAGATGTTCGTTGAGGTCCACTTGATGGTAGTAGATATGCTTAGGGTGCTTTGGTGGCTGGGGCAGTGTGGTGTTTGTGACACCAGCACCGTAAGGTGCAAATGTTGGTGATGGAAAAGACAAGGAGTCGGTGGTAATAAAGCAGTTGAACGTTCACTTAAATCAAATGTCTCAGGACCGTTGGTACAGTTCATCAATACAGTGCACTTATATGGCATAAAGGAGGATTCAGAAATTAGTTTAGCTATAATCCTTACAACAGGTCTGGCAATTATCAGTTGAGGAGGTTTCCTAATGCTGCTACTTTACAGGTAGAACAAAAGTTCTCTATGTAGATAGTCCTACTTTAAGGCCAATCTCTAGCACTCAGGTACGGAATATAATGGTTTCCTTACTTTATATTGAGCAATCCAATAAAGGTATTCTCCCTTGTGGCAGGCAAACTCTCTGCTACATTATTTTATGCAGGATGCTCTTCTGAAGTATTTAGGTTTATGTCCCAGAAGGCTGTGTCCAGGTACTTTTAAGTCTCACCTGGTCACTTGTGCTTATGAAGTCCATTTGCTAACTTTTGCTCTAATCTTCACTAGTCTTTCTCTATATTCGTACATAGACTCACTTGTCTCTGCTGGGCTGCTGTGACTACGTGGTTGGTCCTCTCCAGGCTTGATCAAGGCCCAGAGGGTGAAAAGGCAGCTACATATTGGACTGAGCCTCCTGTGCTCCTCCATACACTTCCTTCTCCTCTCTGCTTCCTACATGACTCCCTTTTACTTCACCACTTCCTCCACACTGAGTCAGCAAACCCCAAGCTATATATAGTATGTGGCACCAGCACCACCTAGGGGCAAATAAATGCAATGACAATGCCAGCCTGAACTTAGGAATTACAATACATTAAACACATATACAGAAATTTAAGGGTACCACTTATTGTGAGAGATAGGTTTAATTTCTCTATATATATGTACTGTATTACTCTTTTCTGTCCACAAGATGGCAGCACACCAGATGTGTAAGCCTCATGTGCATTTCTTTGTCTTAAGGTCACTGGGGGAGGGGGAGTTAGGTTACCATTTTTGAATGTGCCAATGAAACTCAAAGTTGAATTTATTGAAACCACTCCTATCACGTTAGGGAGTCAATAGCCTTTTCTTAAGGAACACCCCTTTTGTGATGTCATGTCTGCTATTTAAGTGAATGTATCTTAAATAAAGGTCTCTTGCTCTCTTGTTCAGGGGGATGAGAAGATGCTTTGATGAAACCAACTTGTGTGTCTGGTCTCATTATGAAAGCAGTATGGTGCACTCATACTTATACTTCTAATTGATTTGGCACCACACCAAGAAGAAGAGAATCGCATGAATTGCGATAACACTTATACACACATAAGTGGGATACTGCACATGTTCCACCTCTCTTACTCAGCTGGCAGACATGAAATATTAATAAAACATGACTTCCCGTCCACACTAATGGATATTCGGTATCCGACATGTTTTAATAATATATATATTATCAGGCTGATCATTTTGATACCACACATGACTGGTGTGGTTGTCCCAGAAGGTGAGATACTGGTTATGTGGGAATGCTGGCTGTCAGGGGGTGCAACGTTTGGACTTCCTACGATGCCCACAGTACACAGAATGCATTGATTGCAATAATTACTATGTGAGTTGTACCACAGATGAGTTATTGTTTATGAAATATTTTCTTCATCCTCTGGCACTGTAGCTTCTAGACCCCTCTGGGGAGGTTCCATTCTGTCTGAGAGTCAGGGGCGTAACTACCATAGCGGCAGACCATGCAAATGCTATGGGGCCCAGGGCAAGACGGGGCCCAGTCTTAGTTGGGATTATCTCTTCTACTGGAGGTGAAAACTTGGTCAGGACTCTACCCTCTAAAGGAACAACTTTTAGCAAATGAAGCAGTGGGAAAATTGCCCAAGGGTCATTAAAAAGGATTTAAGCAGAAACCCTTCTGTCCTGTGTGGGGGGCCTGGTTTGATCCTTGCTATGGGGCCCTTACTTCTCTATGTACGCCATTGCTGAGTGTATGCATTTCCAGGAGTCTCTAGTGTTTCATACAGGAAACCTCATTACCACTACCTTTGTTAGCAGGAGCATGCTAACTCGAATTAAAGGTAAATGTGTATTAGCTCCTACTGATCCAGATGGAACGGCATTATACAAAGTGGCATGAAAACATATAGAGTCACACAACAGATATAAAAACATACACAGCTAAACAGTTATGCTAAATGTTATCCATTTCTCACATGTCTAAATTGATGTTATCTCAGAGACCTGGTGCCCTCCACTCTCTCTATAGCAGACCCCCTTTTTCAGTGTGTCAAACAGTGTCATAAATTTAGATTCCCAAATTCTTCTGGCTCTTTGAGATTTGAAATTGCCTTTTAATTTACAACTTTTATTTGCTCTTAATTGTGTCCTGGGCTACTACACACAATTAATGAGAAAAAGGTACATTTTCCTGTGGCTCAGCATTTTAGTAGTTGTTTTCCGATATTGAGATAAGGCAGAGCATTGCAATACCGGAAAAAAAATTTGCATTCTGAATGGAAAGAGATCCGTTCAGGATGTCTTCCATTCCGTCAGCATTCAGTTTTGTTAATAGGAAGATCGCGGCACTCAAAAGAGAATGTTGCATAAATATATTTTTTTCTTATCTCCTATGCCTCCACTACTCATAACTCTCAGGCCGTGAACAAGGTCTTGGATAAGACCGAAACATTGGCCAGTATACCACTATGAATGAATTTTTTTGGATGGATATATATATATATATACAGTACAGACCAAAATTTGGACACACCTTCTCATTCAAAGAGTTTTCTTTATTTTCATGACTATGAAGGCATCAAAACTATGAATTAACACATGTGGAATTATATACATAACAAACAAGTGTGAAACAACTGAAAATATGTCATATTCTAGGTTCTTCAAAGTAGCCACCTTTTGCTTTGATTACTGCTTTGCACACTCTTGATGAGCTTCAAGAGGTAGTCCCCTGAAATGGTCTTCCAACAGTCTTGAAGGAGTTCCCAGAGATGCTTAGCACTTGTTGGCCCTTTTGCCTTCACTCTGCGGTCCAGCTCACCCCAAACCATCTCGATTGGGTTCAGGTCCGGTGACTGTGGAGGCCAGGTCATCTGGCGCAGCACCCCATCACTCTCCTTCATGTTCAAATAGCCCTTACTTTCAAAGTTTTCCCAATTTTTCGGCTGACTGACTGACCTTCATTTCTTAAAGTAATGATGGCCACTCGTTTTTCTTTACTTAGCTGCTTTTTTCTTGCCATAATACAAATTCTAACAGTCTATTCAGTAGGACTATCAGCTGTGTATCCACCTGACTTCTCCTCAACGCCACTGATGGTCCCAACCCCATTTATAAGGCAAGAAATCCCACTTATTAAACCTGACAGGGCACACCTGTGAAGTGAAAACCATTTCAGGGGACTACCTCTTGAAGCTCATCAAGAGAATGCCAAGAGTGTGCAAAGCAGTAATCAAAGCAAAAGGTGGCTACTTTGAAGAACCTAGAATATGACATATTTTCAGTTGTTTCACACTTGTTTGTTATGTATATAATTCCACATGTGTTAATTCATAGTTTTGATGCCTTCAGTGTGAATCTACAATTTTCATAGTCATGAAAATAAAGAAAACTCTCTGAATGAGAAGGTGTGTCCAAACTTTTGGTCTGTACTGTATATATATATATATATATATATATATATATATATATATATATAGATCAGAGAAAAATGGCGGCACTGGCAATAAATGGAAAAAATCGGGTGCACGTTCCAAGGGAATAGACTTCTTACCCCAGTAAATAATCCAGAAAATGAGCAGCCCTCCGGTAAGTTTAGAGCAAATGATTCCTTTAATCACCTGTGCGGTGCAACGTTTCGGCTCACAACTAGAGCCTTTTTCAAGCTTGAAAAAGGCTCTAGTTGTGAGCCGAAACGTTGCACCGCATGGGTGATTAAAGGAATCATTTGCTCTTAACTTACCGGAGTGCTGCTCATTTTCTGGATTATATATATATATATATATATATATATATATATATAGTATATATACAAAAAAATATAAGAAAATAAATAAGATATTTATGCAACATTCTATTTGAGTGCTGTGGTCTTCCTATTAACATTGGTATTATATTTACCACTGAGCACCGTCCATACTAAATGAGGAGTGCTGTTCAACTCTTGTCTTTAAGCATTCTGTTTTGTGACTGGACACAAAACCGCTGCAAGCTGCGGTTTTGTACCCAGTCATAAAAATAGAAAAAACTGATTCATTACTAAAAACAATGTAAGTCAATGGTGACGGATCCTTTTTATTGGTTTTGATTTCACACAACTGTATCCTAACGGAACAGATGCATCCTTATGTGCAAAATCAAAACTGATCCGTGTAATTCCGGTTTTGAGATCCTCTGCCAGATCTCAATATTGGAATTAACAACGCATGTGTGAAATAGGCCTAAGCTAATTAAGGACTCATATTCCAAGCTTTTTTTTATATTCTGTTGTTTGTCAAATGTCCATTTATTACACCATGTCGCTATTCCTGAGTGGTCTTGAAAGCTTGCTGTGTAACATCATTGCTTCTATTTTCGCAGGACAGATGGAACGCTCTATCTCAGCTAAGATGTCATGGTCGTTATCGAGGAGTTAAATGCCCAGGAGAAAGTATAGTTGCATTCATCTATACATGAAGGGGTTAAGACTGGAGTACGAAATCCCACACTTAATAAGTCTTCCCCATTGTGCTTCATATCTAGTACTGGTATGTTATAGAAAATGTGCAGAATGGCACAATTGTGGTGTACCACTTAAAATAGAATGCCCATTTTAGTATTTAGGAATATTGGTTCTTATGTGGAGATATGCACTATATCAAATAAAAAGTATTGTGACACCTACACATTACAACTATATGAACTTTTATAAAATCTCAATTTTTTTAATTTTATTAAATTTTTATTATTTCAATATTATAATATCAACAATTACTAATTTTTTCTTTTTTTACATTGTGAACAAAAATTGTACAGCTTAATAGTAACCACCCAGTTTGTCCCAAAACCTGCCGATCCCATGGCAGGGGAAGAAAAGAGAAAAAAATAAAAATAAAATAAAATAAATAAATCTCCCACAATCCGCTCCACCGTCCCCCAATTTCCACCCTCCCCCAATCATCCCCCGGACCCTTCATTTCAACCATTCCTGCCATAGTCCGTTAAATCTAGTTATATTGCTTACCGATGACAGATGGAATCTTTCACTGGCGATCAAAATTCTGGCCAAATTCTCCCATTCCTTAATTGTAGGTGACACCCTGCTACCCCAACGACCAGTAATAGATTTCCTATCATAGAATAAAAGTTTGGTTGCTATTGCTTGATGTTTTAAGTTGCCTATACCTTCCATTACCCCCAAAATACATACGGTATTTCAAAATCTGCCAGAACTCTAAACCCATGGTATACCTCTATCCTTTCACTTACATTCCCCCAAAATTCTTGAATTACTCCACATGACCAAATAATGTGAACATCATCAGCACCTATCTGTCCACATTTTTTACAACTAAATTCTTCATATTTGTAGAATTTCATCAAGTCCTTGGGGGAGTAATATAATCGGTATAAGATGTTAAATTGGGTAACCCTGTGATAAAAATTACGTGAAACCCCATTTTTTGCCAGCATCACCTTTTCCCAGAACTCTGTCTGCTGAGGGAAAGATTTCTGCCATTTATGCATCAAACAATTAACTGCTTTCTTTTCAGATCTCTGCTTTAGCAGAAGTTGATATATCCTTGATATCAGCTTCTTGCTCGCAGTTAGTTTAGATATTTTGGCTAAAGGTTGTGGGAGGGTATGTATATATGTTTCTTTTCCCAAGGACTGAATAACCCATTATATCTCCCTCCTTCCACATCTCTCCTAATCTGAAGATTCCATTTTTCCACCAGACTTCTTGTTGGATTGACCTTAGTTCTCCAAGATAACTATTATCCCACAATAAAGTATCTTTGTGCACTCCCGTATAAGACCACATACGGTAGCTCTAACCTCCTTCCAGATTTTAGTCCATAACAAGAATATTGGTATTTTATTTATTTGCTGTTGTATCAATATATCGGCTTCCAATAATTGAAAAATATTGCAGTTAAGTAATTTTTTATTAATCCCTTCTAGCATCGCCTTGTATCTTTGTGAGTTACTCCAATTTATCATATTTCTAATATGGCCAGAAAAATATATATAGTTCCAAATCCGGGGTGGATAAGCCGCCCTCTTTCTCACGGATATACAACATTTGAGCTCTTATTCTAGGTTTTTTACCACGCCATATCAGATCCGTCAATAAAGAAACTATCCTTTTAAGTATTGTCTTGGGAATTATTACCGACGCATTCCACATGATATAGTTCACAATAGGTAAAATACACATTTTCCCCAGGGAGATAGGACCGGCCATTGATACGTGCAATTTTTCCAAATTTGTATTTTTTTCTTTATTTTCTTTATTTTGCGGAGCACATATCAATGTATAAAGTCCTTGGAATTGGGGGTAATTTGGATCCCCAAATATTTTACTGGTTCATCTATTTTCTTAATTTCCAGCTGACCTGGTATTAGATTTTTTAGGTGCTCAATCGGGTAACAGGCCGATTTGTCCCAGTTTATTCGAAGTCCAGCATATTTACTGTACTCTTCAAATATCTGGAAAATTCTCGGGAGTAAACCGTGTGAACCCACAAACAGCATAATATCATCGGCGTAAAAAAGCAATTTTTTCCTCATGTGATCCATATCTGAAACCGACTATCTCACTATCTTGCCTAATCTCATTCTTAATCCATAGAAATTAATATGGAGCTGGTCCCCCATTGCATCTTAAACAGCTTCCACTCTTCTGGAAAGGCTTTAAGATTTTTGTGTGTATCTGGAGTGTATGGAATATCTGGTGTGTGTCTAGAATGTGTGAGGGAATTTTTCCCCATTTATCCAGAAGAGCATTTGTGAGGTCAGATACTGATATTGGATGAGAGGGCCCAGCTCACAAGCTCCATTCTAGTTCATCTCAAAGGTATTCAGTGGGGTTAAGATCAGGGCTCTGTGTGAGTCAGGGAAGTGTTTCCACACGAAACTCACCCAACCATGCTTATATGGACCTTCCTTTGTGCACTGGAACACAGTCATGTTGGAACAGAAGAGGGTCTTACACATGCCCAAGCATACCTATATGCAAAATATCTTGGTATGTTGAAGCATTAAGATTTACCATCACTGGGACTGAAGGGCCTAGTCCTACCCCTGAACAACAACACTGTAAGATTATCCCACCTTCACTAAACTGTACAGTTGTTACAATGCAGTCAGATCATTCATCAGACTTCCAGACAGAGAAGCATGATTTGTCACTCCACAGAGCATGTCTCCAGTTCTCCAGAGTTCAGTGGGGCCACTATCTATCTGATGCTTGGCATTGTGCTTGGTGATGTAAGGCTTACATGCAACTGCATGGCCACGGAAACTTATGCGATGACTCTTGCGGCCCACAGTTTTTGTGCTGAAGTTAATAGCAGAGGTGATTTGGAACTCTGTAGTTCTTGGTGACTCCTATGTACTCTGCTCCTCAGCACTTGGCTACTGTGCTGTGTTTATGTGGTCTCCATTTCATGGCTGACTTGCTGTGGTTCCTAAACATTTCCACTATGCAATAATACCACTCACCATTTATCATGGAATATCTATAAGGGAAGAAATTTAAAGAACTGACTTGTTACAATGGTGACATCCTATTACAGTACCATGTTGGAAGTCCGTTTGCTCTTTAGAATGACCCATTCTTTAACATATATTTGGAAAGGCAGACTGCATGGCTAGTTGCTGGATTTTATACACCTGTGGCAATGGGACTGAATGAAACATCTGACTTTATTGATTAAGATCCCAATACTATTGTCTGTGCAGTGTGTATTAATTAAAGTATTACAACAAATATTGTGGTTATTATTAGAAATAAATCTAACTTTTTGTTATTTTCTGGACATTCATTGGATTGTTCAGTAATAGTATTGTAACTAAAGTGATAGATGATGCATGACTTGGTTACAAATGATTAAAGTTATATGAATATCAGAGTTTCTAAAACATATATCAGTATTGGTAGAATAGTGTGTTCTTGTTTTCCTGGGGAAAATAAAGAGACCTGTGGTTGTCTTCCAGCAGTCCACACTGTTATACCATTAATCCTTATTTTGTATTTAGCCCTGGGATTTTAGATCTAATTGAACAACTAGTCCCCAATTGTCAGAGTCATTTGTTATTGCCACATATTGCAGCTGACCATTCTGAAGCTATTATTCATTGTGTGTGCTCCCTGCATATTTCATGAATGATCCAGACACTACCAAACCCTCACATGGACCATTTGTTAAATTCTTGCATTGGCTCTAAGATAATCTTTGAAGATTCTGTTAAATATTACACTCATTGTAAAAACACTGAAATGCCATGCTTTGCTCATCTCAGTAACTGACAAAAAGTCTTATTTGTATTACTCATAAAGTTTGGAAATGTAAAATAATTGGACCCCGTGGAAATACAAAACTAAACCTAAAATGCTGATTTTGTTAGTGCTTAAAAAATTTGTATTATAAATAGATAATATATTTGGTATGCCACAGTGCCACCTCTTGGCCAGTTGGTGAATCATAATCTCGCTTTCGAAATGATATTAATTGTGAAATAAAAAAAAATAATGTTGAACATATAATACAGTTTCATGGAAATTGCACTTGTAAAATGAAAGCTATGTATAAAGTATGAGCTGCAAATAAAAATAGAAACACTAATTTCCAAAGTAATTAATCTTTTTATAAAAAAGAATGGTCAAAGGCTTGTATCTCAATGCAAACTAGATACAATTGCTCATTTTATTGTTTATTACTAAATAGTCCACCTACATAAGCCAATATATAATGATGTGATCAGTAAAAAAGAAGTGACGGTATGTATTCCATTTCTTGAGACGCACATGAAAGATAAAGCACAAAGAAGAATACAATCTAAACATGTCACTTAAATATCAAAAAATACTGTTAAAAATATATAAAAAATTTTGTCTACTGATAACAGCTTCAAACAGACCTTGTTTCCTGTCACTGATGCAATAGAACCTCTTTCAACTTAACAGTAAAGGATCTGAGAAGCAGTATACTTAGATCACGGGGTGAAAAACCTTTTTTAGGTCTCAGGACCGCATAGTCACATTGATCTATTTGAACGAGCCACAAAAATTATGTTGATTGGTGCTCGTTTGCATTGGTCTATAATTACACAAGCCAATGTAAAGAAAATGGGGGAGGAATGAGGGCTACATCAATTGTTCCTCCCTTATTCAGTTCTACTGATTATCAGCAGCACATTCCTGATTACACAGGTAGATGTGCTGCCAATAATCGTAAAACTTTCATCCGGTAGAAAGATGCAAGTGAGAGAACAAACAAGCCTTTGCTCATTTATCGGCTGATTGGACGCACAATTATACAGGCCAATTATGAGGAATGAGCATTCCTATGAACACTTGTTCCCAATAATTGGCCCGAAAACCGTGCAGTGTAATAGCGGCTTAAGAGGTGACATTTCCTTCCCTGCCATCCTACCTCCTATTCATAAATGAGCGCTCTCCTTCACTGCAGAGGACAGTGCTCATTGATTATTACCACCTCTTATCCACAGTTATAGGTTATAGGTGTGACATGAGCTATGCAATAACCAGTAACCACTTTCGCTTACTAGCCTGGAACGCACTCACTGGTTAACCCTATAATGACCAGACACTTTCATGTGATTTAGCTCATTTAGTGGTTTAATGGTACAAATTTTTTTGGGGAATTGTAAAAATCTTTTTTTTGCAATTTTTTCACATGACATTTAGAGCTTATTATTGTTTTTGAGATTATTTCTTTTGTTTTTTTAGTTTTATTTTGTTAACACTGCAAAAAATTACAGAATAGTTTTTAAATTATAGCTTTGTTTTTTTAAATATACAAACTGATAGAATTCTACAATCAGAGGGTAAAAGTACAAACAAAATAAGGCATTACAGTGTAGCAAACTAATCAACAATTCAAACAATAGGTGCATTCTCGCAAGAGCTTACAATCTATGAGGAGATAGCGGTGGCACAAATGGTAAAAGTGCTTGTATTTTTTACAATGATTCAGCCATCTTAATTAAATAGGAAGGGGGGGGGGGGTACATATAAAGCTGCATTAGTCAGTCACCAGACAATATTTATAGTGCTTTAGAGTGCATAGGGTGTGTTGGATACTGTTGGATGATTGATGAAAGATCAGATTCTGAGAAAGAATGTTGAATGGGGGTGAATAGAGAAGAGTTAGAATAGGGAGTGTAGAAGGCCACCTTAAAAGATGGGATTTTAGTGCCTAAATCCATGGAAATTAGGAATTAACCTGATTGTTTGAGGTAGCACATTCTAGAGAATTGGTGCAGCTCGAGAGTTGGAGACAAGACTGAGAAGTTCAGATTATGTAGGATGCTAGTTGTCATTGGCAGAATGAAGAGCATGGGTAGGGTGGTAGATAGAAATAAGTGAAGATCAGTTGCCTGTTTAAATAGCCCTCTGACAGGAAGCACCTGAAGCTGGTGCTGAGCCTGATTGGCCCAGTGTCTTTGTTCCCTGACAGCAGGACTGGTTGCTATCGAAAATGAGTGACGCCGGTCGTGCTACTGCCGAAAGTTAGGTAAGTACATGCCATTCTACTTGGCCATGTGTCTCTGAGCAACGCATAGTTTAATTTATGAATAGGATTTTTGGCACCACACATGTCAATCTGAAGTGACTAGCCACAGAGGTGTGGCTAGTCAGTCTCTTCTTTGCTATGGGAGGTTTCTCCCCGCTGTGACGATTTTCGCCACACAGCCTCATGATGCAGCATGATCTTGCGCTGCTGCTGCAGAGAAGGCTCTTCTCTGTGGTGGCATTTCACTTCACTCTAATTGAGATGCTGTCCCGTTGGAAGCTATGATACAGAATTGTCTTGCTAGAAGTCGCTAAATCATGTTGCATCAGGAGTTGTATGTTGGAGAATGTTACAGTGGGGGGTCATACTTTCCTTACCAAAGAAGTAAAGTGACTAGCCACACCTCTGTGGTTAGTCTCTTCAGAATAACATGTGTGGGGCCATTACTGCAGAATGGGGGGAACATATTCACAAGTGAAAGTATGCCATGTTTAAGGAAGCATGGCCAACTAGAATATATAAATATCTCACTTTTGGATTGGTGACAGGAACTCCTACCAAGAAATCCAGAAGAATGAAGAGGTTGTAGCCACCATTAGATTAAGCTGCCAGGAGATCATTTGACACTTTGCTAAGGGCAGTTTCTGTAGAGTATGGAAACCAGATTGTAAGGAGTCAAGGAGAGGGCTAACAAAGAGATAGTTTATGAGGTGACAATAGACTAGGTGTTCCAGAAGTTTGAAATGCAGGAGAGATTATGTCAGGACCAGAGGATGTGGATCCTCTGGGTCAGCTGATAGTGGACTAGGAATTAACCAAATATTGCTGACTACTGACTCCCAGAGTCAGGACACCGATGTTTACACCAGTCACCCAGAATGTGGCTAACCGCAGGAGTGTGTACAGAGTCCAACAGAGGCAGACCACAAAAAAGGTAGATTTACCTGGGGCTTGGTTGACTCGATTGTTATGAGCAAACTCTGACAGGCAAGAAGATTCTCCCAGACGTTTTGATGGGCATTGGTGAGGTGTTGCAGGAAGTTGACCAGTATTTGGTTAATACTCTCCACCTTGCCGTTAGACTGTGGGTGGTAAGCAGAGGATAAGTCCAAAGACACATTTAGAGACTTACATAAAGATCTCCAGAAGCGGGAGGTGAACTGTACCCCTCTATCCAAGACGATGTGGTGAGAAAATCCATGCAGGCGGAAAATATAAAGAATGAATAGCTAAGTCAGATTGGCAGCAAAAGGCAGATCTAGAAGAGGAATAAAATGTGACATTTTGGAAAAACAACCCAGATGACTGTGCAACCATTAGAGACAGGTAAATTGGTCACAAAGTCCTTACCAACATGCTGCAAGGGGACATCAGGCATGGACACTGGCAGTATTAAACCTGCAGGTTTCCACCTAGGGGACTTGTTCTGGGCACACAAGGTACATGAAGCCACAAAATCTCTAATATCTGTTGACATGAATGGCTACCAGTAGTGTTGGGAAATGAGATTCAAGGTTCCACGTAGACCTGGATGGCCAGCAATCTTGGACACAGGACACAGCAAAACTTTTTTGCATTCAGACTCTGGAACAAAGATCTTACCTGGGGGACCTTGGACAGGTTAACCAGAGCCACTGGGACTACTTTAGTTAGTTTAATGATGAACGGGTGCTCGTCTTCTGTATCCATGGTTTCAAAGGACCTAGAGAGAGCATCGGCCTTGGTATTTTTGTCAGTCGGCTGGAAATGAAGCCGGAAATTAAATCGAGCAAAGAAAAGAGACCAACGAGTCTGATGAGCTGTTGAGCCGTCTGCAAGTAGGTCAGGTTCTTGTGATCGGTGAAAATTATGACTGGCAGACTGGGACCTTCTAGAAAAAACTTCCACTCCTCTAAGGCCATCTAAATTGGCAAATGTTCCTTGTCTCCAATAAAATAGTTCCTCTCGGCAGCAGAAAATAGGAGACATACGATCTGAGGCATTTTTCTGTGACAGAACCACCACCTAAAAAGAACTGCTTGTTGGGTTCTGGGTCTATAAGGACTGGGGCTGAAAAGAAGGCCTTCTTGAAGGAAGAGAATGCCGTTTCTGCTTTAGGGGTCTATTGTTTGGTATTTACACCCTTCCTAGTCAGAACAGAAATTGGAGCTGTCAAAGAAGAAAAATTACGGATAAACTGTAGATAATAGTTGGCAAAACCCAAGAAAACTTTTCGAAAACACATGTCTCCAATTTGGCTTATAGACGATTCTCTCGTAACCGTTGTAGGACCACTTGCACATGCCTGCGATGCGTTCTGATGTCCCTGGAAAAGATAAAAATAATATCCAAATAGACAACAACACAAGAATAGATCTCGAAAATATAATTTACTAACTCCTGGAAGACAGCAAGCACGTTAAAGAGGCTGAAGAGCAAGGTATTCATAATGGCCATCCCTGGTATTAAAGTCTTCCATTCGTCACCCTCACAAAATTATTAAACTGTATTAAATTGTATGCTTTGCATAAGTCCAGCTTAGAGGAGACCCTGGCTCCACGAAGTCTGTCAAATAACTCAGAAGTTAATGGTACTTATTTTTTATGATGTAGTCTATACAGGGGCGAAGAGACCCATCTTCATTTTTAAGAAAAATAATCCTGCCCCTGCTGGTGAAGAAGACTTCTTGTTGAACCGCTCTTGAGATTCTCCTTGATATAATCTGCTGTTGCCTGTGACTCGGCAGGAGACAGAGAATAAACACGACCTGTCAGAAGATCAATTGGGCTATTTTTGGGGCGATGGAGTGGTAGTGTCTCATTCTTTTTTAGACATGTTTGATAAAAAGGAGTCTGATAGGCCACTGGCGAAACCTCCAGACTTTTAGGGAGACATATAGGAACCCTAGGTTGAATAGAACATAAAGACTTGTGCAGCACGCCAGACCTGCAGGGTATTGCGAGTGAGGTCACGGTAAGGCCTCTTTCACACTTGCGTTGTCCGGATCCGGCGTGTACTCCACTTGCCAGAATTACACGCCGGATCCGGAAAAACGCAAGTGTACTGAAAGCATTTGAAGACGGATCCGTCTTCAAAATGCTTTCAGTATTACTATGGCAGCCAGGACGCTATTAAAGTCCTGGTTGCCATAGTAGGAGTGGGGAGCGGTATACTTACAGTCCGTGCGGCTCCCGGGGCGCTCCAGAATGACGTCAGAGCGCCCCATGCGCATTGATGACGTGCCATGCGATCACGTGATCCATGCGCTTGGGGCGCCCTGACGTAACTCTGGAGCACCCCGGGAGCCGCACGGACAGTAAGTATGCTGCTCCCCTGCTCCCCGCTACACTTTACCATGGCTGCCAGGACTTTAGCGTCCCGGCAGCCATGGTAACCATTCAGAAAAAGCTAAACGTCGGATCCGGCAATGCGCCGAAACGACGTTTAGCTTAAGGCCGGATCCGGATCAATGCCTTTCAATGGGCATTAATTCCGGATCCGGCCTTGCGGCAAGTCTTCAGGATTTTTGGCCGGAGCAAAAAGCGCAGCATGCTGCGGTATTTTCTCCGGCCAAAAAACGTTCCGTTCCGGAACTGAAGACATCCTGATGCATCCTGAACGGATTTCACTCCATTCAGAATGCATTAGGATAAAACTGATCAGGATTCTTCCGGCATAGAGCCCCGACAACGGAACTCTATGCCGGAAGAAAAGAACGCAGGTGTGAAAGAGCCCTTATGGGCAATCGAGGGTTACTCACTGTTAATAGGAGAACCCTGGGCAGGCATGCGACAGTGAAGGAGAGGCTGACACAAAGTTCCTCTGGGGCACACTCTGTATGTAGGGACCAGGCCTGATGGTGGATGAGGTGCCCTGGATGTTGCAGGTGTTTTGAGTGCCTGGGGCAAGGTCCCTTTAAGGATCGTGACGCCAGTGCCTGTAACGGTGGCACACCGATTTATAGTAGCAATAAGGTACAGGTGGTATAGTGAACCAAACGTTGCTTTACTCATAACAGTCCAACTTTGTACAGATGGTAAAGTTCTTGAACATGCAGCAGTTTACAAATAGCATGAGCAGGCTTTTCATTAATGGCAGGCAATGTACTTGGCAAGATACTCAGAGGGTAACATCAATATTCACAGACCAGGTTGCATATATTTCCTCAGATAACCTGGCTGTCTGTATCCCAAGGCCCATGTGCCCTAATGCTGGCTTTTATCCTTGGTATAAATCCTCCTCAGGTATATATTCCTTGCTTTTACTTAGTGATCCCTTCTGCCCTTCAGCTTACTTGTTTAGCTGGGTTGCTGGCTCTGCTCTGCTTTGATGAGATAACTGCAGTTCTCTCCCAGGAGGTAAACACTTCTCTTGGGGTAATCTTCTGAGCTAACATAGGCTCCTTATCCACAGGTAGGCTATAATCCTTCACTAGCCTCCTGGTAGCTACTAGCAGCCTGCACTATCTAGCTGCATGTCAGGAGGAGGCCCTCAGCATATCTCTGGCCAAGATGCCCTCTCACTTCTGTGTCCACAGACTCCTGACTACAGACTAACTCCTCCCTGTCTGGGCCTGAACATTTATACTAGGGGCTCCCTATCTCCCTCTAGTGCCTAGGATGCCTAACTACACCCTAATAGGCCTGCTATGCATGTCACAGGGAAAATATACATGAAAAAGCACATAGAAAATACATTAACATACATGGTCAAATATAATATTACTGTCCCTTAAGAGTAGGAGTAACACGTGACCCAATTGACCCTTGTGTAGTGCCCACCCCTACCTAGTGGGACACTACACTTGTCTTGGCAAAGCTGTCCCCATGAAACAACTTCTCTTGAGCTCCAATCGATTGCCTGGTCGTGGATCCTAAGCCAAGGCAACCCCAGCAAGATGAAATTAAACAGTTCCGGTAGAACATACAGAGAAATCTTCTCAACGTGTAACTCTCCTACCTGCAGTTCGAATGGCTCGGTGATGAAAAGCACTGGTTCAGTCAACACTTGTCTGCTGACAGCTGTCACCAGCATGGGATTCATCAGCAGGCATACAGGAATGTGATATTGATTCACCATAGCTTGGTGTATGAAGTTCCCCACAGATCCAGAATACAAGGAAGTGGACACGGAGAGCTTGGTACCTCCAAACAACAGGAGCACAAGTATCTGGAGAGCGGAACAGTTTTTGGTTAGAGCCACCTATCCTAATGATGCTGGATGAATAACCGCTGTAGTTTCTCTACTTCCAGGAACAGCTGTGGACCCGGTGACCCGGACCACCACAGTAGATACAGAGTCCGGAAGACATACAAGGATGACGTTTCTCATCTGAGAGCCGAATGGAATTTACCTGCATAGGTTCATGATCTGAAAAGGAGGAAGATAATGGAGGCTGAGACATATTTGAACTAGACACTTGTTGTGTTGGTCTTTTCTCCTGACAGACCTCATGAGCCCATTTAGAAAACCGTATATACATTTTTATAGCCATAGAGACCAGAGACTAAAGGGAAGTAGGCACATCATGTCCTGTGCGTTAGTCCTTAATAAGTCCAGACAGACCTACCCAAAAGGCCGCTACCAGAGCCTTCTCTTTCCAAGATAATTCGGATGCTAGGGTGCGGAACTAAATCACATACTGATCCACAGACCATCTCCCCTGGTGGATGTGCAGCAGCATGAGACATCAGAAGAAGCTCAATCTGGCTCTTCAAACACCCTTTTGAAAGAGTCCATGAATAGGCTACATTACTGGTGATAGGTCCAGATCTTTCCCATATTGGATTTGCCCAGGTCAGGGCCTCTCCCTCCAGATGAGAGATGATGAACTCCATTTTAGCTTGATCAGATTAAAAGTGATGAGGCAGCAGCTCAAAGTGGTTTGTACAATGATTGAGAAACCCACAACAGGTTTTTGGGTCGCCACTGTAGCAGGACGGAGCAGACAAATGAGATCCAGAAGAGACTGACTTGCAACCAGAGCAGAGACAGCAGGAGCTGTAGGAGCCTGTGCAGATTGTGTCGTAGAGAGAGAATCCAGACACACAGCTACATGCTGCAAGTAATTCACCACTTGTTTCGGGGTGGTACACTGTTGTTCACGTTCCTGCAGTACTTCATCCATGGCCCATGTCTACTGTCAGGTAATCCAAGTAGTAGACGGCAGGCAAAATCGTACTCAGGCAATGCAAGGATGAAGGCTGGTGCCAGCACGCAGGGAAGGTCAGAGTTAATTGTCAAAAGTCCAGTACACAGAAGGGCAGAGCAGCAGGAAGCTTCAGCAGAGGTTAACAGGTATTAACATCCATGCTTGGGTGCTTCATGGTCAGTGAAGCCGTCTTAAATACCAGTAACCCTGCCTATGGGCAGGGACAGTAATTAGGAAGGGTGCTCTGCTCTCCCATAACTAAGGACCTGGCAGTGAAAGTGGATTCAACGGTATGCCGGTGAGTGCCAGCCCTGCTGGCGAGTTATGCCAGAGCTGAGACCCATGGTGGTCTGCCACACGGCAGTGATGCCACAGCCACGTGCCCAATACTCCTTAATCATGGTCTGTGTGGCCACCAAGGATTCCCGATGTTTCCATGGCTTGATCAGATTTACGTGGTAAATCTGGAAGGGTTTTTTCCTTCCTGTCAGGTGCACCTTATAGTTCACCTCGCCCACTTTTTGCACAACATCGTAGGGACCCTGCCACTTTCTACAGTGGGAACTAAAATCAGGACCCTGTTCCCGGGATTAAAGTCCCTTACCCTGGCAGATCTGTTATAAATTCTGCTTTGAGCCTTCTGAGCTCTTTGCAGATGCTCTTTAACTATGGGCATTACGGTCGCTATCCGGTCTTGCATTTGAGCCACATGCTCAATGACCCTTTTATAGGGAGTAGCCTTGGTCTCCAAGATTTCTTTGACCACATCTAGTAAACCCTTTGAGTGACGGCCATATACTAACTCAAACGGTGAAAACCCTGTAGAAGTCTGGGGCACCTCTCTGATAGAAAACATAAGGTAGGATAGGAGGCAGTCTCAGTCCTGACCATCCTTTTCTACCACTTTTTTCAACATCTGCTTCAGGGTCTTGTTGAATCTCTTGACCAACCTGTCTGTCTGGGGGTGATACACAGATGTACGAATGTGGGTGATTTTGAACAAGTTGCATAGTTCCTTCATCACCTTAGACATAAAGGGAGTACCCTGGTCAGTAAGAATTTCCTTAGGTATCCCTGTGCGGGAAAACATGTGAAATAATTCCCGGGCAATATTTTGGACGCCATTTTTCATAGGGGAACTACTTCGAGGTACCGAGTGGCATAGTCCAAAACGACCAAAATGTATTCGTGTCCCCTAGTCGACTTGACAATGGGACCCACCAAATCCATAGCCATTCTTTCGACTGGTACCTCAATGATTGGAAGAGGTACCAAGGGACTATGGAAGTGTGATGCTGGGGCACTTATCTGACTGGTGGGGCACGACTCTCAATATGATTTTACTTCCTCATACACTCCAGGCCAGTAAAACCTTTGTAGTTCCCTCTGCCGTGTTTTGCTAGTCCCCAAATGACCCCCAAGTACGTGGTTATGTGTTAGGTCTAGTACCATACGTCGATAGGGTTTTGGTACCAGAAGCTGCTCCACAATTTCGTTGTTGCATTTGGTAACTCGGTACATTAGGTTTCCATTCATGGCAAAATGCGGAAATTTCTGGTCAGCTTCTGGTTCCTGTGGTACACCATCTAACACGGTAACATTTCATCGAGCATTCACAAGAGTGGGGTCTCTCAATTGCTCACTACCAAAGTTACCCCAAGACACTTCTAACTTCCAACACATTTTGCCCAGATTGGGAAACTTCTTCTTCCCCAGCTAACACCTGCAACGGAAAAGTGTCATCATCATCATCATCATCATCATGCATTTCACATAACCCTACATTTTCACTATGCATTTCATTTGAACCATTGATTTCACTGGGCAGTCAGAGTCACCATGTGGATCAACAGCACAAGAGCCCTGACGGAGCAGTCATTTACCACCATGGTACATATCTGCGGCTCAGTCTCTAGTCCTGGGGAGGCAGCACAAACTGGCACCGCATATCGCAACTATCTCGGCTAGCCTCACACTCCATGGGCTCTGAGATAGGAGGGCAATGGGCAGCAATGTGTCCCCACTCACGGCACCTCCAGCACTGGAGCATCCCAGGTCTCCTCGGTGGGAAGACCTCTCCGGGACCAGACTGTCTGTGGGACTCAGTCTTATGCCTATGCCCAGCCTCTAGAGCCTTGCTCCCTCTTGCACCCTTCCACACACCCCCAACAGCCGAAACTCTCTTACCCACAGATGACACAAGTCTGATCCTCCGGACAGGTGGTGCGGCAGGGACATCACGGAGGTAGTCCTCAGTCGCCAGGAATCTTTCCACCAGGTTGATGAGCTGGTCAGAAGTTTTGGGGTCTCCATGTCAGACCCACCGTTGTAGCTCCGCAGGGAGGGCTCTGAAATAATCCACCACCACTTTCTCCGCGATCTGGGCCAGTGTAGAGGACTCAGGTTCCAGCCACTTCCGTATGAGATGGATAAGGTCATATATCTGAGATCGGGCAGGCTTGTCCATGGTGTAGCTCCACGTGTGGACCCTCCGGGCATGAACCACTGGTGTAACGCCCAAGCGAGCAAGGACCTCCATTTTTAATTTGGCATAGTCCTGGACATCCTGGTCCCTGAGGTCATAGTAGGCCTTTTGTGGTCCACCGGACAAAAAGGGCACAAGGACCTCTGCCCACTCTGCTACTGGCAGTCTCTCTCTCTCCGCCACTCTCTCAAACACGGTGAGGTAGGCCTCGACGTCATCATTGGGAGTCAGCTTTTGCAAGGCCCGCTGCACAGCCCTCCTTACATTAAAAGTCTCTGGGGAGTATACCTCCACTTGTTGGGCTGGAGCTACAACAGTCTCTCTCAATGCAGCAATCTTCTCCAAAAGCAAATGATTGGTTTCCTGCTGCTGGGCCTCCACCTGAGCCTGCTGTTGTACATGTAAGATCTCTTCATGCCTCTTTTTATCCTCAAGGTTGGCCTGCAAAAATAGCTTCATCATTTCCTCTATGGTCTTTTGCATAGTAACTGCAGCTTTAACCCAGGATATAAAGCACCAACTTGTCACACCATTGCCCTTAGCAACTTGCTGTTGCCCACATCCTCCACCAATTGTTAGGGATTGCTCTCTAAAGCAGCGCGGTGATGACAGATTCCTTCGTAAACAACTTCAGCAATTACAGGTGAACCCAGTTATAACTCACTGGGCAAGATGAGGTTCCAGCATCAACAAAACATAAACCAAACAAAATAAACTCCTGCCCGTCTGGGCTCTAGCTAATAAAATTTGTTTATAGCTCACCTATTGAACAAAGGTCACACTCAGGGAATCAGGCTTCACTAGCCAGCAAGGCAACCAGCTTCCTAGGCTTTTTCCAGGCAGAACTCTTTCTTAGACTGACAGCCTGGGATGTGCTTTTATTTCCCCCTAACAATCCCAGCTGGACTACACCTGGGCATCTCTCAGTCTAGGATAAAACATGTCCTGGAATGGGGGTGGACTGAGGTACCACTACCAAACCTACCTTCCCAGTCCAAATAAAATCCAGCCCTTAAACTATGTTTGCTGAAGCCAGCGCCATTTTCCTGGATTTTACTTACCTGGGGAACCTGGGTGGGATATACACCCCTTCCAGGACTTTACCATGCACTTTACCACAAGATATTTATTTTTGTCTTTTAGTTTCCAACAGCCATGGAAGAACTTAGTGGGGTTGTGCAGGGGTTTTATATTGATGACCTATTGTCAGCATCAGTCATCAATATCTGATCTGCAAGGGGTCTGACCCCCAGCACCCCGCCGATTAGCTGTTTGAAGAGGAGGCAGCGCTCCATGTGAGCACTACTTCGTGTTCATTACACTACACGTCGTCTCCCCTTTAGCAGTCACTCCTTTTAAGTGAATGGAGAGAGAACTTAAAATTACACTGCACTTCCGAGACGACGGGCAGCGTAATAAAGAGGAAGCAGTGCTCACATGGAGTGCTGCCTTCTCTTCAAACAGCTGATTATAGGGGGTGCCCTACCCCTGCTGAACAGATCCTGAGGATAGGTCATCAATATAAAACCCATGCACAACCCCTTTAAAGGGGTTCTGCACTTTGTTTAACACCTTAAGGACTCAGCCCTATTTCACCTTAAGGACTTGGTCATTTTTTGAATATCTGACCAGTGTCACTTTATGTGTGAATAACTTTAAAACGCCTTTACTGACCCAGGCCGTTCTGAGATAGTTTTTTCGTCACATATTGTACTTTATGACATTGCTAAAATTGGGTCAAAAAAGTAAATTTTTTTGCATAAAAAATACCAAATTTACCAAAAATTTGCTAAAATTTGCAAATTTCAAAGTTTCAGTTTCTCTACTTCTGTAATACATAGTAATACCCCCAAAAATTGTGATGACTTTTCATTCCCAATATGTCTACTTCATGTTTGTATCATTTTGGGAATGCCATTTTTTTTTTTTGGGCATGTTACATAGCTTAGACGTTAAGAAGCAAATTTAGAAATTTTTCAGAAATTTCCCAAATCCCACTTTTTATGGTCCAGTCCAGGTCTGAAGTCACTTTGTGAGGCTTACGTAATAGAAACCACCCAAAAATGACCCCATTTTAGAAACTACACCCCTCAAGGTATTCAAAACTGATTTTACAAACTTTGTTAACCCTTTAGGTCTTCCACAAGACTTCGTGGCAAATGGACATAAAATTTAAGAATTTAGATTTTATGGAAAATTTTCCAATATAATAAATTTTTTCCAGGAACAAAGCAAGGGTTAACTGCCAAACAAAACTCAATATGGGTTGCCCTGATTCTGTAGTTTGCATAAACACCCCATATGTGGTCCTAAACTACTGTTTGGCCAAACGGGAGGACATAGAAGGAGGGGAACGCCATATGGGTTTTGGAAGGCAGATTTTGCAGGACTGGTTTTGTGTATACCATGTCCCATTTCAAGCCCCCCGTTGCACCCCTAGAATAGAAATTCCAAAAAAGTGACTCCATTTAAGAAAGTACACCCCTCAAGGTATTCAAAACTGGGTTTACAAACTTTGTTGACCCTTTAGGTGTTCCACAAGAGTTAATGGCAGATGGAGAAACAATTTTGTAATTTCTATTTTTTGGAAAATTTTTCATTTTAATCCATTTTTTCCAGTAATAAAGTAAGGGTTAACTGCCAAACAAAACTCAATATGGGTTGCCCTGATTCTGTAGTCTGCAAAAACACCCCATATGTGGTCCTAAACTACTGTTTGGCCAAACGGGAGGACATAGAAGGAGGGGAATGCCATATGGGTTTTGGAAGACAGATTTTGCAGGACTGGTTTTGTTTATACCATGTCCCATTTCAAGCCCCCCGTTGCACCCCTAGAATAGAAATTCCAAAAAAGTAACTCCATCTAAGAAAGTACACCCCTCAAGGTATTCAAAACTGGGTTTACAAATTTTGTTAACCCTTTAGGTGTTCCACAAGAGTTAATGGCAGATGGAGAAACAATTTTGGAATTTCTATTTTTTGGAAAATTTTCCATTTTAACCCTTACTTTATTACTGGAAAAAATGGGTTAACAGCCAAACAAAACTCAATATGGGTTGCCCTGATTCTGTAGTTTTCAGAAACACCCCATATGTGGTTGTAAACTACTATTTGGCTAAACGGCAGGACATAGAAGAAGGGGAACGCCATATGGTTTTTGGAAGGCAGATTTCTCTGTACTGGTTTATTTACACCATGTACCCTTTCAAGCCCCCTGCTGCACCCCTAGAGTAGAAACTCCATAAAAGTGACCCCATTTAGGAAACTACGGGATAAGGTGGTTGTTGTTTTGGGACTATTTTAGGGTAAATATGATTTTTGGTTGCTCTATATTACACTTTTTTGAGGCAAGGTAACAAATTTAAATTCTAAAATTGTTTCTACATTCGCTATTAAGTTTTGTGGAACACCTAAAGGGTTAACAAAGTTTGTAAAGTAACTTTTGAATACCTTGAGGGGTGTAGTTTCTTAGATGGGGTCACTTTTTTTTAGAGTTTATAGTCTAGGCTACATCAGGGGGGCTTCTAATGGGACATGGTGTAAATAAACCAGTCCATCAAAATCTGCCTTCCAGAAACCATATGGCGTTCCCTTCGTTCTATGCCCTGCCGTGTGGCTATATAGCCATTTATGACCACATATGGGGTGTTTCTGCAAACTACAGAATCAGGGCAATAAATATTTAGTTTTGTTTGGCTGTTAACCCTTGCTTTATTACCGGAAAAAAGGATTCAAATGGAAATTTTGCCAAAAAATTGGTGTTTTGGCACCGTTTTTATTTTATATTCTTAACGCTGTTTATCCGGGGGGGGGGGGGGGGTTGGGTTAAATGTTATTTTTATAGAGAAGATTTTTACAGACGCGGCGATGCCCAATATGTATGGCTCTCTGACTTTGGAGACACTAAGCAGGCATGCTCAAACTGCGGCCCTCCAGATGTTGTAAAACTACAATTCCCACCATGCCCTGCTGATAGCTGTAGGTTGTCTGGGCATGCTGGGAGTTATAGTTTTACAACATCTGGAGGGCCGCAGT
Organism: Bufo bufo; assembly: GCF_905171765.1. Classification (NCBI taxonomy): domain Eukaryota; kingdom Metazoa; phylum Chordata; class Amphibia; order Anura; family Bufonidae; genus Bufo; species Bufo bufo. The sequence goes on from NC_053390.1 coordinate 381,001,724, forward strand.
TTGAGGATGCCTGCACTAAAACAAATATTTTTTGGGAAAAAATTTGTTTCCGTGTCACCTGAGAGCCATAGTTTTTTATGTTCTCTAGGTGTCACTGCCAGCTCTCTGAGAAGGTCTGGCAGACGTTCTTCTGTACCTCTTGCATGATGTTCTTTGTTTTGGTTTCACTTTGTCATCTCCTTTCCTTCTCCCAGCTGTCACCTATTCACACTAATTGCCTCCCTTTATATTCCCTCCCATACTGCCTCACTTTGCGGTTTATACTACTTCCTGGATTGAAGTGATCACTGCTGGAGACTTTTGTTACTGCTTGTTCAGATAAGTCCTTTCTTGTATTGTGTTTACTTGCTGGCTTGATTCTAGGTGACCCTGACTCCCTCCGTATTAAGTGCAGGGAGCCGGTGGTCATGTCCCCTCACTATTATAGGGTTTTCAGGTGTCACACAGTCTAGGTACGAAGGCATGCAATCGTCTACCTCTGAGACCTTTGTATGAGCTTAGCAGTCAGGGTGAGCTCTTAGGGTTTTCCAGGGGTCACCTTTATGCTCCTTAGTTTGGGATCAAGCCAGTCGGATGTTTATCCATAACTTCCAGCTATCTGCAATATCATCCGTGACATTATAAACCGCCATTACCGTCTTAAGCATGGATCCGGTATCAGCCTTGATTGACCGCATGCAGGATCTTTCACTGGAGGTAGCAGATCTCCGTAAAACTGTGTCTCAGTTTCAGGTGACCGGTTCTGCTTGCGTTCATGGAGTTTGTTCAGAGCCTAAGATCTCGCTTCCGGATACGTTCTCCAGGGGTAGTGAGAATTTTGTTCGCTTTAGAGAGGCTTGCAAACTCCATTTTCGCCTACTTCCCCATTCCTCTGGTGATGAGGAGCAGAGGGTGGGATCATCATCTCGCTGCTCAGGGATAACGCTCAGTCCTGGGCCTTTTCGCTGCTGGTGGGGGCACGGCCTCTCCGATCAGTGGATGAATTTTTTGTAGCCCTGGGGCAGATATATGATGACCCGGATCGTATTGCTCTGACCGAATCTAAACTGCGTCTTTTATGCCAGGGTAAACAGTCCGCAGAGATATATTGTTCTGAATTTCGGAGCTGGGCAGCTGATACTGGTTGGAACGATGCTGCAGTCCGAAGTAAATTTTGCCATGGTCTTTCGGAGGGATTGAAAGATGCATTTGCGTTTCATGAGAGACCTGCCTTGTTGGACTCTGCCATGTCTCTAGCTGTCCGTATTGACAGGCGTCTTAGAGAGAGAGGAGAGACCACTCCTTCATGCCATATTCAGTCCAAGGACAGTGGGGCGGTCTCATTCAGTGCGCAGGGGCCTCAGTCTCTCTCAATCCCCTCTGAGCAGGAGGCCATGCAGCTGGGTTTGCTTGCCTATGATAGTAGAGGATTCAGCTCTCAGAGGAGGGTTTGTTTCTCTAGTGGGGGAATAAATCATTTGGCTATTGTTTGCCCCTCTAGGAAATTCAGGGAGTTTTCTGAGGGTAATAAAGAAACAAAAAGAAAAAAACCCTCTAAAAACTTTCCATTTGCTACTATTGGCAAGGTTGATGCGGAAATTGAAGGTTTGCCGTTTGCTTGTAGTTCCCGTTTTGTCCTACCTGCCAGGGTGGCGCTAGATAGCAAGAACATTGTTTGTGAGATTTTTGTAGATAGTGGAGCAGCTGTCAATCTTATTGATAATCAATTTGCTATAACACATGGTTTCCAGGTATGCACTTTGGAAAAGGATATACCTGTTTTTGCTATAGATTCCGCTCCACTTTCTCAAAAATCGTTAAAGGGCATAGTTCCCAATATCCGTTTGACTGTGGGTGATGCTCATGTTGAGGATATGTCATGTTTCGTCCTAAGCGGATTACCTACTCCTCTAGTATTGCGGCTACCCTGGCTCACTAAACATAACCCCACCATTGATTGGCAAGCAAGGCAAATAAATGGTTGGAGTGACTTTTGCAGAGAGAATTGTCTCACGGCGTCTCTTTCAGAGGCTTCTACCAAGACAGTACCATCTTTTCTCTCTGAATTTTCGGATGTGTTTTCCGAGAGTGGTGTCCAGGAGCTGCCCCCTCACCGGGAGTACGATTGCCCTATTAATCTCATCCCAGGCGCCAAGCTGCCAAAATCTCGTTTATACAATCTCTCCCAACCTGAAAGAGTCGCTATGCGTACTTATATCTCTGAGAGCCTGAGAAAGGGACACATCCGACCCTCGAAGTCACCTGTTGCCGCAGTTTTTTTTTTTTGTTAAGAAAAAAGAGGGTTCTTTAAGACCTTGTCTGGATTTCAGGGAGCTGAACTGTATCACAATTCGTGACCCATATCCGCTTCCTCTGATCCTGGACCTGTTTAACCAGATTGTTGGGGCTAAAGTTTTTTCTAAGTTGGATTTAGGAGGGGCATACAATCTAGTCAGGATCAGGGAAGGGGACGAATGGAAGACGGCCTTCAATACCCCTTAGGGTCATTTCGAGAATTTGGTTATGCCCTTTGGTTTGATGAATGCTCCGGCCGTTTTCCAACATTTTGTGAACAGCATTTTTTATCATGTAATGGGGAAATTTGTACTGGTGTATCTAGATGACATTTTGATTTTTTCTCCTGATTTCAAAACTCATAGGGACCACCTACGTCAGGACTTGCTCATTCTGCGGGAGAATAAATTGTACGCTAAACTGGAAAAACGTGTGTTTGCGGTTCCGGAGATTCAATTTCTTGGTTTTCTTCTCTCCGCTTCTGGTTTTCGCATGGACCCTGAGAAGGTCCGCGTTGTGCTTGATTGGGAGCTCCCTGAGAATCAGAAGGCGCTGATAAGGTTTTTGGGTTTTGCCAATTATTACAGAAAGTTAATTTTGAATTATTCCTCTGTTGTTAAGCCACTCACTGATATGACTAAAAAGGGGGTAGATTTTTCCTCCTGGTCGGTAGATGCGCTTAAGGCCTTTTCTAGTATCAAGGAGAGTTTTGCTTCCGCTTCCATTTTGGTACAACCTGATGTCTCTCTACCTTTTATTGTTGTGGTGGACGCTTCTGAGGTGGGTGTGGGTGCGCGGTCTTATCTCAGGGTCCCTCTCCTGCCGAATGGCGACCGTGTGCCTTTTTCTCAAGGAAACTCTCCTCCGCAGAGAGATATTATGTAGTGGGAGATAGGGAGTTGTTGGCCATCAAATTAGCTTTTGAGGAATGGCGCCATTGGCTAGAGGGAGCCAGACACCCTATTACCGTGTTTACCGACCATAAGAATCTGGCCTACTTGGAATCAGCCAAGCGTCTGAACCCGAGACAGGCCAGATGGTCTTTATTCTTTTCTAGATTTAATTTTGTTGTCACGTTCCGCCCTGGGGTTAAAAATGTGAAGGCTGATGCCCTGTCACGTTGTTTTCCGGGAGGGGGGAACTTTGAAGACCCGGGTCCCATTTTGGCTGAAGGGGTGGTCGCCTCTGCTCTTTATCCTGATTTGGAGGCAGAGGTTCAGGCAGCCCAGGCAGAGGCTCCTGATCCTTGTCCTCCTGGGAGGTTGTTTGTGCCTCTCGCTTTACGACACAAGGTTTTTAAGGAGCACCACGATACTGTCCTTGCTGGGCACCCGGGGAGTAGAGCCACAGTGGATCTCATTGCTCGGAGATTCTGGTGGCCGGCTCTTCGTAAGACGGTTGAGGGTTTTGTGGCAGCCTGTGTGACCTGCGCTCGTGCCAAGGTCCCTCATTCACGGCCATTGGGTTCTCTCCTCCCGTTACCCATTCCTTCCCGTCCTTGGACGAATCTGTCCATGGACTTCATTACGGACCTGCCTCATTCCTCGGGGAAGACTGTGATTCTGGTGGTAGTGGACCGTTTTAGCAAAATGGCGCATTTCATTCCCTTTCCTGGGTTACCCAATGCTAAGACGCTGGCGCAATCATTTGTTGATCACATTGTCAAATTGCATGGCATTCCTTCAGACATCGTTTCTGATAGGGGCACGCAATTTGTTTCCAGATTCTGGAAGGCCTTCTGTTCTCGCTTGGGGGTTCGGTTGTCGTTCTCTTCTGCTTTTCACCCGCAGTCAAATGGTCAGACCGAACGCGTCAATCAGAATCTGGAGACATATCTGCGCTGTTTTGTGGCAGAGAATCAGGAGGATTGATGTTCTTTTTTGTCCCTTGCTGAGTTTGCTTTAAATAACCGTTGCCAGGAGTCCTCTGATAAGTCACAATTTTTTGGTATATATGGGTTTCATCCGCAGTTTGGGACATTCTCTGGAGAGGGGTCTTCTGGTTTACCTGATGAGGAGAGATTTTCCTCGTCTTTGTCATTTATTTGGCAAAAGATTCAGGGTAATCTGAAGAGGATGAGTGAGAGATATAAGCGTGTGGCGGATAAGAGACGTGTGCCTGGTCCGGACCTGAATGTGGGTGATCTGGTGTGGTTGTCTACAAAGAATATCAAACTGAAGGTTCCCTCCTGGAAGTTGGGTCCTAAGTTTATTGGGCCTTACAAGATCTTGTCCGTCATCAATCCTGTTGCCTTCCGTCTTGATCTTCCTCAGACTTGGAAGATCCATAATGTTTTTCACAGGTCCCTATTAAAACCTTATGTCCAACCCACTGTACCCTCCTCTTTGCCTCCTCCTCCGATTGTTGTTGATGGTTATCTTGAATTTCAGGTCTCTAGGATTGTGGATTCTCGCATTATCCGCGGTTCTCTCCAGTACCTCGTTCATTGGGAGGGTTATGGTCCTGAGGAGAGGATGTGGGTCCCAGTGGCGGACATTAAGGCCACTCGTCTCATCAGGGCTTTCCATAGTTCCCATCCTGAGAAGGTGGGCTCTGAGGGTCCGGAGTCCACTCGTAGAAGGAGGGGTACTGTCACCGCCAGCTCTCTGAGAAGATCTGGCAGACGTTCTTCTGTACCTCTTGCATGATGTTCTTTGTTTTGGTTTCACTTTGTCATCTCCTTTCCTTCTCCCAGCTGTCACCTATTCACACTAATTGCCTCCCTTTCTATTCCCTCCCATACTGCCTCACTTTGCGGTTTATACTACTTCCTGGATTGAAGTGATCACTGCTGGAGACTTCTGTTACTGATTGTTCAGATAAGTCCTTTCTTGTATTGTGTTTACTTGCTGGCTTGATTCTAGGTGACCCTGACTCCCTCCGTATTAAGTGCAGGGAGCCGGTGGTCGTGTCCCCTCACTATTATAGGGTTTTCAGGTGTCACACAGTCTAGGTACGAGGGCATGCAATCGTCTACCTCTGAGACCTTTGTATTAGCTTAGCAGTCAGGGTGAGCTCTTAGGGTTTTCCAGGGGTCACCTTTATGCTCCTTAGTTTGGGATCAAGCCAGTCGGATGTTTATCCATAACTTCCAGCTATCTGCAATATCATCCGTGACACTAGGGGACTGTTGGGGATTATAAAAATTTAGTACTACATGGATGTGTGATACTCCCTGAAGCAATCGATAACGCAGAGTGTCACATCGAGTGGTGGTGTCCTTCCGTATCCCCCTCCTGTGACACACTCTGCATCTTTTTTGGGTTCATCCCTTCTTTCCAGTATGGGGGACCACACCTGGAAAATGTTGGCCAGGGACGATCCGGGCGCCTCCAATTCCCGAGGTACTCCGGCCTGCTCTTTCCCGGTTTGAAAAAATCAGGTCCTTGAGGACTGCCTCATAGAATTGGAGGAATGTCCCTGTGCTGCCAGCGCTTCGGAATAGTACAAAAGCGTTGTACAAGGCAACCTGTACCAAGTATACCGCACTTTTTTGTACCATGCCGGGTTTTGCGCATGGCATTATATGTTTTGAGGACTTGATAAGAGAGATCAACTCCTCCCATATACCGATTGTAGTCGACGATACAATCGGGCTTGAGGACCGTTGCCACGGTACCTCGCACAGGGACAGGGATGATGCTGTTACCGTGCGTTGTGGACAGTATAAGGACATCCCTCTTGTCCTTATACCTGACCAGCAACAGGTTTCCACTGGTAAGGGCACGGGTCTCACCCCTGAGAATATGTACCTGGAGGGGGTGGGCAGGGAGGCCGCGCTGATTTTTCCGCACGGTCCCACAAGCGGACGTCGATCTGACGACAAGGGACCTGAACAAGGGAATGCTAGTATAAAAGTTATTCACGTACAAGTGGTAACCCTTATCTAGCAGTGGGTGCATAAGGTCCCACACGAGTTTCCCGCTAACACCCAGAGGGGTTCAATACGGGAATCTCGCCCCTCGTACACACGAAATTTGTAAGTGTACCCTGAGGTACTCTCACAAATTTTGTACATTTTCAAGTGGCAGCACTCCTGGGTGGGTCTAGGGTCTCACAGCTAAGTGCTGTGGACCCCAACCACCAGAAACAATAAATCAGATAAAGTTTTTTTTTTTTTCCCTAACTAACTCTCCCTTCTATCCCTGCCTAATCGTGCCTCTCCCTCACTGACCCTAACCTACCTGGAGGGTGATGGGTGCAGGAGGGTGATGGGTGCCGACGGGGGGATCACAGGAGCTGGTGCAGATCGGTGCAGGAGCAGCAGCAGGAAGAAGAGGGGAGAGAGGAGCGCCGGGAGTTTGAATCTCCCGCCTCTCTCCCAGCACCAATCAGCACCAAGGACAGCACCGCCGCCCCCAAATGCTCGGACTGTGATTGGTGGTGTGTAATCACACCACCGATCACTGTCCTTTTCCGGTTCATCGGGTCACCGGAGACCCGAATGGACCGGAAACGCAGCAAACCGCAGGTGTGAATTGACCTGCGGTTTGCTGCGATCGCCGATACGGGGGGGGGGGGTCACATGACCCCCCCCCGACATTCTGACAGGATGCCCGCTGAATGATTTCAGCGGACATCCTGTTCCTATTAACCCCCGCCACGCCGCAAGCTAGTTTTAAAGTTATGACGTACCGGTACGTCATGGGTCCTTAAGGACTCGCCAAACATGCCGTACCGCTACGTCATAAGTCCTTAAGGGGTTAAACTGATTATCTATCATCTGGATAGATCATCAGCTTCTGATCGGCGGGGGTCCGACACCCGGGACCCCCGCCGATCAGCTGTTTGACAGGGCAGCGGCGCTCCAGCAGTGCCGCGGCCTTCTCACTGTTTACCGCTGGTCGAGTGATGTCACGACTTGTATCAACTGGCCTGGGCGGGGCTAAGCTCCATTCAAGGGAACGGAGCTTAGCCGTGCCCAGGCCAGTGATATTAGTTGTGACTTCACTGGGCCTGCGGTAAACAGTGAGAAGGCCGCAGCGTTGGAGCGCCGCTGCCTTCTCAAACAGTTGATCGGCGGGGGTCCCGGGTGTCGGACCCCCACCTGTCAGATGCTGATGAGATCATCAGTTTAAACAAAGTGCAGAACCCCTTTAAGTTATTCACTTTAAAATAAGTGCATCAAACAATGTTTAATGTACCTATTTAAAGTTATTAACTAACATAATTCTCAATATATTACTTAGTTTTTCTTCTATAGCATGTGTGCCATGTATGTGTTATATTTCACGTCTACATATTCATTTCTGTTTCTGGGGTTCATTCTTTTTACTTGTGGTGCCATGTTGACAGATCCCAAAAGACCTGTACTAATTTTACAGTGGTTGAATTTCTTGGGTTAGACAGTGTTTAATTACAGTTCTCCCAAGTATAAGGCTCGTATTAACATTTTACAGCCTGTAAACAAGATTAGAAAGTGTAATTAGGTGTAACATTTAACTGCATCTTTATTAGCAGAATATGACATTTTTGATATTATGAGTATATTTACATTTTATTACTGCATATGTCATGGATATTTCATGTCATTGTATAGTATTACTTAACGTAAAGATAATACTACAAATGAAGCAAAATGATTAGTGTTGAGCGAGCATGCTTGGCCGAACACGAGTTCAGCTCGAGCATCGCTATGATCGGCCGAATGCCACTTGTGCTCGTGCACGATGCTCGAGTCAGTGTATTTAAATCTAATTTAGCCTGTATTTCTATGCAGAAGATCGCTGTACAGTGAGGGAATCCCTCAGTGTAAGTCTGCGGCTTAGGAGTCCCTGCTCTGACTCCATATATAGCTATGTCAGTGCTTGGGGACACCCCAGTGTATTTAAATCTAATTTATCGTGTATTTCAGAAAAGTTTCTACTGGGATTTAAACTCATAACCTTTTGCATTAGAGGCAAGGCACTTAACCACTCAGCTATAATAGCTGCATAGCCAGTTACTTAACCTCTTACGGACACAGGGCGTACCTGTACACCCTGATGTCCTGGTACTTAAGGACACAGGGCGTACAGGTACGCCCTGTGTAGTTCCGATCACTGCCGTGCGGTGGGCGGTGATCGGAACAAGGTGACTGCTCAAATCATTGAGCAGGCACCTTGGTACAATTCCCAGGGGGTCCTGTGACCCCCCCCGTGTCGGCAATTGCAGCAAACCGCAGGTCAATTCAGACCTGCGGTTTGCTGCGTTTCCGGGTTATTCGGGTCTCTGGTGACCCGATAACCCGGAATAGGGCGGTGATCGGTGGTGATATAATACACCACCAATCACCGTCCTGCGATCCTGAGATGTGGCGGTCATGCCACCTCTCAGGATCGCTTCTGATTGGCCGGCTGGGCAGGTGGGCAGGCGCAGCGGCAATTTTGAGGGAGAGTTAGGGGAAATAAAAAGTTATTTTATTGTGTTGCATCACCCTGATCGGGTGTCTGGGGTCCACAGCACTCAGCTGTGTGACCCTAGACCCCCCAGGGTTGCTGCAGCTTGCCCCCCCGCCCCCACACACACATTTTTTGGGGGTATTTTTTTTTTTTGCATGCGCTGACTGTGGCTGGCACTCTTAGCGTCCGGCCACTGTTTTACACTTTTTGGGATTTTTAAATTTTTTTGTTAGTTTTTTTTTTTCTGTTAGGTGTAGGACAAAGTACACGAACACCCATCCCCCACACACACGCACACTGAATAAAGTTTTCCACGCACGCACAAACACCACATGCACACACACACACACTCCCCTATGGCCCACCATACGTTCTCAGCCGAGGAGGCATATGCCTGCTTGCCTCCGAATCCGAGAGTCCCAGTGAGGACGAGGATGACCCCACTTTCCTCTTGTCATCCTCGTCCTCCTCATCATCTAGCGATGATGATGAGCCCCCAAGGTGGCAGAGACACCGCCAGGTGGAGCAAGGGGACCACCATGCCAGGGACCCTGTGGCCCACACTAGTACGAGCCGCTCTGGGGCTCGTACTAGTTTTCCGGCCCACCAGATAAGTCCACCTGAGCCCCCTACCGGTGAACTTGTCTGGTGTACCCCAGAGCATTTTGAGCCTGTGATTCCTGATTTTGTTGGCCAAGCAGGAATCCAGATTCCCACAGTGGGCTTCACTGAATATGACTATTTATTTTTTTTTTTTCAGTGACCACTTTGTGAATCTAATGGTGGAGCAAACGAACCTGTACGCCCAACAGTTCATTGCTCAACACTCGGGCTCCTTTTTGGCTAGGTCCGGTGGCTGGACTCCGGTCAGTGCAGCCAAGATGAGGACGTTTTGGGGCCTCGTGCTGCACATGGGCCTAGTCCAAAACCCAGTGTCAGGCATTACTGGAGTGGGGATGTCCTCTACCAGACCCCACTTTACAGTACGGCCATGACACGTACCCAGTTTGAAGCCATCCGGAAATACCTGCATTATGCAGATAATGCAGCATGTCTCCCCCGAGGTGATCCTGCCTATGACCGCCTGTACAAAATCAGGCCGGTCATTGATCACTTCGGGACCAAATTTTTGGAGGCCTATGTACCTAGAAGGGAGGTCGCAGTTGATGAGTCTCTCATTGCTTTCAAGGGGAGACTCATTTTCCGCCAGTATGTTCCCTCTAAGAGGGCAAGGTATGGCTTGAAGCATACCTCAGGGTACACTTAAAAGTTTTGTGTGTACGAGGGGCGAGATTCCCGTATTGAACCCCCAGAATGTCCCCCCACTTTGGGTGTTAGCGGGAAACTTGTGTGGGACCTTATGCACCCACTGCTAGATAAAGGTTACCACCTGTACGTGGATAACTTTTATACTAGTATCACCTTGTTCCAGTCCCTCGCCGCCAGATCCACGTCCGCTTGTGGGACCGTGCGGAAAAATCAACACGGCCTCCCTACCCACCCCCTCCAGGTACTTATCCCCAGAGGTGAGACCCGTGCCCTCACCAGTGGAAACCTGTTGCTGGTCAGATATATGGACAAGAGGGATGTCCTTGTACTGTCCGGTATCGGCATCACCCCTGTCCCTCTGCGAGGTACCGCGGCAACGGTCCTCAAGCCCGATTGTATTTCTCTGATCAAGTCCCCAAGCCATATAATGCCATGCGCAAAACCCGGGCATGGTAGAAAAAAGTTGCGGTCTACTTGGTACAGGTTGTTTTGTACAACTCTTTTGTGCTGTCCCGGAGTGCTGGCAACACAGGGAAATTCCTTCAGTTCTATGAGGCAGTCCTCAAGACCCTGATCTTTTCTGACCGAAAAAGATCAGGCCGGAGTACCTGGCGAACTGGAGGTGTCCAGATCATCTCTGGCCAACACTTGGCCAGAGTGTGGTCCCCCATACTGGAAAGAATGGACAGTCCCAAAAAAAAGTGCCGAGTGTGTCACAGGAGGGGGATACGGAAGGACACCACCACTCAGTGTGACACGTGCCCCGATCATCCGGGCCTCTGCATTGACGGTTGCTTCAGGGAGAACCACACTTCCACAGAGTACTAAATTTATAATCCCCTTCCCCAATTTTTATTCCATTTAGCCTCTGACAATCGAAAAAATACTTGAGACACTAAAACCAAAACATTTTTTCCCCAAAAATATTATTTTGTAAAACTAAAATAAATAAAAATTATTATTAGACATATTAGGTATCTCCGCTTCCATAAGAATCTGCTCTATAAATATACCCCATGACCTAACCCCTCAGATGAACACAGTCAAAAAAATAAAATAAAAACGTATGTATTTTTTTGTCACCTTACATCACAAAAAGTGTAATAGCAAGCGATCAAAAAGTCATATGCCCCTAAAATAGTGACAATAAAACCGTCCTCTCATCCCGCAAAAATGAGCCCCTACCTAAGATAATCGGCTAAAAACTTTAAAAAATTTACTCTTAGACTATGGAGACACTGAAATGTTTTTTTTTTGTTTATAAAAGGATAATATAGTGTAAAACCTAAATAAATTTTAAAAAAGTAGACATATTAGGTATTTCCGCGTCCGGAAAAATCTGATCTATAAAAATACCCCATGACCTAACCCCTCAGATGAACATGATCAAAAAAATAAAATAAATTCGGTGCAAAAGAAGGTATTTTTTTGTCACCTTACATCTCAAAAAGTGTAATAGCAAGCGCTCAAAAAGTCATATGCCCCCCAAATAGTGCCAATAATACCGTCCTCTCATCCCGCAAAAAATGAGCCCCTACCTAAGATAATCGACTAAAAAAAAAAAAAAAAAAAACGGACTCTTAGACTATGGAGATACTGAAATGTTTTTTTTTGTTGTTTATAAAAGGATAATATAAACCTAAATAAATTTTGAAAAAGTAGACATATTAGGTATTGCCGCATCCGTAAGATTCTGCTCTATAAAAATACCCCATGACCTAACCCCTCAGATGAACACGGTCAAAATAATTTAATAAAAACTGTGCCAAAACAGATATTTTTTGTCAAATTTTCAGTTTTAATCAGTTTTTTCCAGTAACAAAGCAAGGGTTAACAGCCAAACAAAACTTAATATTTATTACCCTGAGTCTGCAGTTTACAGATACACCCCATATGTTGTCGAAAACTGCTGTATGACCAAACGGCAAGGCGCAGAAGGAAAGGAACGCCGTATGGTTTCTGGAAGGCAGATATTGATGGCCTTTTTTTTTTTGCACCATGTCCCATTTGAAGAACCCCTAATGCACCCTTAGAGTAGTAACTCCATAAAAGTGACCCCATCTAAGAAACTACACCCCTCAAGGTATTCAAAACTGATTTTACAAACTTTATTAACCCTTTAGGTGTTCCTCAACAGTTTATGGCAAATGGAGATGAAATTTCTGAATTTCTATTTTTGGTAACTTTGCCTCACAAAAATGTAATATAGAGCAACCAAAAATCATATGTACCCTAAAGATAGTCTCAACAAAACTGCCACCTTATCCCATAGCTTCCAAAATGGGGTTACTTTTATGGAGTTTTTACTCTAGGGGTGCATCAGGGGGGCTCTAAATGGGACATGGTGTAAATAAACCAGTCTAGCAAAATCTGCCTTCCAAAAACCACATGGCGCTCCTGTCCCTCTACGCCCTACCGTGTGCCCGTACAGTAGTTTACGACCACATATGGGGTGTTTCTGCAAACTACAGAATCAGGGAAATAAATATTGCATTTTGTTTGGCTGTTAACCCTTGTTTTGTTACTGAAAAAATGGATTAAAATGGAAAGTTTGACAAAAAAATCTAAATTCTGAAATTTTATCTCCATTTGCCAATAACTCTTGTGGAACACCTAAAGGGTTAACGACGTTTATAAAATCAGTTTTGAATACCTTGAGGGGTGTAGTTTCTAGAATGGGGTCACTTTTATGGAGTTACTACTCTAAGGGTGCATTAGGGGTTCTTCAAATGGGACATGGTGCAAAAAAAAAAAAAGGCCATCAATATCTGCCTTCCAGAAACCATACGGCATTCCTTTCCTTCTGCGCCTTGCCGTTTGGTCATACAGCAGTTTTCGACAACATATGGGGTGTATCTGTAAACTGCAGACTCAGGGTATATTGGAAAATTTTCCATAAAATCTAAATTCTTCAATTTTATGTCCATTTGCCACGAAGTCATGTGGAAGACCTAAAGGGTTAACAAAGTTTGTAAAATCAGTTTTGAATACCTTGAGGGGTGTAGTTTCTAAAATGGGGTCATTTTTGGGTGGTTTCTATCATGTAAGCCTCAGAAAGTGACTTCAGACCTGAACTTGTCCTTAAAAAGTGGGTTTTTGAAAATTTCTGAAAAATTTCAAGATTTGCTTCTAAACTTCTGAGCCTTGTAACGTCCCCAAAAATAAAATGTAATTCCCAAAATGATCAAAACATGAAGTAGACATATAGGTAATGTAAAGTAATTACTATTTTTGGAGGTATTACTATGTATTATAGAAGTAGAGAAATTGAAAGTTGGAAATGTGCAAATTTTTCTCTTTTTTTTGTAAAATTTGTTATTTTTTTGACTCCATTTTCCTAGTGTCATGAAGTACAATTTGTGACGAAAAAACAATCTCAGAATGGCTTGGATAAGTCAAAGCGTTTTAAAGTTATCACCACATAAAGTGACACTGGTCAGATTTGTAAAAAATGGCCTGGTCCTTAAGGTGAAAATGAGCCCGATCCATAAGGGGTTAAAAAAATATAAAATATGAGACTTCTACTGTACTGTACTTCTACTGAGACCTAAACAGTAGAAGTCTCTTTTTTTTTTTTTTTAGGGATTGTCTATGCAGCTATATATTGTAGTGGTTAAAGGTCTGTCATCTGATGCAGAAGCTGTGAGTTCAAATCCCGTCACAAAGTTTTTCAGAAATAGAGGTTAAATTAGATTTACATATTCTTACATATCTATTATACATACATATTATATATTTTTTAGTAATTGTAAATGTGTAATTACTAGAAAATATATATATATACTGTATAGATAAAATCATACCTGATATATATGAATGCATAATATGGCTACTACTGATGACTGGCTACTACTGATGTTTTAACCATAATATATTTACATATATTATAATAATATATTATATATGTATATATATACAGTATATGTTTAAATTAAGTTTAGCCTCTATTTCTGAAACAGTTTGTGACTGTTTTTGAACTCATAGCTTCTGCATCACAGCCCAGAACTTTAAAGGGAACCTGTCACCAGGATTTTGGGTATAGAGCTGAGGACATGGGTTGCTAGATGGCCGCTAGCACATCCGCAATACCCAGTCCCCATAGCTCTGTGTGCTTTTATTGTGTAAATAAACCGATTTGATACATATGCAAATTAACATAAAAGAGTCATATCTTACTTGTGTGACCAGAGAAGAGTCATATTTTCAAGCTCTGACTCATCTCAGGTTAATTTGCATATGTATCAAATCGTTTTTTTTACACAACTAAAGCACACAGAGCTATGGGGACTGGGTATTGCGGATGTGCTAGCGGCCATCTAGCAACCCATGTCCTCAGCTCTATACACAAAATCCTGGTGACAGGTTCCCTTTAACCATAGCTGCATAGCCAGTCACTTTAAAAAAAAAAAAAAAAAAGAGACTTCTACTGTATAGGTCTCAGTAGAAGTACAGTACAGTAGAAGTTTTATATATATATACACTGCTCAAAAAAATAAAGGGAACACAAAAATAACACATCCTAGATCTGAATTAATTACATATTCTTCTGAAATACTTTGTTCTTTACATAGTTGAATGTGCTGACAACAAAATCACACAAAAATTAAAAATGGAAATCAAATTTTTCAACCCACGGAGGTCTGGATTTGGAGTCACACTCAAAATTAAAGTGGAAAAACACACTACAGGCTGATCCAACTTTGATGTAATGTCCTTAAAACAAGTCAAAATGAGGCTCAGTAGTGTGTGTGGCCTCCACGTGCCTGTATGACCTCCCTTCAACGCCTGTGCATGCTCCTGATGAGGTGGCGGACGGTCTCCTGAGGGATCTCCTCCCAGACCTGGACTAAAGCATCTGCCAACTCCTGGACAGTCTGTGGTGCAACGTGACGTTGGTGGATAGAGCGAAACATGATGTCCCAGATGTGCTCAATTGGATTCAGGTCTGGGGAACGGGCGGGCCAGTCCATAGCATCAATGCCTTCGCCTTGCAGGAACTGCTGACACACTCCAGCCACATGAGGTCTAGCATTGTCTTGCATTAGGAGGAACCCAGGGCCAACCGCACCAGCATATGGTCTCACAAGGGGTCTGAGGATCTCATCTCGGTACCTAATGGCAGTCAGGCTACCTCTGGCGAGCTCATGGAGGGCTGTGCGGCCCTCCAAAGAAATGCCACCCCACACCATTACTGACCCAATGCCAAACTGGTCATGCTGGAGGATGTTGCAGGCAGCAGAACGTTCTCCACGGCGTCTACAGACTGTCACGTCTGTCACATGTGCTCAGTGTGAACCTGCTTTCATCTGTGAAGAGCACAGGGCGCCAGTGGCGAATGTGCCAATCTTGGTGTTCTCTGGCAAATGCCAAACGTCCTGCACGGTGTTGGGCTGTAAGCACAACCCCCACCTGTGGACGTCGGGCCCTCATATCACCCTCATGGAGTCTGTTTCTGACCGTTTGAGCAGACACATGCACATTTGTGGCCTGCTGAGGTCATTTTGCAGGGCTCTGGCAGTGCTCCTCCTGTTCCTCCTTGCACAAAGGCGGAGGTAGCAGTCCTGCTGCTGGGTTGTTTCCCTCCTACGGCCTCCTCCACGTCTCCTGATGTACTGGCCTGTCTCCTGGTAGCACCTCCATGCTCTGGACACTACGCTGACAGACACAGCAAACCTTCTTGCCACAGCTCGCATTGATGTGCCATCCTGGATAAGCTGCACTACCTGAGCCACTTGTGTGGGTTGTAGACTCCGTCTCATGCTACCACTAGAGTGAAAGCACCGCCAGCATTCAAAAGTGACCAAACATCAGCCAGGAAGCATAGGAACTGAGAAGCGGTCTGTGATCACCACCTGCAGAACCACTCCTTTATTGGGGATGTCTTGCTAATTGCCTATAATTTCCACCTGTTGTCTATACCATTTGCACAACAGCATGTGAAATTGATTGTCATAAGTGTTGCTTCCTAAGTTGACAGTTTGATATCACAGAAGTGTGATTGACTTGGAGTTACATTGTGTTGTTTAAGTGTTCCCTTTATTTTTTTGAGCAGTGTATATATATATATATATATATATTTATTTTTAATTTATGTTTTAATTTATTTTTTAAAAGTAACTGGCTATGCAGCTATTAAGTGCCTTGCCTTTAATACAGATGGTTGTGATTTCGAATCCCGGCAGAAACTTTTCTGAAATACAGGCTAAATTAGATTTAAATACACTGTGGTGTGCCCAAGCACTGACTCCATATTTGGACATAGCTATATATGGAGTCAGAGCAGGGACTCCTAAGCCGAACTAGAATCCAGACACCCTCCCCTCTTCAGAGCAAGGGGTGCCTGGGGTTCTCCTATTGACCTCCATTGTGCTCGGGTGCTCGGTAGCCCCCGAGCACTTTGGTGCTCGCTCAACACAAAAAATTATGTAATGGTGAAATACACTCATTGAAATAATAAAATAAAAAAATAGTGCACCCAGATAGAAATGTCGGATTGCTGCACAACTTGGCATTCAGCTACATCTGTGGCAGGTATATAAATTATTACAAGTGTATTCTGATGAGAGACTTTGTCTTGCCACTTGAAGGCGTAAAAGTGCTTCCTACACTGCCCTATAAAAGGCTTTCAGCCTCTATGACGCACTCAAAGACATTTTGCTCAGTTGACAGAATTTGGGAGGTGGGTGCTTCATTGGAATGAAAGAAGCAGGATAGTTATTTCAGTGAATTGTCAGCCATCTAGGCATTTCTGACCTAGCTGTAAGGAGGTGTTGGCGGCAGAGGTTACATGAAGGTACACACTAATGGACAACAGGCTCCTGATGGCCCATTCAGACCACCAATATAGAGGATTATTTGACTCACAAATAAGAATGAGCAGTCCTCATAGTTTCATTGTCCACCATCCAGGACCAGGTGGAACCTCCATTACACACCCCTGTCACTGCCTGGACCATTTACAAGCACTTAGAAGAAGGAAATTAGTGTCAGGGCACCCAATACTTACCTTGGCTTTGACAGCTAGCCATCATCGTCTTTGTTTGCAGTGGTTTTGTTAAGTAGAAACCTGGACTCCTATGCGGTGAAACAATTGTGTTTAACCACCTCCGGACCGCCTAACGCAGATTCGCGTTCCGGAGGTGGCAGCCCTGCGCAGAGTCACGCATATATGCGTCATCTCGCGATGGCCGAGATTTCCTGTGAACGCGCGCACACAGGTGCGCGCGCTCACAGGAACGGAAGGTAAGAGAGTGGATCTCCAGCCTGCCAGCGGCGATCGTTCGCTGGCAGGCTGGAGATGTGATTTTTTTTAACCCCTAACAGGTATATTAGACGCTGTTTTGATAACAGCGTCTAATATACCTGCTACCTGGTCCTCTGGTGGTCCCCTTTGTTTGGATCGACCACCAGAGGACACAGGCAGCTCAGTAATATGTTGCACCAAGCACCACTACACTACACCCCCGCCCTGTCACTTATTAACCCCTTATTCACCCTTGATCACCCTTGATCACCCCTGATCACCCCATATAGACTCCCTGATCACCCCCTGTCATTGATTACCCCCCTGTCATTGATCACCCCCCTGTAAAGCTCCATTCAGATGTCCGCATGATTTTTACGGATCCACTGATAGATGGATCGGATCCGCAAAACGCATACGGACGTCTGAATAAAGCCTTACAGGGGCGTGATCAATGACTGTGGTGATCACCCCATATAGACTCCCTGATCACCCCCCTGTCATTGATCACCCCCTGTCATTGATCACCCCCCTGTAAAGCTCCATTCAGATGTCCGCATGATTTTTACGGATCCACTGATAGATGGATCGGATCCGCAAAACGCATACGGACATCTGAATGGAGCCTTACAGGGGAGTGATCAATGACTGTGGTGATCACCCCATATAGACTCCCTGATCACCCCCCTGTCATTGATTACCCCCCTGTAAGATCCATTCAGATGTCCGCATGATTTTTACGGATCCACTGATAGATGGATCGGATCCGCAAAACGCATACGGATGTCTGAATAAAGCCTTACAGGGGCGTGATCAATGACTGTGGTGATCACCCCATATAGACTCCCTGATCACCCCCCTGTCATTAATTACCCCCCTGTAAGATCCATTCAGATGTCCGCATGATTTTTACGGATCCACTGATAGATGGATCGGATCCGCAAAACGCATACGGACGTCTGAATAAAGCCTTACAGGGGCGTAATCAATGACTGTGGTGATCACCCCATATAGACTCCCTGATCACCCCCCTGTCATTGATTACCCCCCTGTCATTGATCACACCCCTGTAAAGCTCCATTCAGATGTCCGTATGATTTTTACGGATCCACTGATAGATGGATCGGATCCGCAAAACGCATACGGACGTCTGAATAAAGCCTTACAGGGGCGTGATCAATGACTGTGGTGATCACCCCATATAGACTCACTGATCACCCCCCTGTCATTGATTACCCCCCTGTCATTGATCACACCCCTGTAAAGCTCCATTCAGACGTCCGCATGATTTTTACGGATCCACTGATAGATGGATCGGATCCGCAAAACGCATACGGACGTCTGAATAAAGCCTTACAGGGGCGTGATCAATGACTGTGGTGATCACCCCATATAGACTCCCTGATCACCCCCCTGTCATTGATTACCCCCCCTGTCATTGATCACCCCCCCGTCAGGCTGCATTCAGATGTCCATATGATTTTTACGGATCCACTGATAGATGGATCGGATCCGCAAAACACATACGGACATCTGAATGGAGCCTTATAGGGGGGTGATCAATGACAGGGGGGTGATCACCCCATATAGACTCCCTGATCACCCCCCTGTCATTGATTACCCCCCTGTCATTGATCACACCCCTGTAAAGCTCCATTCAGATGTCCGCATGATTTTTACGGATCCACTGATAGATGGATCCGATCCGCAAAACACATACGGACATCTGAATGGAGCCTTATAGGGGGTGATCAGCCCCCTGTCATTGATCACCACTCTGTAAGGCTCCATTCAGACATTTTCTTGGCCCAAGTTAGCGGAAATTATTATTTTTTTCTTACAAAGTCTCATATTCCACTAACTCGTGTCAAAAAATAAAATCTCACATGAACTCACCATACCCCTCACGGAATCCAAATGCGTAAAAATATCTTGGCAAAAGACAACTTTTCCCATTTTTTTTATACAAAGTTGGCATTTGACCAAGATATTTATCTCACCCAGCATGGGTATATGTAAAATGACACCCCAAAACACATTCCCCAACTTCTCCTGAATACGGAGATACCAGATGTGTGACACTTTTTTGCAGCCTAGGTGGGCAAAGGGGCCCATATTCCAAAGAGCACCTTTCGGATTTCACTGGTCATTTTTTACAGAATTTGATTTCAAACTCCTTACCACACATTTGGGCCCCTAGAATGCCAGGGCAGTATAACTACCCCACAAGTGACCCCATTTTGGAAAGAAGACACCCCAAGGTATTCGCTGATGGGCATAGTGAGTTCATGGAAGTTTTTATTTTTTGTCACAAGTTAGTGGAATATGAGACTTTGTGACAAAAAATACTTGTGACAAAAAAGACTTGTGACAAAAAATAAAAAGTTCTATGAACTCACTATGCCCATCAGCGAATACCTTAGGGTGTCTACTTTCCGAAATGGGGTCATTTGTGGGGTGTTTGTACTGTCTGGCCATTGTAGAACCTCAGGAAACATGACAGGTGCTCAGAAAGTCAGAGCTGCTTCAAAAAGCGGAAATTCACATTTTTGTACCATAGTTTGTAAACGCTATAACTTTTACCCAAACCATTTTTTTTTTACCCAAACATTTTTTTTTATCAAAGACATGTAGAACAATAAATTTAGAGCAAAATTTATATATGGATGTCGTTTTTTTTTGCAAAATTTTACAACTGAAAGTGAAAAATGTCATTTTTTTGCAAAAAAATCGTTAAATTTCGATTAATAACATAAAAAGTAAAAATGTCAGCAGCAATGAAATACCACCAAATGAAAGCTCTATTAGTGAGAAGAAAAGGAGGTAAAATTCATTTGGGTGGTAAGTTGCATGACCAAGCAATAAACGGTGAAAGTAGTGTAGGTCAGAAGTGTAAAAAGTGGCCTGGTCTTTCAGGGTGTTTAAGCACTGGGGGCTGAGGTGGTTAACACAAATCCAGATTCAGTTTGGGATCTGGTCAGGTTCCTGGTATAGAGGAGACCTTCAATCTTGCCTTTCCTATGGAGTGACAAACTGCCCTAACTGCTGGTGTGATGATCTCGGGAGCCATTGGATATGACAGACGGCCACCCCTAGTAGTCATACTTATCATGATACTTATCATGAGGAGAATTTGGTGTATCTTTAAAGTCTAACATGTCTGTCTTCAGTTGCTACTCCTCTTTCTATGCTATCCCTGCAATGGAATAATATTGTGAAAATTGTATTTTTAAAAAGTTTCCATATATCTGCCATGAATCCCATCAACAGGCTAACCATGTCCAGTTCTCAAAACACTTTTCAAAACTGGAGTGAGTGGTGTAAAATGTTGTATAATTTTTACATAAGTAAGCCAAAAAGATGCAAAGCCCTAATTGTGACTTTTTGAATCCGGAATTTTGGAATGTATGGCTTGAATTCCTCCCTATGTGCATATCAGTTATTGTAGTAGAGTTTGTTTCTAGGTAGAATATAACTTTTTACAAATTTGATCTTGGTTAATAAATATAAGTACATGTATTTTTGCAGGGATTGTCCCCCATGTTCATTCTAGGAGTGTTAGGACCACAGTTTACCTTGTAAACTTCTTTTGCCTGCCCCGGTTTATATGCACAAGTGTTAGGGCTCATGCACACAAACATATTTTTTGTCCGCATCTGATCCGCATTTTATGCTGTCTGCATTTTTATGACCATTCCGTGGCATCCGCAAAAGTATAGAACATATCCTATTCTTATCCACATTATGGACAAGGATAGGACTGTTCTATTACAGCCCGGACATTCCGTCACGCAAAATGCGGAACGCACACGGCTGGTATCCATGTTTTACGGATCCGCAATTTGCAGACCACAAAATAGGCAACTGTCGTGTGCGTGAGCCCTTAGTGTGTCAGAAGAAACAGTGGCTTTTTTTGAATAAGCCTGGAAAAATTCTCCCTTTTATTTGGGACATTGTTCCAATCTGCCCAGAAGTCCGTAAGTTCATGGAATGTGGTATCTGCCAGAGAAAGGCTACCATACAGGTAGGACTGAACCTGGTTGTTCAGGTGATACATCTGCATTTGTATTAGGCTGGTGTGACACATGCAAGCTGGAATTCCAGCGAGTTGGAACATCACAGATCAAGCCGTGCAAATGCACACCGTTCTGTCACTATCTGTCCAGAAGGGAGTTCATTACCACAGAAAAATGGCTGAAATGTGAGCACAGTCTCCGAGAAATGGTCAGCGGCTTCTGAAAGCAGCTGTATTTTTTTAAAAATATGTTGCACCACTAAATTTATCATGTGCGCCATGCAGGGAGCATGCTATTTCCCTAGATGCAGCACAGCCACTGCTATCGTCTGTGACCACCTTTCCCAGTTGGAGTTGACAGGGAGAATGTTTGCTTTAGCCAGTGGAATGTTTGCTTTAGCAACTGATCCACTGTGTGGCTGCCCTCGTCTAGGCCTATCAGTACTAACACAGCATGGCAACACTTCACTTTACAGATATGGTAACAGGGAGGGAGAGTGGGAGCAACACTCTGCCCTGCTTCTGTTTGGGATGGGAGCATGTCTATTTAGGAGGACGTAGAAAGGGAACCAGACAGACACAAATCTGAAGGTGTCAAAATAAGACCTGACCTTGTTACTACCATGCTACATTGCAGAACACTGCATTCACTAAAACTGCACAGTAGTATCTTGATGCAACACAATGCCTTTGCAGTAGATTATATGCCGTGGATGATGGCAATAAGCCTATAAACTACTAAAAGTCTGCAAAAGGTTGTTGCACTAACATTGCACAACTTGCTGTGCAACATGAACTTCTCAATTGCCAGTAGCTGTATTACAGCATAGCCCTGTAGATTCTTGTAGATGGATCTTCTTTTTCCTCTTTCTCTGAAGCATTTTTGTGTAGTAGATGATTTCATGGCTGTAGATTGTCTCAAAAAAAAAAAAGATTCTCTGAGCTCAGGCCTAGCTCTGAGGAGGTCTCCAAAAACTAACTAGGGGTGGACACAAGTCCATCTCCTGGCATCCTAAGGAAATAAGCCAAGGACTTAACCCTTAGCTGTACATACAGTGCTATTAGGTGTACAGTAAATCTAAATATTTTACTTATAAGGGTATTCTGGCTGTTTCCAGTTATCCCCTATCCAAAGGATAGGAGATAATTATAAGATCAGTAGCGCAAACGGGGCCCCAGTATCCCCTGCAGCCCCCCTGAAATGAATAGAGCGGACAGTCGCACATGCGACGGGTTGCCCCATTAATTTCTATGGGAGTTCCGGAGACAGCCGAGTACAGCGGATCTAATCATTATCCCCTATCCTGTGGACAGGGGATAACTTGAAACGACCAGAATACTCCTTTAACAATACAAAAATACTGATTTGCAGTAACCCTGTTCTGGGGTGCTGCAAGCTCACAGGCTGTCTGTCAGCGACTGAGCCAATCACGGCAAGCCCCCTTCTTCCCAGGGTTATGTGATCCTCCATCTTCTTCCTTTCTATCATTGTCCTCTACAATTTTTCCTGAAAAATGGCAGGCACTGTTTTGTGTAATTCGTCAAAAGCAAATCACCAAAACTTCAAATTCATTTGGCAGCAGAACTTTTGTGAAATTCATGATAAATCTTTTTTATTCAGAAGCAATTTGCTCATTCCTAATTAAAATATATTATTTTTAGTATCTTCAAAGCAAGAAAACCCAATAATTGAATGTGTTGAGGTTAAAGTTAATTAATTAATACACAGTTCAGAAGCTGGATGGAAACATACACTATACATATATCACCTGTAACAATTTGTAAAGTGGTCAGCATTTGGATTAATTATGTATTATTCCAATTTAGGTGTTCAACCAGGCTCACATTATTGCATGACAAATAGGGGCAACTAATTTCTCTGTCCACCTAAATGAGGTGGACGTACATGTACAGTTTCATTCTTCAACTGCCACCAGCTGCAGCAGAAGATATGCCCGCTGCAAAAGGACTAGTGTTGAGCACGAATATTCTAAAAGCGAATTTTTATCTCGAATATCGCCACTTCGAGAATTCGCGAATATTTCGAATATAGTGCTATATATTCGTTATATCGAATATTCGTCATTTTTTTCCATCTGAACACATGATTCCTCCCTGCTTCTTGCTTGTGGGCGAATTAGTCATTGGCCCACAAGCAACTTAAGCAGGGAGGAATCATGACTTCAGATGGAAAAAAAATAACGAATATTCAAAAAAACTAATATATAGCACTATATTAAATATAATGCTATATATTCGTATTTTAGAATATTCTGCATTTTTTTCCATCTGAAGTCATGATTCCTCCCTGCTTAAGTTGCTTGTGGGCCAATGAATCATTTGCCCACAAGCAAGAAGCAGGGAGGAATCATGTGTTCAAATGGAAAAAAATGACGAATATTCTAAAAACGAATATATAGCACTATATTCTATAGTGCTATATATTAGTTTTTGACCCATGCCTGTATTGATCGCATAATATTCTCTTATTACGCAATCATTACCTCGCTGATTTTCGAGTAAAAAAAAAAAGAATGTAGAATATAACGAATATTCAAATTCGAGAATATTCTGCAAAATATTTACGAAATATCACGAATTCGAACATGACCCCTGATGCTCATCACTAAAAAGGACACGCCCATTGAGCTGCCAGCTTGAAATAAATCTATCAGAGCAATGAATGGGAAGATCTCTGGATCCATGTAAGCTACATGGCTGTTCTACTTTTGTTAGAGATTGTCATATATGGTGTCTGATTTTTGCATATAGCACAACTCTTTTAACGACTTTCTGACCAAGCTTAATTGTGCAAATCTGACATCTGTCACTTTATGTGGTAATAACTTTGGAATGTTTTTACTTATCCAAGCCATTCTGAGATTTTTAAAGGACCAATTCAGTGCTGAAGTCAGTTTGAGGAGCTTACATAATAGAAACCACCCATAAATGACCCCATTTTAGAAACACCCCTCAAACTATTCAAAATTGATTTTAGAAATGTTGTTAACCCTTTAGGTATTCCACGGGAATTCAAGAAAAATGGAGGTGAAATTCAAAACTGTCGCTTTTTTTTGCTGATTTTCCATTTTAATCCATTTTCTTGTAACACATTAAGGATTAACAGCAAAACAAACCTCAATATTTATTACCCTGATTCTGCAGTTTACAGAAACACCCCATATGTGGTCGTAAACTGCTGTATGGGCGCACGACAGCACTGAGAAGGCACGGAGCGCCATATGGTTTTTGGAGGGCAGATTTTGCTGGAATGGTCTTTAGGCGCCATGTTGCATTTGAAGAGACCATGAGGTACCCCTTCAGTGGAAACCACCAAAAAGTGACCACATTTCGGAAACTACACCACCCAAGGACTTTTAAGGGGAGTAGTGAGCACTTTGATCCAACAGGCCTTTTATAGAATTTCTAACACTTGGCTGTGAAAATGAAAAATTAAAAGTCTTTTTATAAGAAAGTGGTGCTTTAGGCCCAAACTTTCTTTTTCACAAGGGATAACAGGAGAATATACCACAATTTGCTACCCATTTTCTTCTGAATACAGTAACACCCCATTTGTGGTCGTGAACTGCTGTTTGGGGATACCCCAGGGCTCAGAAGGGAAGCATCTCGTTTTTCTATCATGGAATTTGCTGAAATGTTTTTTAAGAGCCATAACTTTTATTTTTTTGTTGTTGACTGAGCTGAGTGAGGGCTTATTTTTTGTGGGAAAAGTTGTAGTTGGCACCATTTTGGGCTACATTTGGCTTTCTGATTACATTTTATCTATTTTGTGATATGATAACTTAATTCTGCAGGTTGATATGATTATGGTGATTCCAAATTTATATATTTTTTATGTTTTACTACTTTTGCATAATAAAATCCCTTTTTATTAAAAATCGGTTATATTTTTCTTCGCCATATACTAACATCCATAACCTTTTTATTTTCCTGCCAAAGTAGATGTTGTTGGGAGGCAAGGTGGCAAAAAAAGCTGTTTTGGCATAATTGTTTATTTTTTTTAAAGCATTCACTTGATGGTGTAGATCATGTGATATTTTTTATTGAGCCAGTGTTTACAGACACGACAATACCAAATATGTCATACATGTCTTACATAATAAGAGCATTTTTGAAAAAAAATCATGTTTTTGTGTTACTATTTTCTTAGAACCATATTTTTATTTTTATGGCAATGGTCTTGCTTCGGGGCTTGTTTTTTTATGGGATGAGGTGACATTTTAATTGGTAAGTTGGTACATACAACTTTTTGATTGCTGGATATTATGTTTTTTGGGAGCTGAGGTGACTAAAAACAAGCGGTCTTGGCATAATTTTTTTTTTACAACGTTCACCTGATGGGTTAGTTATGTGATATTTTTATAGAGCTGGTCCTTACAGATACAATATCAAATATGTTTATTTTTTTTATATCTTTCTATTTTTAACAATTTTAGTTTTTAATTTTAAATTTTTTAATGTTATACTTTGTGTTCCCCATAAGCCCATACAAGACCTCTGGGAGAAATTTAACATCACATTTTTTTATTTTTTACTGCTGATTTCTCCTGTAATGGGGCTGACATAGTAAACCCAGTTAAAGGGGATATATTTACCTCCCAGCATAGTATACCGCTGTACAGCCTCGTCAGGGCTGACCGATCTCTAAAGAAGACCCGGCAGCTCCTGCAGTCTCCTACACCACGTTTCCTATCTGTATACATAGGGCTCCTTCATCGCTGTGTATACAGTGATCTAGAAGACAGAGATACCGAGGACACCTGCCTTCTTTATGTGGTGCCCTACTGTTACTGACAGCGGGCCCCCGCTCAGCAGCACAATTAGTGTGCAGCTGCGATCTCTGAATGGATGTTCCAGAACATCCGTTCAGACATAAGTCACGACCAGATGGGCGGTCAGGAACTGGTTAATGATTTCTAATGCCCAATCTCCTCCTGAGTAGTTGATCTCATATTTACATGAGACCAACCACCTCGTAGGAGGCTGATTATAATATTTTTTTGGCTGTGTGAACACTTTACGGTGGTATTAGTTATGGCTATCGACACGTTTATAGTAACAGTACATAAGGCCGAAAAAATACATTTGTCCATCCAGTTCGGCCTGTTACCTGCAAGTTGATCCAGAGGAAGGCAAAAAAAAAAAAAAACCTGTGATGTAGAAGCCAATTTTCCCCACTTTAGGGGAATAAAAAATTCCTTCCCGACTCCAATCAGGCAATCAGAATAACTTCCTGGATCAACGACCCCTCTCTAGTAGCTATAGCCTGTAATATTATTACGCTCCAGAAATACATCCAGGCCCCTCTTGAATTCCTTTATTGTACTCACCATCACCACCTCCTCAGGCAGAGAGTTCCATAGTCTCACTGCTCTTACCGTAAAGAATCCGCTTCTATGTTTGTGTACAAACCTTCTTTCCTCCAGACGCAGAGGATGTCCCCTCGTCACAGTCACAGTCCTGGGGATAAATAGATGATGGGATAGATCTCTGTACTGACCCCTGATATATTTATACATATTAATTAGATCTCCCCTCAGTCGTCTTTTTTCTAAAGTGAATAACCCTAATTTTGATAATCTTTCAGGGTACTGTAGTTGCCCCATTCCAGTTATTACTTTAGTTGCCCTCCTCTGTACCTTATCCAGCTCTGCTATGTCTGCCTTGTTTACAGGAGCCCAGTACACAGTACTCTATGTGTGGTCTGACTGACATGACTCACTGTAAGCAGAAAGTCTGCTACTCAGTAAATACACAGAGACTGACACATCTGTACAGAGAAAAGGCGTGAAATTTTAAAAGACCAAATAAAAAAATTATTAGTAGCCCAAAATGAGAATAATAAAAAAAGGCCCCCAAAAGTGTCCATAATACGACAGGGTTTAAGTACAGTATGGCACTATATAACTCTATTTCTCAAAAAAAAACTAACAAAAAAACACGTATTAGGAAAGAACAGAGAGGCACGAAATACATGTTATAAATTACGTATTTCTACAGTTATTTGTTGTATTTATGTATAAAAAGCTATTGCATTAGATAGCTGATTTATAGTATAGATGATGTCAAATGCTTATTGTTTCTTAGAATTTATATTAACAATGGCATAATTGCATATTAATGGCTTTCTAAAATTAGCTTCTTCATCTGATATGGCTGGGACATTATATACAAATTGTACACATGATATACAACACGGAGTTCCCTCTTTAGCAAAGTTGGTACAGCTACCGTAAAATAAGCTCAATTAATCATTTTAACCACTGAAATCACTTTGGATAAACAAAATCTGTATCGGATGATATGTCCTAGAAAGGTAGTCAGCCTTACAAAATGCTGCTCTTTGCTGATCTGCTCCTCTCATTATCGCCTTGCAAATAGTTTTCTGAAAGGAAAAACTGTTCAAGCAAAATATTAAACAGCCCTCATTTGTCATGTTCCTGCAGGGAACAAGCAGAAACCTGCTGTGGCTGAAAATATGTGGTCATTATAAAGCTTGTAGCGAAATTGCTTCTTCTTCTCCTCCTTTGTTGTTGTTTTTTTGCCTGGATGATGTCTCTTTGAGCTTGGTAATATGCACTCCGTCTGCTCATTGGACTACATCTCAGCTTCAAGCTGTCAGACAAGATACAAGTTCACTTTAGTGTACACTCTTTTTTTCTTTTTACTTGGCAATTTGCTCTTCTTTCATATGTTCAACATAGAACCTCATCATTCTTTGTCAGTATGAGCTTTGAAGACGAGAAGCTGTGAAACTCCTCCATTTTTAGCACTTTTGCTTATTGCCTGACTTTCCTCTTTGCCTGGAAATGTTTAATTGGCTGAGCTATTTTTTTTTTTACAGTAATAACTATGTAGGTGACTTTAGAAATGCATATATAATGGGGGTTAGGCATCCGTGTATAACAGAAACAAGGCACATTTACATATGGCACTCATAATGTGCTGCCCATCAATGTATTGAACTATTCTTTTACAAAAACGCTGCCATTTCTAAAGAAAGGCAAATGACCAGGTAATAGTAGTAGGATGCTACTGATTATACCTGTTATAACCATGAAAAACATACTTCAGGCTAGATGTAGCATAACTATAACCCTATTCAAAAATGGCTATTTTTTACATACCCGTATGCCTCATGCACACGACACACTGTCAGTTTTTCATGTCCGTTTTGGATCAGTTTTGCATCAGTTTTTCATGTCCGTTAACGGACAAGAAAAATTGATGAATTTGATTGGCAGTTATTTCTACACCCACTCTTCTGAGAACACCCACAGGATGGTAGGCCCCCAGCTAAAATAATGTCCCCCATAGTGTAGGATTTTTTTTTATGCTGCCCCAGCTTTAATAATGCCCCCAATGTAGGGCCCCATCTTAAATAATGTCCCCCATAGTGTGTTTCTTTTTTTTTTTTATGTCCCCCATTGTTTATATAATGCCCCCATAGTGTCCCGCAAAAAAACCTAAAAAAAACAACAAATCCTCACCTTATATACTTTCTCTCATTGCAGCAGTCTCTTCTCTCTTCACAGAACGGGACCTGCCGAAGGTGTGCGATGACGTCACTGCGCGCTCCCATGTGGTTACGTCACCACGCAGATCGCAGGTCCTTCGGCAAGTCCTGCTTAATGAAGAGAGAAGAGACTGCCGCACCGCAGTGGATGAGGTGAGTTTTTTTAACCCCTAAATGGCCTGTGTACCCATTTTTAACGGCCGTTAGACGGGTGCACTCCTGTCAATCGGCCGTTAAAAACTGTCCCATTGATTTCAATGGGGTCCGTCCGGCCGTGAAAACGGCCAAAGATAGGACATGTTAAAAGAGCGGCCATGTGAATAGCCCCATAGACTTTAACTGGTGCTAAAAATGGCCTTAAGGTACATGCACACGAGAGTGAAAAAAAATGTCTGTTAAAAATGGATAAACTGTCCATTTTTAATGGACGTTTTTTCACTGATTCCTTTCTGAGAAACGGACGTTAAAAACAGACCCATTCAATTGTATTGGGGCAGTCAGTCAGTGAACCGACTATAAGGGGGACCAGCAGAGATCCAGCCACATCCCGGAAAATATGCTGAGAATCGGGTGTACAAATACTGCTGCTAGCAGCATTTTTTGTCCAGCTAATTCTCTGTATATTTGCTGGGTTGCGGCCGGACCTAGTTAATGGGGGCCAGCAGGGCATTCAGGCAGCGTCTGGAAATGCTGGATCCGGAGAGCTCTTTAACGCTACTGTGAAACTAGCCTGATGGGCTGAGCATGAGTTGTGTCTAGTCCAATCGCTGTATCAAGAATATGCCATATCTGGGATTTACCAGACACTTGGAACGCCTGATGGATCCCTTTTACTATAATGGGGTCATTGGGGTTTCCAGCATGAATATCAGCATTTTGCCACACAAAATACTGCTACATGCAGTGTTATTTCATCCTTTTTTTTGTGGGAATCTGCACCGGAGACTCCTGCCGAAACCCTTGCCACAGATGTAAACCTAGCTTTAGCATTACATCAGATAAATGAAGTTTTCATGGCCAATTTAGGCTGCTGTTGGTATGTACCATTGTCATTTTGGTTATAGATTGTACTCATTACATAGATAATTATATTGCAAAAGTGTGGCTGTCCTCTGAAGCCCTCTTCATAATAGAAAAATCTCAACCTAATAAACAGGAGGTGCAATACTAGGGGTGCATTAACCATAGACCCTACAGGGAAATTTCCCGGTAGGCTGATGCCTAGTGTGCTGCCGATCCATCATGATGGCCGCTGGAAAGGTACATAAAGATCTGATTGTCTCAACACTAATGCTAGGAGAATCAAGTACTGGTTAATGGCCCCAGGTGCCCCCCTGAGCTCAACTGGATCAACATCCTCGGCGCAATAAACAGTTGAATACTGTGTTGAAGACAGCAGTATTTTGTGCTGCACTGAAGTATTTGGTTCTGCTGAGGCAGTATTTGTGCTGCACTACAGTATTCCAGGCCCCGTCTTCTTCTGTTGTCCCTGCCTACTTGTGTTAGCTCTCCTTACATGTGTTCCCCCGCCTTCTTTCAATTTGAATCTGGCTACAGTATGGTGCCACTTTTAGATTTTTTTTCCAGGGCCACTTTACCTTTCCAGTCCACCCCAATGACCCTACCTCTGATGAGGGTCCCGCTACTGTCCACTGCTTTATTGTTTTTTTAACTGTCCCTTTCTGGTGTCCCATTTGCTGCCACTACTGTCTTGCTGGGACCTCTGGTGCTGTGTCTATGCATGCTGTCACGGATGTAACGAGACATACGGACGTTCCCGCGACAGGTGGCATGAGATCTGTGAGACTGGCAACATGTGGTTTGATCTGACATGTTTTCCTTTTGGATCAAATGAGCTGTGTTGTTTCTGGTGCTTACCACACCTTCTTTCCCCAGCTGTTGTTATTGTAGTCATTTAACCTTCTCTATTTATTGTTATTTCTCCCACTATGCTATGCGGTTTATAGCTTCTGTTGGACTTATGGTTAGCTTGTGTTTGGTTCTTGGCTGAGTTCCTGGTGCTACCAAAGCTTCATATAAGATAAGTGTTTCCTTTCCCTTTTGTATTTTGTTTATATATACAGTGGATATAAAAAGTCTACACACCCCTGTTAAAATGGCAGGTTTCTGTGATGTAAAAAAATGAGACAAAGATAAATAATTTCCAAACTTTTTCCACCTTTAATGTGACCTATAAACTGTACAACTCAATTGAAAAACATACTGAAATCTTTTAGGTAGAGGGAAGAAAAAAATATGCAACCATATTATTTTATTTTTATAAGTGTTGCACACCCTTAAACTACTACTTTGTTGAAGCACCTTTTGATTTTATTACAGCACTCAGTCTTTTTGGGTATGAGTCTATCAGCATGGCACATTTTGACTTGGCAAGATTTGCCCACTCTTCTTTGCAAAAACACTCCAAATCTGTCAGATTGCGATGGCATCTCCTGTGCACAGCCCTCTTCAGATCACCCCACAGATTTTCAATCGGATTCAGGTCTGGGCTCTGGCTGGGCCATTCCAAAACTTCTTCTGGTGAAGCCATTCCGTTGTTGATTTAGATGTATGCTTTGGGTCGTTGTCATGCTGAAAGATGAAGTTCCTTTTCATGTTTACCTTTCTAGCAGAAGCCTGAAGGTTTTGTGCCAATATTGACTGGTATTTGGAACTGTTCATAATTCCCTCTAGCTTAACTAAGGCCCCAGTTCCAGCTGAAGAAAAACAGCCCCAAAGTATGATGCTGCCACCACCATGCTTCACTGTGGGTATGGTGTTCTTTTGGTGATGTGCCGTGTTGTTTTTGCGCCAAGCATATCTTTTGGAATTATGGCCAAAAAGTTCAACCTTGGTTTCATCAGACCATAACACCACTCCTGTGCTCTCAGGTCCTGAATATTGTTGTATGATCTGCTGTTTATGGTGCTACCTACCTCCAGCGTGATTCTCCACATTGTTGAGCCCCATAGAGGCTCAGTCTTCATGTCCTGTCCCTTTTTGACTCCTATTGTATTGATCATGTTACTGATTTGAATAAAAATGAGATTTTTTATCATAATACATCCTCGTTCTTTTTTGGTATAGCATAACACCTTTTCCCACATGCTTTTGGGAGACTTCAGATGTGTTTTTGCAAAATGTAGCCTGGCTTGGATGTTTTTCTTAGTAAGAAAAGGCGTTCGTCTTGCCACTCTACCCCATAGCCCAGACATATGAAGAATATGGAAGATTGTTGTCACATGTACCACATAGCCAGTAGTTGCCAGATATTCCTGCAGCTTTAATGTTGCTGTAGGCCTCTTGGTAGCCTCCCAGACCAGTTTTCTTCTCGTCTTTTTATCAATTTTGGAGGGTCTTCACTGTGTTCCATGGTATATCTAATGCCTTGGAAATTCTTTTGCACCCTTCTCCTGACTGACACCTTTTAACAATGATATCCCTCTGGAAGCTCTCTGTGGACCATGGCTTTTGCTGTGGGATGCGACTAAGAAAATTTCAGGAAAGACCAACTAGAGCAGCTGAACTTTATTTGGGATTAATTAGAGGCACTTTAAATGATGGCAGGTGTATGCTGACTCCTATTTAACATGATTTTGAATGTGATTGCTTAATTCTGAACACAGCTACATCCCCAGTTATAAGAGGGTGTGCAACCACATTAGTTTAGTTTTTTTTTGTTTTCTCCCCTCCACCTAAAAGATTTCTGTTTGTTTTTCAATTGAGTGGTACAGTTTATAGGTCACATTAAAGGTGGAAGGTCTCATATTTTTACATCACAGAACCTGACAGTTTAACCACTTCAGCCCCCATAGCTTAAACACCCTTAATGACCAAGCTACTTTTTACACTTCTGACCTACCCTACTTTCATCATTTATTGCTCGGTCATGCAACTTACCACCCAAATGAATTTTACCTCCTTTTCTTCTCACTAATAGAGCTTTCATTTGGTGGTATTTCATTGCTGCTGACATTTTTACTTTTTTTGTTATTAATCTAAATTTAACGATTTTTTTGCAAAAAAATGACATTTTTCACTTTCAGTTGTAAAATTTTGCAAAAAAAACGACATCCATATATACATTTTTCTCAAAATTTTTTGTTCTACATGTCTGAGTAAAAAAAAAATGGTTTGGGTAAAAGTTATAGCGTTTACAAACTATGGTACAAAAATGTGAATTTCCGCTTTTTGAAGCAGCCAGGGCCGGCCTTTGGGGTGTGCGGGCTGTGCGGCCGCACAGGGCGCCATAGCAACAGGGGCGCCGGGCGGCCGACAGCCCGCCGTGAACTAAGTCTAGAGGAGTCTCTCTCTACTCACGTTTATTCTGCGACTGCGGGCGGCCGACTAACACAGCGCTCAAAGCGCACGGTCCGGACAATTGAAGGAGTGAGGAGGGGGCGGGGCCAGCGGCTGCTCTGAGCTCCGCTCTGCTGCCTGGCTGGCCTGCCTGTCTCTTTAAGAGAGAAGACCAGTGGCTGCTGGAGCGTAGCTGCCGCACAGGCACGTCTTCCCTTTTGACGTTGCCACTGAGCTCCGCCCCCAGAGAGAAGACGGAACGCGCCGAGCTCCAGCCAGCAGCCACAGCAAGGAAGGCCCACGCGGCAGCACTACAGTCTACAAAGCAAAAGAACAAGTAGGTATTTGGAGAAATGTGCCATGGGGGGCTGGGGGGGGGAGAAATGTGCCATGCGGGGGGGAGAAATGTGCCATTGGCGCTGGGAGAAATGTGCCATGGGGGCTGGGGTTGGGATAAATGTGCC
Organism: Bufo bufo; assembly: GCF_905171765.1. Lineage (NCBI taxonomy): Eukaryota > Metazoa > Chordata > Amphibia > Anura > Bufonidae > Bufo > Bufo bufo. The sequence goes on from NC_053390.1 coordinate 381,035,205, forward strand.
ATGGGGGCTGGGGGGGGGAAGAGATGTGCCATGGGGGCTGGGGGGGGGGGCAGAGATGTGCCATGGGGGCTGGGGGAACAGAGATGTGCTGATGCTGCAGTGCCCATCTGGAGGGGAGAAATGGGGCTGGGGGGACAGAGATGTGCTGATGCTGCCCATCTGGAGGGGAGAAATGTGCCATGGTGACTGGGGGGGGGGATGTGCTGCTGCTGGTGACTGGGGATGTGATGTGCTGGGAGAAGTGTGCAATGGGCTCAGGGGGGGCTCATAGAAGACAGGGGGGCAGTGTGCTTTCCTGCTACTACATCAACCCCCCCCCAGGGATTTTGGGGGCCATTAAGGGTTGGACTTTAACTCCTTGCTGCTGATGTTGAGTGTGCACATAGCCACCAATCATATTCCTCTCCCCCAGCACATCAGTTACCTTTAGGAGGGGGGGGATATGATTGGTGGCTATGTGCACAATCCGCATCATCCAACCCCTAATGCCCCCCAAAATGCCCGGTGTGGGGGGGGGGGTATGACAGGCAGGAGGAGCAATGTGTATGCGGGCCCTTGCCCTGCACTCGCTAAGCTGCACTCGCATACATATCGTGCCCTGTGTCCACTGTCCTGTGCCCACTCTGCTAAAGCCTGGCATAGCCCAGCTATGCCCAGCTTTACCAAAGCAGACAGGCAGGAACTGTGATGTGATCATATTTATTGTATGTATGTGTGTGTGTCCGTCCCTGTGTGTGTGTGTCTCTCCCTATGTGTCACCATCACCATGCCCACAGTGTTCCTATGTCTTGACGCAGCTGCATCAGGACGTTCTGTGCGGAGGAAGAAGAAGGAAGAGGAGGCAGCGCCGCCAGCAGGGAGTCCGTGCGATAGACACAGGGAGGCACACTAAGGATGAAGGTAACACTACCACATTATCAGCACTAGTGTTATCTGTGGTTTTACATAGGACTGCAGGTAACACTACCACATTATCAGCACTAGTGTTATTTGTGGTTTTACATAGGTCTGCTGGTAACACTGCCACATTATCAGCACTAGTGTTATCTGTGGTTTTACATAGGACTGCAGGTAACACTACCACATTATCAGCACTAGTGTTATCTGTGGTTTTACATAGGACTGCAGGTAACACTACCACATTATCAGCACTAGTGTTATCTGTGGTTTTACATAGGACTGCAGGTAACACATTTTTTTCCTCTTTGTGTGTGTTTATGCGACCAGGTGTAAGGAGGGGGGTCGGGGGGCGCCACAAGGTTAGCTCGCACAGGGCGCCTGAACACCTAAGGCCGGCCCTGGAAGCAGCTCTGACTTTCTGAGCACCTGTCATGTTTCCTGAGGTTCTACAATGCCCAGACAGTACAAACACCCCACAAATGACCCCATTTCGGAAAGTAGACACCCTAAGGTATTCGCTGATGGGCATAGTGAGTTCATAGAACTTTTTATTTTTTGTCACAAGTTAGCGGAAAATGATGATTTTATTATATTTTTTTTTTCTTACAAAGTCTCATATTCCACTAACTTGTGACAAAAAATAAAAACTTCTATGAACTCACTATGCCCATCAGCGAATACCTTGGGGTGTCTTCTTTCCAAAATGGGGTCACTTGAGGGGTAGTTATACTGCCCTGGCATTCTAGGGGCCCTAATGTGTGGTAAGTAGTTTGAAATCAAAAGCTGTAAAAAATGGCCGGTGAAATCCGAAAGGTGCTCTTTGGAATGTGGGCCCCTTTGCCCACCTAGGCTGCAAAAAAGTGTCACACATCTGGCATCACCGTACTCAGGAGAAGTTGGGGAATGTGTTTTGGGGTGTCATTTTACATATACCCATGCTGGGTGAGAGAAATATCTTGGCAAAAGACAACTTTTCCCATTTTATATACAAAGTTGGCATTTGACCAAGATATTTATCTCACCAAGCATGGGTATATGTAAAATGACACCCCAAAACACATTGCCCAACTTCTCCTGAGTACGGAGATACCACATGTGTGACACTTTTTTGCAGCCTAGGTGGGCAAAGGGGCCCACATTCCAAAGAGTACCTTTCGGATTTCACCGGCCATTTTTTACAGATTTTGATTTCAAACTACTTACCACACATTTGGGCCCCTAGAATGCCAGGGCAGTATAACTACCCCACAAGTGACCCCATTTTGGAAAGAAGACACCCCAAGGTATTCCGCGAGGTGCATGGCGAGTTCCTAGAATTTTTTATTTTTTGTCACAAGTTAGCGAAAAATGATGATAATTTTTTTTTTCTTACAAAGTCTCATATTCCACTAACTTGTGACAAAAAATAAAAACTTCCATGAACTCACTATGCCCATCAGCGAATACCTTGGGGTGTCTTCTTTCCAAAATGGGGTCACTTGTGGGTTAGTTATACTGCCCTGGGATTCTAGGGGCCCAAATGTGTGGTAAGTAGTTTGAAATCAAAATCTGTAAAAAATGGCCGGTGAAATCCGAAAGGTGCTCTTTGGAATGTGGCCCCCTTTGCCCACCTAGGCTGCATAAAAGTGTCACACATGTGGTATCTCCGTACTCAAGAGAAGTTGGGAAATGTGTTTTGGGGTGTCATTTTACATATATCCATGCTGGGTGAGAAAAATATCTCGGCAAAAGACAACTATTCCCATTTTTTTATACAAAGTTGGCATTTGACCAAGATATTTCTCTCACCCAGCATGGGTATATGTAAAATGACACCCCAAAACACATTCCCCAACTTCTCCTGAGTACGGCGATACCACATGTGTGACACTTTTTTGCAGCCTAGATGCGCAAAGGTGCCCAAATTCCTTTTAGGAGGGCATTTTTAAAAAATTGGATCCCAGACTTCTTCTCACGCTTTAAGGCCCTTAAAAAGCCAGGGCAGTATAAATACCCCACATGTGACCCCATTTTGGAAAGAAGACACCCCAAGGTATTCAATGAGGTGCATGGCGAGTTCATAGAAAAAAAAAAAATTTGGCACAAGTTAGCGGAAATTGATTTTTTGTTTTTTTTTTCTCACAAAGTCTCCCTTTCCGCTAACTTGAGACAAAAATTTCAATCTTTCATGGACTCAATATGCCCCTCAGCGAATACCTTGGGGTGTCTTCTTTCCAAAATGGTGTTATTTGTGGGGTGTTTGTACTGCCCTCGCATTTGAGGGTCTCCGCAATCATTACATGTATGGCCAGCATTAGGAGTTTCTGCTATTCTCCTTATATTGAGCATACGGGTAATGAGATTTTTTTTTTTTCGTTCAGCCTCTGGGCTGAAAGAAAAAATGAACGGCACAGATTTCTTCATTCGCATCGATCAATGTGGATGAAAAAATCTCTGCCAAAAAAAAAAAAGGAGGGGAAAGGCGTCTGCCAGGACATAGGAGCTCCACCCAACATCCATACCCACTTAGCCCGTATGCCCTGGCAAACCAGATTTATCCATTCACATCAATCGATGTGGATGAATAAATCATTGCCGGGATTTATTTTTATTTTATATATACAAAGTGTTTGCCAAAGCATATGAACACCGCCGCCTCCTCAGCTCATATGCCTCGGCAATTGTATCTTTTACTGCAGAGGAGAAATCTCGTCTTGCAGCGCCGCATACACTGACTTGTGTGTAATCTGACAGCAGCGCAATGCTTCTGTCAGAATGTACATCAGTGCTGCAGCTAGTCGATCGGTTGGTACACCTGGAAGGTAAAAAAAACAAAACGAAAAAGAAAAAACCAGGCCGCAACGCAATAAATTTTATTAACTTTATAATAACTTTTGAACAGAACATATTAACTTTTTTTTTACTTTTTGAACTGAAGTTAACTTTTTTGCTTACTGGTGTTTTTTTTTTTTTACCTTTATAGGACAAACCTCTCCTTCCCCATGGGACAATGTGCAAAGCGCAAATCGCCCAAAGATGTGGCAAAGTACATTATGCACTTTATCCCAGGTGAAAGGAGAGGTTTGCAGTAGCTGTGAGTGTAAGGGCCCTAATAGCCCTGTGTACCGGTCCTGTGAGATGCAATCCCTATGCTAAGTGTACCTGTGTGTGGTACTTCCGGAAACACTCTCCAAAGCATAGGGCAGGGTGGTCAGGACAGTCAGGACAGAAATAGCGGGTGTCACGCCTTATTCCACTCCTGCTACAGACACGACATCTTTTTTGGGGTGACGGTTGGGTTGAGGTACCAGGAACGACACTGGGGAAATGTCGCTCGTGTAGACGGCTAACTACACTGGTGGATGGGGCCACGGAACCTCCTGGATACAGGAGGTTCACGATGATCTCTTCCTGAAATTTGAGGAAGGATCCCGTTCTCCCAGCCTTACTGTAGAGAACAAAACTATTGTACATCGCCAATTGAATCAAATATACAGACACCTTCTTATACCAGCGTCTGGTGCATCGGGAAACTAAATAGGGAGCCAACATCTGGTCATTGAAGTCCACCCCTCCCATGAGTGCATTATAGTCGTGGACTGAGAGGGGCTTTTCAATGACACGGGTTGCCCTTTCAATTTGTATTGTCGTGTCTGCGTGAATGGAGGAGAGCATGTAAACGTCACGCTTGTCTCTCCATTTCACCGCGAGCAGTTCTTCATTACACAAGGCAGCCCTCTCCCCCCTTGCAAGACGGGTGGTAACGAGCCGTTGGGGGAAGCCCACGTGACTAGGTCGCACGGTGCCACAGCAGCCAATCTGTTCTAGGAACAAATGCCTGAAGAGGGGCACACTTGTGTAAAAATTGTCTACATAAAGATGGTACCCCTTGCCAAATAAGGGTGACACCAAGTCCCAGACTGTCTTCCCACTGCTCCCCAGGTAGTCAGGGCAACCGACCGGCTCCAGGGTCTGATCTTTTCCCTCATAGATCCGAAATTTGTGGGTATAGCCTGTGGCCCTTTCACAGAGCTTATACAATTTGACCCTATACCGGGCACGCTTGCTTGGGATGTATTGTTTGAAGCCAAGGCGCCCGGTAAAATGTATAAGGGACTCGTCTACGCAGATGTTTTGCTCGGGGGGTATACAAATCTGCAAATTTCTGGTTAAAGTGGTCTATGAGGGGCCGAATTTTGTGGAGCTGGGTTGCATCAAAAGCTGGGTGGCATCAAAAGCTGGGTGGCATCTGGGACGGGAGGTGCTGTTGTCGCTAAAGTGCAGGAAACGCAGGATGGTCTCAAAACGTGCCCTGGACATAGCAGCAGAGAACATGGGCATGTGATGAATCGGGTTCGTGGACCAATATGACCGCAATTCATGCTTTTTGGTTAGACCCATGTTCAGGAGAAGGCCCAAAAAAATTTTCATTTCGGAAACTTGGACTGGTTTCCACCGGAAAGGCTGGGCATAATAGCTTCCCGGGTTGGCGGATATAAATTGTGTGGCATACCGGTTTGTCTCTGCCAGGACTAAGTCCAAGAGCTCCGCAGTCAAGAACAGCTCATAAAATCCCAGGGCCGAACCGATCTGAGCTGTCTCAACCCGAACTCCAGACTGGGCGGTGAAAGGGGGAACTACAGGTGCGGCTGAAGTTGGGGACTGCCAATCAAGGTTTGCCAGCACCTCAGGGACTCTAGGGGCTCTACGGGCCTGTCTTTGCGGTGGCTGCAACGGGGTAACTATTGCACGTGCCACCGTACCAGCTTCAACTGCCCTTCTGGTGCTCGCCATTTCACCATGTTGTACGGCAGTGCTGGTACTAGGTCCAGGGAGGGCTGCGCTGCTGGTGTATGCCTCACCACTTGATCCGACAGCGCCAGCCCCACTCTGCTGCCCTTGAAACGGATCCTGCACAACCTGAGGTCTAGCAACACGGGGCCGGGTACGCCTGCTGCTATCAGGAACCTCAACCTCCTCGTCCGAACTTTGGGTCAGACTTCCACTGCTCTCTACAGGTTCATATTCTGACCCGCTAGATTCGTCAGATGAGGGTTCCCATTCCTCATCCGACTGGGTCAGAAGCCTGTAGGCCTCTTCAGAAGAATACCTCCTGTTTGACATTTGGACTACTAAATTTAGGGGTATTCCCTGAGACTACCCAAGAAAAAAAGCAAGCCTGTCTTACAAAGGGGAGGCTAGCGAAGTACCGGAGGCCGCTGCGATTGATAAAAAATATCAAAACAGATTTTTTTTTATCGCAGCAGCGCTTGGAAAGTGATTGTGCAGTGATCAAAAAATATAATATTTTTTGTCACTGCGGCGGGGCGGGCGTGGGTGAACGCACGTGTGGGCGACCGATCAGGCCTGATCGGGCAAACACTGCATTTTGGGTGGAGGGCGAGCTAAGGTGACACTAATACAATTATAGATCTGACTGTGATCAGTTTTGATCACTTACAGATACTATAAAAGTACAAATGCTGATTAGCGATACGCAAATCAGTGAATCAGTGACTGCGGTGCGGTGGGCTGGGCGCTAACTGACGCTAAACTACCTAACCAAGGGGCCTAAACTATCCTAAAACCTATCAGTCAATACCAGTGAAAAAAAAAAGTGACAGTTTACACTGATCACTTTTTTCCTTTCACTAGGTGATTGACAGGGGCGATCAAGGGGTGATCAAGGGGTTAATTCGGGTGATGGGGATGATCTGGGGCTAAGGTGAAGTGTTTGGTGCTACTCACTGTGATGTCTGCTCCTCTGCTGGAACCAACCGACGAAAAGGACCAGCAGAGGAGCAGACAAGCCATTTAACACATCATATTTACTAATATAATGTGTTAGATGGCTTTTCCTTTGTTTTTTAAAAATCATCAGCTTGCCAGCGACGATCATTGGCTGGCAAGCTGATGACCCGACCCCCCTCTAACTTGAGCGATGCGCATGCGCGGGCCGGCTTTGAGCGAAATCTCGCGTCTCGCGAGATGACTCATATATGCGTGACTCTGCGCAGGGCTGCCTCCTCCGGAACGCGATCCTGCGTTAGGCGGTCCGGAGGCGGTTAACAAGGGTGTGTAGACTTTGTATATCCACTGTATGTGTGTGTTGCCTTTCCCTGTTGTTTGTCATTAGACCTCAGGGAGACTCCTGTTCGTACTTCCCTTTGGAGAAACAGGGAGACTCAGTCCTGACATTAGTTCCGGGGCCTATAGAGTGAGATAGGATTCTAGGTATCCGGTGTATGAACTTGCCTACCTTTGGGGCCTGTTCATACTGGTAGTCTGTCAGGATTGGAGTTAGGGCTTTATCTAGGAGGTATCCATCTTCCTTCCCTAGTTTCCAGGCCTTATTACAGTATACCCTTTCCCTCCTATGCTCGGTGTGGTGTTTTCCTTCCACACATGAGCGCAACATTATAAACAACCAAAACCGTCATTTGTGCAGAACAGCCATGGATCCTATTGCTGCACTGGCCGGACAGCTGCAGGGGCTGTCTTTGGAGGTACCTGACCTCCGCATGACTGCCTTGCAGATCCAGAGACCACAGGCTGCTGGTCCTAGTGGTGGTGGTGGTGGTTACCAGACCTATCTTGAGATTAAAGTTGCCCTTTTGGACAGATTCTCTGGGGGAAGTGATAATTTCATTTTGTTTAGGAAGGCATGCAAATTGTATTTTAGGCTAGGTCCACACTCATCTGGGGATGAGAATAAGAGAGTTGGCGTTGTTATTTTGTTGCTTAAGTGGGAGGCTCAGTCATGGGCTTTGCTGTACACGAGGTGCAGTTTTTGGGCTACCTGCTGTCATCTTCAGGTTTTTCGAATGGATCCAGAGAAAGTCCGTTCTGTATTGGACGGGGATTGACCCGAAAATCTGAAGGCTCTTATGCGGTTTTTGGGGTTCACCAACTATTACTGAAAATGTACTCAGAACTATTCGACAATAGTAAAACCCTTAACTGACATGACTAAGAAAGCGACAGATGTTTCAGTGTGGTCTGATTCGGCGTTGCGAGCCTTTTCTGCGATTAAGGAATGCTTCTCTTCCGCTCCTATATTGGTGCAGCCGGATGCATCACAACCTTTCATTGTGGAAGTGGACGCGTCTGAAGTGGTGGTAGGAGCAGTTTTATCGCAGGGCTCCTCACCTGGTAAATGGCGTCCATGTGTCTTTTTCTCTAAAAAACTCTCTTCCACAGAGAGAAATTATGAAGTGGAGAGTTGCTGGCCATTAAGTTGGCTTTTTAGGAATGACGTCATTGGTTGGAAGGGGCAATTCATCCGATCACGGTGTTCACAGATCACAAAAACTTGGCTTACCTGGAGTCGGCTAAACGACTGAACCCGAGGTAGGCCAGATGGTCTTTGCTTTTCACCAGATTCAATTTCATTGTCACTTATCGTCCTGGGGTTAAGAACATCAAGGCAGATGCCTTGTCATGTAGTTTTCCTGGAGGTGGTGATTTTGAAAATCCGAGTCCAATACTGTCAGAAGGGGTGGTGATATCCGCTCTATACCCTGACCTAGAGGTTAAGGTGTTAGAGGCTTAGGGAGATGCACTGGAGTCTTGCCCCTGTGGTAAATTGGTTGTTCCATCAGAATTGCATCACAAGGTGTTTGAGGAACATCACTGTACGGTTCTTACGGGACACCCTGGGAGTAGATCCACTGCCGACCTCATCTCTCGTAGATTCTGGTGGCCGGGGTTGCGTAAGTGTGTTGAGGACTATGTGTCAGCCTGTAGTATCTGTGCACACGCTAAGGTAACATATACTGGACCTTCTGGATCTCTACTTCCGTTGCCTATCCCGTCCAGACCATGGACTCACTTGTCTATGGATTTTATTACTGATCTGTCTAATTCGTCTGTAAAGACAGTTATTCTGGTGGTAGTTGATTGTTTTAGTAAAATGGTGCACTTTATAGCATTGCCTGGCCTACCTAATGCTAAAAAACTTGAGCAAGTATTTGTTGACAACATTGTGAAACTTCATGGCATTCCCTCTGACGTGGTCTCGGATCGTGGGACTCAGTTTGTGTCCAGATTCTGGAAGGCGTTCTGTACTCGGCTTGGGGTACAACTGTCTTTTTCTTCTGCTTTTCATCCTCAGATGAATGGACAGACGGAGTGCACTAATCAGAGTCTGGAGACTTACTTAAAGGATAACTGTCACAGTTAGACCCTAATTTCAATTTTCATATATGTAGTTACTAATAACATGATATTCCAGAATCAGTTACTATTAGACTGACTTACCCCATATTTAATAAGATTCAGCCCTTAGCAACCAGTCTGCATAAAACTGCAATTTCACTATTCAGTTAAGATGGCCGCCACTGCCCTCCCCCTGAGGCTAATCCCGCCTGCCCTCACTAGCCAGTAACAATAGCCCCCCAAAAGTGTCAGTAACCAGAGCCCTCCCCCCTAAAGGGTTAATCTCCTGCAGCATAAAGGGGTCCTCTTACCACATGTTCCTTTCATTTATACACTGAGCAGACGGCAGATCTCCCTTCCCTGTTGTGCGCTGCTTCGACTCTGCATTGTCCCAGTCTGCTGAGTGAGGGAGCGTCTGCCAAGCGCAGGGACAGGGAGAAGTGCACACAGCCCAGGCACTGTTATCAGCTGCTGGGGAGGACCTGGCTTTAATCATTTACTTACAGTCCCTGGCTGTCAGTAATCTGACCTTGCACGCAGCGTCCTCCGTCCTTGGACCATGCCTAGCAACCTGATTTTAAGCACAGGTTAAAATAGGCAGTACAGGGAACAAAAATGTGGAATTAAGGGGTAATTGAGTACACAGTGAAAAGTTGAAATAGGGCCACCAAGGAGATATTAATCACCACAATCCAATACTCCAAAAAAATATATATGACAGTTATACTTTAGGATGTTTTGTCTCTGAGAACCAAGAGGAATGGTCCTCGTTTTTGTCTTTGGCAGAGTTTGCCATAAACAATCGTAGACAGGAATCCACTGGTAAGTCGCCGTTTTTTGGGGCATATGGGTTTCACCTGCAATTTGGCACATTCTTTGGTTCGGATTCTTCTGGTATCCCTGAGGAGGAACGTTTTTCATCATCATGAGGGAGGTGCTCATGCCGCTCTACAGAGCACTAGTGAGACTTCATTTGGAGTATTGTACTCAGTACTGGAGACCATATCTCCAGATATTGATACTTTGGAGAGAGTTCAGAGAAGAGCTACTAAACTAGTACATGGATTGCAGGATAAAACTTACCAGGAAAGATTAAAGGACCTTAACATGTATAGCTTGGAAGAAAGACGAGACAGAGGGGATATGATAGAAACTTTTAAATACATAAAGGGAATCAACAAGGTAAAAGAGGAGAGAATATTTAAAAGAAAAACTGCTACAAGAGGAGATAGTTTTAAATTAGCGGGGCAAAGGTTTAAAAGTAATATCAGGAAATATTACTTTACTGAGAGAGTAGTGGATGCATGAAATAGCCTTCCTGCAGAAATGGTAGCTGCAAATACAGTAAAGGAGTTTAACCTCGTCCGGACATAGGGCGTACAGGTACGCCCTGATGTCCCGGTACTTAAGGACACAGGGCGTACCTGTACGTCCTATGTATTTCCGATCACCGCCGCTTTGGGCGGAGCGGCAGTGCGGGTGGGAGGGTCGTGATCATCAGGCCGGTTTCTTGGGGGGGCAGGCGGGCAGGCATGCAATCATCCGCCCGCCCCCTCTCTCAGGATGGCCGAGCGGTTTGCAGAGTGTCAGCACATTGCGGACACTGCTTGAAATGCCTGATATCTGAGCTGGCACAGATGTCAGGCGTTTAACCCCTTCAATGCCGCGGTCCGTAGGATGCTTCCGGCTGTCCATGGTGCTGATCAGAGGCTGTCCATGGTGCTGATCAGACTTCTGCTAAAGACAGAAGTCTAATCAGATTTTGTAAAGTGAAAATACAGTACAGTACACTATATAGTGTACTGTACTGTATTATTTAGACATCAGACCTACTGGATCTTCAAGAACCAAGTGGGTCTGAGTCCAAAAAATGTAAATAAAAAGTGGAAAAAAAGTAAAAATAAAAAAACATATTTATCACTGATTAAAAAAATAAAAATAATATTCCCTACACATGTTTGATATCACCGCGTCCATAATGACCTGATCTATTAAATGGTCATGTTACTTTCCCCGCACGGTGAACGCCATAAAAAAATAAAATAAAAACTATGATGAAATTGAAATTTTGCCCACCTTACTTCACAAAAAAGGTAATAAAAGTGATCATAAAAGTCGTATGTATGCCAAAATAGTGCCAATCAAACCGTCACCTCATCCCGCAAAAAAATTAGCCCCTACATGAGACAATGGCCCAAAAAAAAAAAAAATATATAGCTCTCAGACTAAAACATGATTTTTTTGTTTCAAAAATGCTTTTTTATGTTAAACGTAATTTTTTTTAAAAAAAAGTAGACATATTAGGTATCGCCGCGTTAGTAAGAACCTGCTCTATAAAAGTACCACATGACCTAAACCCTGAGGTGAACACCGTAAAAAATAAATAAATAGAAACAGTGTAAAAAAAGCCAATTTTTGTCACCTTACATCACAAAAAGTGTAATAGCAAGCATTCAAAAAGTCGTACGCCCCCAAAATTGTGCCAATCTAACCGTCATCTCATCCCACAAAAATGATACCCTACCTAAGACAATCGCCCAAAAACTTAAAAAACTATGATTCTCAGACTATGGAGACACTAAACACTAAAACATGATTTTTGTTTTGTTTCAAAAATGATATTATTGTGTAAAACTTAAAAAAATTTAAGAAAGTATACATATTAGGTATCTCCACGTCCGTCTCTATAAAAATATCATATGACATAACTCCTCAGGTGAACACTGTAAAAAAAAAATAAAAAAAACTGTAAAAAAAAAACATTTGTTTTGTCACCTTACGTCCCTAAAAGTGCAACACCAAGCGATCAAAAAGGCGTATGCCCCCCACAATGGTGCCAATCTAACCATCACCTCATCCCGCAAAAAATGATACCCTATATAAGACAATCGCCCCAAAAAATTTAAAAACTATGGCTCTCAGACTATGGAGACACTAAAACATGTTTTATTTTTTGTTTCAAAAATGATATTATTGTGTAAAACCTAAATAAATAAAAAAAAGTATAAAAAAGTATACATATTAGGTATTGCCACGTCCGTAAGAACCTGATCTATAAAAATACCACATGATCTAACCCCTCAGGTGAACACTGTAATTTTTTTTAAAATAAAAACTGTGTCAAAAAATATATTTTTTTGTTACCTTTTTGGAGTTTCTACTCTAGGGGTGCATCAGTGGGGCTTCAAATGGGACATGGTGTCAAAAAACCTGTCCATCAAAATCTGCCTTCCAGAAACCATATGGCGTTCCTTTCCTTGTGCGCCCTGCCGTTTGGTCATACAGCAGTTTACGACCACATATGGGGTGCTTCTGTAAACTACAGAATCAGGGCAATAAATATTGAGTTTTGTTTGGCTGTTAACCCTTGCTTTGTTACTGGAAAAAATTTATTAAAATGGAAAATTTGCCAAAAATTTTATCTCCATTTTCCATTAAATCTTTTGGAACGCCTAAAGGGTTAATAAAGCTTGTAAAATCAGCTTTGAATACCTTGATGGGTGTAGTTTCTAGAATAGGGTCATTTTTGGGTGGTTTCTATTATGTAAGCCTCAGAAAGTGACTTCAGACCTGAACTGGTCCTTAAAAAGTGGATTTTTGAAAGTTTCAGAAAAATTTCGAGATTTGCTTCTAAACTTCTAAGCCTTGTAACGTCCCCAAAAAATAAAATCTCATTCCCAAAATGATCCAAACATAAAGTAGACATATAGGGAATGTAAAGTAATAACTATTTTTGTAGGTATTACTATGTATTATAGAAGTAGAGAAATTGAAACTTGGAAATTTGCTATATTTTACAAATTTTTAGTAAATTTGGTATTTTTTAATAAATAGAAAAGATTTTTTTTGACTCCATTTTACCAGTGTCATGAAGTACAATATGTGATGAAAAAACTTTCTCTGAATGGCTTGGATAAGTCAAAGCGTTTTAAAGTTATCACCACATGAAGTGACACTGGTCAGATTTGCAAAAAATGGCCTGGTCCTTAAGGTGAAATATGTCCTTAAGAAGTTAAGCATGCATGAGATAGGCATAAGGCCATCCTTCATATAAGATAGGATCAAGGGCTATTCATAGCATTCAGTATATTGGGCAGACTAGATGGGCCAAATGGTTCTTATCTGCCGACACATTCTATGTTTCTATGTTTCTATTGTCTCCTATATGGCGGAAAATTCAAAATAACTTCATGAATATGGGCAACAAGTATAAACGTGTGGCTGACAGGAAACGTATGAATGGTCCTGACTGTGTGGCTGTCCACAAGAAATATTAAGTTGAAGGTTCCTTCTTGGAAGTTGGGTCCAAGGATTGATGGTCCATATAAGATCACTACTATTATTAATCCTGTAGCTTTTTGTCTTTAACTTCCTCAGGCTCTGAAGATTTCACAAATCTTTGTTGAAGAGATATGTTGTACCTTTGGAGTTGTCCCCCTTGCTATCCGCTCCTGTCATGGTGGACGTCAGTTTGGAATTCCAGATCGCCAAGATTATTGACTCTCGAGTTCTCCGTAGATCTCTTCAGTATCTTGTTCACTGGAAAGGTTATGGACCAGAGGAGAGGATGTGGGTACTGGCATCTGACCTGAATGCCAGTCATTTGGTGAAATCCTTTCACAGGTCTAATTTCGATAAGGTTGGTCCTGGGTGTCCGGAGGTCGCCCGTGGAAGGGCAGGGGGGGGGGGGGTACTGTCACGGATGTACCGAGACATACAGACTTTCCCGTGACAGGTGGCACGTGGTTTGATCTGACATGTTTTCCTTTTGGATCAAATGATGTCTGTGTTGTTATTGGTGCTTACCACACCTTCTTTCCCCAGGTGTTGCTATTGTGGTCATTTAACCTTCTCTATTTATTGTTATTTCTCCCACTATGCTATGCGGTTTATAGCTTCTGTTGGACTTGTGGTTAGCTTGTGTTTGGTTCTCGGCTGAGTTCCTGGTGCTACCAAAGCTACATATAAGATAAGTGTTTCCTTTCCCTTTTGTATTTTCTTTATATATATATATATATGTGTGTGTTGCCTTTCCCTGTTTTTTGTCATTGGGCCTGAGGGAGACTCCTGTTCATCCTTCCCTTTGGAGGACCAGGTAGACTCAGTCCTGACATTAGTTCCAGGGTCCTATGTGTGAGATAGGATTCTAGGTATCCGGTGTATGAACTTGCCTACCTTTGGTGCCTGTTCATACTGGTAGTCTGTCAGGACTGGAGTTAGGGTTTTATCTAGGAGGTATCCATCTTCCTTCCCTAGTTTCCAGGCCTTATTCCAGTATCCCCTTTACCTCGTATGCTCGGTGTGGTGTTTTCCTCCCACACACGAGTGTGACACATGCACTCTGGCTCCTGGCTCCTTAAAGGGTCAGAGCACGCCAAGGCCCTTTTACTTCAGCCAATCCACTGTAATCTCATTCTTCTTAAGGACCCTTCCCCCAACAACCAGTACCAAAGAGCTGCTAAGGTGTCCTGTTGTTCCATATTTTAGGCTTTTGACCTGGCTTGTCCTCTGTCTATGCCAACTTTTTTGCTGCACACCCTAATCTCCTGTCTACCTTTGATTTAGAACACTGCCAGCCAAGAGTCTTGCCTGTCTACTGTTTGTATAAACTAATCAAGCCTTGACCTTTGCCCATTTTACCTTGCCTCCTGCCTGCATTTTGTATTGTGACCTGTTGTTATTGTCTAGTTTCTCGTCAGCTGTTTCTAACTCTTATCTAGTGGTAGTGACTTAGTGATTACCTACAGTAAAGTCCAGATCCCTGTTAAAGGTAAATACCATAGATTCCCTTACACAATGTCCTGGGTGTCAGGAAACTAACCAGCCATAATCCAGTGCATGGCTGTTTAAGGATGGTTGTTATGCCTTATATCTACTAAACAAAGTCATGAAGAAAGAGAAGTAGCAGATTCCTGTATTCTTCCACGCCTGTTTCTTTAAAATGGGTTTAGCCCAAAGCCAATTACTTAACAACCCAGTGGATCCACATCTTTCCCAGCAGATGCGTCACAATCTGGACTTCATACAGTAAAATGTTTTTCAACCTCATTTCTCGTCATTCATCTAGTAGCCCTTATGTACATTTAATGGGCAACTAAAGCGAAAGCAGATCAAATAATGACTCTGAAACATACAGCTTTTGTAATTTATGGGCACTTATGGGAAGAATGTAAGAGGTAATAATATGAATTTAGTATTTCAGATGAATACTGGATCAGACTGTGCAGTGGTTCCATTGAGAGGACAAAAGAAGACTATTTGGGGCCTGCTTTCTATAATCAATCTTTGGAAAACCATAAAAGCTATGCATAGGACAAAAAGAAAGTTTAAACCAAAACAATTTTTTTTAATTTTATTCTCTTTTGTATGAAACCAGCAAATTTGATGTGACAATTCCACTTCATTAAATGGACTGCAGCTTAAAAGCTATTCATGATGATATGTCACAGAATCTTTGTTGAAATAACTTCTACCTTATCTTCAACCTTCTTTCAAATAAATTACTTTTTGGTTGAATTAATTAATGTACAGCACTACTTTCTTTTATTTTGGCAATAAAACATAATCTTTACTTAACAAGCTAAATTCCTCTGCATTGTCAAAAGTTAATTGCACAGTTATATGCTTCCAGCATGGGATTGCTAATTTAGCCAATAGTAGAATTAGATGTCTTTTCAAGAATAAAAATAGCTCTTAAATTCATTTAGTAACTAGCCACCTAGTTCTAATTACTTTTGAATTATTTATGCACTTGCCCATAATTTCACAATGTAAAATTAAGAGAGTGAAATGTTAATACTATAAAACAAGTGGAGAATTTGCTTCCAACACATTTGCAAAGTGAAAACAATTTCAAAGTATGGGAAAGTGAATATAATAATTATGTCACAAGAGTGCAAATGCATAAAAACAGATTAAATTTGTTAAATTATTAATTTATATTCCCCAAATACAATTCTTTGCTTGAAAACAACCCAATAATAGCACATTTAATGTATTCTAATTCATCGTTATATAGAGCTCCAGCTTTTCTGAACCTATTCCTGTTTCTATTTTTTGGCTTCTTGGACGCATAATGACAAGTCACAATATTCTAGTGGGGTAATTTGTTATCCCATCATTATAAATATAAAAAAATATTAATCAGAATGCCTGGAGATTTCTCACTGACTACTTAGCCCCTGTGTGTCAAGAGACAATAAGGAGAATAGACCTATGGCTCAGGAGACTTTGGGACAAGACCCGTGGAGGACTGGTGAAGAGAGTATGGCTTTAATATATTTTTTTGTACAGCTTTCTGAGCCTATTTAAAAAACAAACATAATCCGGACAGCTCCTTTCAAACATGAACATTGAAATATTTTGGTAAGGCCTCATGCACACGACCGTTTTTTTTTGCGGTCCGCAAAAACGGGTTCCGTTTTTCCGTGATCCGTGACCGTTTTTTCGTCCGTGGGTCTTCCTTGATTTTTGGAGGATCCACGGACATGAAAATAAAGTCGTTTTCGTGTCCGCCTGGCCGTGCGGAGCCAAACGGATCCGTCCTGACTTACAATGCAAGTCAATGTGGACAGATCCGTTTGACGTTGACACAATATGGTGCAATTGCAAATGGATCCGTCCCCCATTGACTTTCAATGTAAAGTCAGGAGTTAATATACCATAGGATCAGAGTTTTCTCCAATCCGATTTGAGTTACATCGTGAAACTCAGATACGACAGTATATTCTAACACAGAGGCGTTCCCATAGTGATGGGGACGCTTCTAGTTAGAATATACTACGAACTGTGTACATGACTGCCCCCTGCTGCCTGGCAGCACCCGATCTTTTACAGGGGGCTGTGATCAGCACAATTAACCCTTCAGGTGCCGCACCTGAAGGGGTTAATTGTGCATATCATAGCCCCCTGTAAGAGATCAGGGGCTGCCAGGCAGCAGGGGGCAGACCCCCCTCCCTCCCCAGTTTGAATATCATTGGTGGCCAGTGTGCGGCCCCCCCGGCCCCCCTCCCTCTATTGTAATATAATTGGTGGCCAGTGTGCGGTCTCCCTCGGCCCCCCTACCTCTATTGTAATATCATTGGTGGCCAGTGTGCGGCCTCCCCCGGCCCCCCCTCCCTCCCTCTATTGTAATATCATTGGTGGCCAGTGTGCGGCCTCCCCCAGCCCCCCTCCCTCCCTCTATTGTAATATCATTGGTGGCCAGTGTGCGGCCTCCGTCGCCCCCCCTCCCTCCCTTTATTGTAATATCATTGGTGGCCAGTGTGCGGCCTCCCCAGGCCCCCCCCTCCCTCTATTGTAATATCATTGGTGGCCAGTGTGCGGCCTCCCCTCTCCCCCCCCCCCTGCCCGATCATTGGTGGCAGCGGAGAGTTCCGATCGGAGTCCCAGTTTAGTCGCTGGGGCTCCGATCGGTAACCATGGCAACCAGGATGCTACTGCAGGCCTAGTTGCCATGGTTACTTAGCAATACCTCTCCGCTGCCACCAATGATCGGGCAGGGGGGGGAGAGGGGAGGCTGCACACTGGCCACCAATGATATTACAATAGAGGGAGGGGGGGGGGCCGGGGGAGGCCGCACACTGGCCACCAATGATATTACAATAGAGGGAGGGGGGGGGCCGGGGGAGGCCGCACACTGGCCACCAATGATATTACAATAGAGGGAGGGGGGGCCGGGGGAGGCCACACACTGGCCACCAATGATATTCAAACTGGGGAGGGAGGGGGGTCTGCCCCCTGCTGCCTGGCAGCCTCTGACCTCTTATAGGGGGCTATGATATGCACAATTAACCCATCAGGTGCAGCACCTGAGGGGTTAATTGTGCGGATCACAGCCCCCTGTAAGAGATCGGGTGCTGCCAGGCAGCAGGGGGCAGTCATGTACACAGTTCGTAGTATATTCTAACTAGAAGCGTCCCCATCACTATGGGAACGCCTCTGTGTTAGAATATACTGTCGGATATGAGTTTTCACGAAGTGAAAACTCATTTCTCAAAAAGCTTTTATGCAGACGGATCTTCGGATCCGTCTGTATGAAAGTAGCCTACGGCCACGGACGCGGATGCCAATCTTGTGTGCATCCGTGTTCTTTCACGGACCCATTGACTTGAATAGGTCCGTGAACCGTTGTCTGTCAAAAAAATAGGACAGGTCATATTTTTTTGACGGACAGGAAACACGGATCACGGATGCGGCTGCAAAACGGTGCATTTTCCGATTTTTCCACGGACCCATTGAAAGTCAATGGGTCCGCGAAAAAAAACGGAAAACGGCACAACGGCCACGGATGCACACAACGGTCGTGTGCATGAGGCCTAAAAGAGGGTTTCTTATTTAAGATATTTAGGAATTGAAGATTTTCCAAATTTTAATGAAGGAAAATATAGATTTTATGAAAGACAGGAGACGAACATGTCTATGCTTTAACCCCTTAGGGACCGGGTTCATTTTCACCTTAAGGACCAGGCCATTTTTTGCAAATCTGACCAGTGTTTATGTGGTGATAACTTTAAAACGCTTTGACTTTTCCAGGCCATTGTGTAATGAAGTCAGGCGGCACAGCGTACTGGTTGAGGGGTGCTCGGTTTGTGTGGAGGTAATCCCAAAATCAGAAGAATGAAAGAAAACCGGCACTCCCAAAAATCTTTGCTGGTGATAGATTTATTGGTCACTCATATGACGCGCGGCGTTTCGGCACTCACAGGTGCCTTTTTCAAACAAGAAGTGAGCAGCAGTATGAGTGGAAGAACATACAAACAAAACAGGTTTAAATAACCCGCCCCTGGTCATGTGATGATGACATAACGTTGCCGGGGAGACACATAAACAACAATGTGAGTGAATGCCTCCTGTTGAGTCTTCACAGAGGTCACACCCTGGAAAGTAAATTTCAGTTGCACTGTGAAGAGAAACATTGTTGCAAGTAAGTGACACAAATTGTGCATATGAACATATCCTAATAGCAACATTCATTAATTGCTATATATTGCAACAGTGTGCAACCAACAGAGAGAGAGAGGCAAAAAAGAGGACTAAGCGGTCTTATAAAAAATCTTATAAGAAGCTGTTAATCGCATAGTCCCGGTTTAACCCTTTAGGAGCCAGTGTCTGTAGCCGATGGATCCAAAAAGCCTCGCGTCTGAGTAACATTTCTATACGGTTCCCACCCCGTCTAGGTAAAGTGACTTCTTCAATATCTGAAACCGAAGTTGTGAGGCATTGTGTCGCTGCTGGGGAAAGTGTTGAGGAATGGGGACTAATAAATTCTCATTGCGCATGGTAGATTTGTGTTTACCAAAGCGTTCCTTCATGCGCATGCTGGTCTCACCCACATAACACAGACCGCAGGGGCACTTCAGCAGATAGACAACAAAGGAGCTGTCACATGTGAAGTGTCCCCTCACTGGGATCTGCTCACCTGTGTGGGGATGTGAGATACATGCCCCTTTAATGACACTTGAGCAGTGGACGCAATTGAGACAAGGGAAGGTGCCCTTTCTGACAGTGGCAAGTGTCCTTTGTCTAATGTTTAGTTTATTGCTGCCTATGTCGGCCCTAATCACCATGTCCCTGATGTTTCTTGCCCTTTTGTAGCAGATCATGGGAGGGTTCTGGAGTTCTGCAACAGTGGGATAAGAGGATTTAACTATATTCCAATGTTTATACATGACAGATCTGATGCGATTAATCCACGGATGATATTTGACCACAAATGGAATTCTTTTGGGGTTGGATTTTTTTGGTGTTGCATCAGTACTGTTGATTTTGGCCCGTTGTTGTAATAAAACAGAACTGGGATATCCTCTTTGTTTGAATTTGTCAGTCATCTCACTCAATCGTGTGTCACGAGTTGTGGGATCACTGACAATTCTGTGGACTCTTTTGTACTGGGAGTAGTGTAAGGATTTTTTTACTGCAGGGGGATGGTTACTATCATAATTGAGTAAACTATTACGGTCAGTCTCTTTGGTGTAGAGGTCTGTTATACACTTGCCGTCAGTCCCCTTTATAACCCAAGTGTCAAAGAAGGATATTCTGTGAGGATTCCAGTGGAGTGTGAATTTTAGTTCAGGCCAAATATTATTGATGTAGTCAGTGAATTCCTGTAAGGTTTTTACGCCGCCCCGCCATATGCAAAATATGTCATCTATAAAGCTTTTCCAAAATTTGCAATTTTGATGAAAAATGGGATTTGGATATATAGAATCATTCTCCAGCTGTGACATATACGTATTTGCATACGGAGGAGCAGCATTAGATCCCATCGCGATCCCGCAGCATTGTTGGTAGTATGTGTCCTAAAATCTTCTAAGAACTTAAATCCTTTACAGATGCAGGTGTTGCAGAAGAGACTGTCCTTCAGCCCCACTGCAACCTTGGACACTTTCGGCTTGGACATTGACCTGCAACGCTTCTTTCGCTCTTTGAGATTGAAGGCTCACTTCTCCACACAAGGAGATACCGTATCATATGATCCGGATCCCCCTAGTGGATTTGAGGACCTTTTAACACTAAAATCTTATGGCTTACGGGTAAAAAGTCAGTATATGCCACCTAAAACTGCACACCCTATAGAAACGTA
This sequence comes from Bufo bufo, assembly GCF_905171765.1. Taxonomy (NCBI): domain Eukaryota; kingdom Metazoa; phylum Chordata; class Amphibia; order Anura; family Bufonidae; genus Bufo; species Bufo bufo. The sequence goes on from NC_053390.1 coordinate 381,055,825, forward strand.
CATTGAGCTAGTCCAGAAAGGCATTAGTACCTTGCTTACACAGTTTAAGGGAGGACAATACTATTTACATCAAAATCTTATAGCATTAGAGAGACAGACTATCAATCACCTACTTGATAACAGATCACTTATTTTCAAACCCGCGGACAAAGGGGGCGCCCTTGTAGTACTAGACAAGGAGTATTACACACATGAAATTTTGCAACAATTGTCGGACACTAAAACATACGCGATCTTACCACGCGATCCAGTATATGACATTAAAAGAGAACTGCAAATCCTGATACAGAACAGTTTAGAACAAAAAATTATAGACCAGAAAATGGCAGAATTTCTAATAAAACAGCATCCCATTACACCTGTGTTTTACACCTTGCCTAAAGTGCACAAATCAATGGAATGTCCCCCAGGTAGACCTATAGTGGCAGTATCAGATTCCATACTCTCTCCCCCAGCCATGTTACTAGACAAGGTATTGACCCCTCTTACACAAAGAACCCCCTCGTACCTTAAGGACACAGAATTTCCTAGAAGAGCTTAGCCAGGTACATGTAGGTAAAGAATGCCTACTGGTCACATATGATGTATCCAGTTTATACACATCTATAACCCATGCAAAGGGGATAGCGGCAGTTAAATCACTACTAGACAACAGTCATTACAATACCGACCAGAAAAATTTCTTCACCTCATTGCTTACCATTGTACTAGAAAAAAACGACTTCTTATTTCAGGACACATACTACCAACAATGCTGCGGGACCGCGATGGGATCTAACGCCGCACCGCCACATGCAAATACGTATATGTCACAGCTGGGGAATGATTATATATATCCAAATCCCATTTTTCATCAAAATTGCAAATTTTGGAGAAGATTTATAGATGACATATTTTGCATATGGCGGGGCGGCGTAGAAACCTTACAGGAATTCACTGACTACATCAATAATATTTGGCCTGAACTAAAATTCACACTCCACTGGAATCCTCACAGAAAATCCTTCTTGGACACTTGGGTTATAAAGGGAACTGACGGCAAGTGTATAACAGACCTCTACACTAAAGAGACTGACCGTAATAGTTTACTCAATTATTATAGTAACCATCCCCCTGCAGTAAAAAAATCCTTAACCTACTCCCGGTACAAAAGAGTCCACAGAATTGTCAGTGATCCCCAGTGGCGTACCAAGGGGGGGGGGCGGCCCGCCCCGGGTGCCACTCACAAGGGGGGTGCCATGACGGAGTCTCCCCTCCATCCACTGCTGCACCGCGACGCGACTCCGCCAGGCGCCGGCTTCTGTGGAAGGATTATTGCGGCGGCGCGCAACATGACGTCACGACGCTGACGCCGCGCCGCCTTCACGGATCTTTTAAAGAAGCGGAAGGATCCATTACCAGCGGTCGGACGGAGCCTGAGGCATCATCAAAATGTGAGTAAATAATTGTGTAATTAAGGGGTGTGTGTGTGTGTGTGTGTGTAATTAAGTGGGGGTTTGTAATTAAGGGGGGGGGGTGTAATCAAGTTGATATAGAGCTTACAAATTTGTAATAAATATTATTGAAAACATTGAAAAAAGTTTGTGCATGTTTTCTTAACTTTCTTGGGGGGGATGGGGGGGTGCCAAACAAAGGGTTCGCCCCGGGTGCCAAATGCTCTAGGTACGCCCCTGGTGATCCCACAACTCGTGACACACGATTGAGTGAGATGACTGACAAATTCAAACAAAGAGGATATCCCAGTTCTGTTTTATTACAACAAAGGGCCAAAATCAACAGTACTGATGCAACACCAAAAAAATCCAACCCCAAAAGAATTCCATTTGTGGTCAAATATCATCCGTGGATTAATCGCATCAGATCTGTCATGTATAAACATTGGAATATAGTTAAATCCTCTTACCCCACTGTTGCAGAACTCCAGAACCCTCCCATGATCTGCTACAAAAGGGCAAGAAACATCAGGGACATGGTGATTAGGGCCGACATAGGCAGCAATAAACTAAACATTAGACAAAGGACACTTGCCACTGTCAGAAAGGGCACCTTCCCTTGTCTCAATTGCGTCCACTGCTCAAGTGTCATTAAAGGGGCCTGTATCTCACATCCCCACACAGGTGAGCAGATCCCAGTGAGGGGACACTTCACATGTGACAGCTCCTTTGTTGTCTACCTGCTGAAGTGCCCCTGCGGTCTGTGTTATGTGGGTGAGACCAGCATGCGCATGAAGGAACGCTTTGGTAAACACAAATCTACCATGCGCAATGAGAATTTATTAGTCCCCATTCCTCAACACTTTCACCAGCAGCGACACAATGCCTCACAACTTCGGTTTCAGATATTGAAGAAGTCACTTTACCTAGACGGGGTGGGAACCGTATAGAAATGTTACTCAGACGCGAGGCTTTTTGGATCCATCGGCTACAGACACTGGCTCCTAAAGGGTTAAACCGGGACTATGCGATTAACAGCTTCTTATAAGATTTTTTATAAGACCGCTTAGTCCTCTTTTTTGCCTCTCTCTCTCTGTTGGTTGCACACTGTTGCAATATATAGCAATTAATGAATGTTGCTATTAGGATATGTTCATATGCACAATTTGTGTCACTTACTTGCAACAATGTTTCTCTTCACAGTGCAACTGAAATTTACTGTTGGTTGCACAATGTTGCAATATATAACAATTAACCCCTTAAGGACCGGGCTCATTTTCACCTTAAGGACCAGGCCATTTTTTGCAAATCTGACCAGTGTCACTTTAAGTGCTCATAACTTTAAAACGCTTTGACTTACCCAGGCCGTTCTGAGATTGTTTTTTCGTCACATATTGTACTTCATGACACTGCTAAAATTGGGTCAAAAAAGTTAATTTTTTTGCATAAAAAAATACAATTTTTACCGTAAATTTTGAAAAATTAGCAAATTTCAAATTTTCAGTTTCTCTACCTCTGTAATACATAGTAATACCCCCAAAAATTGTGATGACTTTACATTCCCCATATGTCTACTTCATGCTTGAATTGTTTTGGGAATGATATTTTATTTTTTGGGGATGTTACAAGGCTTAGAAGTTTAGAAGCAAATTTTGAAATTTTCAGAAATCTTCAAAATCCCACTTTTTATGGACCAGTTCAGGTTTGAAGTCATATTGTGAGGCTTAGATAATAGAAACCTCCCAAAAATGACCCCATTCTAGAAACTACACCCCTCAAGGTATTCAAAACTGTTTTTTCAAACTTTATTAACCCTTTAGGTCTTCCACAAGAGTTAATGGCAGATGGAGAAACAATTTTGAAATTTATATTTTTTGGAAAATTTTCCAATATAATCCATTTTTTCCAGGAGCAAAACAAAGGTTAACTGCCAAACAACACTCAAAATGGGTTGCCCTGATTCTGTAGTTTGCAAAAACACCCCATATGTGGTCGTAAACTACTGTTTGGCCGAACGGTAGCACATAGAAGGAGGGGAACACCATATGGGTTTTGGAAGGCAGATTTGGCAGGACTGGTTTTGTTTATACCATGTCCCATTTGAAGCCCCCTGTTGCACCCCTAGAATAGAAATTTCAAAAAAGTGACTCCATCTAAGAAAGTACACCCCTCAAGGTATTCAAAACTGGGTTTACAAACTTTGTTAACCCTTTAGGTGTTCCACAAGAGTTAATGGCAGATGGAGAAACAATTTTGAAATTTCTATTTTTTGGAAAATTTTCCAATATAATCAATTTTTTCCAGGAGTAAAACAAGGGTTAACTGCCAAACAACACTCAAAATGGGTTGCCCTGATTCTGTAGTTTGCATAAACACCCCATATGTGGTCGTAAACTACTGTTTGGCCGAACGGTAGCACATAGAAGGAGGGGAACACCATATGGGTTTTGGAAGGCAGATTTGGCAGGACTGGTTTTGTTTATACCATGTCCCATTTGAAGCCCCCTGTTGCACCCCTAGAATAGAAATTTCAAAAAAGTGACTCCATCTAAGAAAGTACACCCCTCAAGGTATTCAAAACTGGGTTTACAAACTTTGTTAACCCTTTAGGTGTTCCACAAGAGTTAATGGCAGATGGAGAAACAATTTTGAAATTTCTATTTTTTGGAAAATTTTCCAATATAATCAATTTTTTCCAGGAGTAAAACAAGGGTTAACTGCCAAACAACACTCAAAATGGGTTGCCCTGATTCTGTAGTTTGCAAAAACACCCCATATGTGGTCGTAAACTACTATTTGGCTAAACGGCAGGACATAGAAGAAGGGGAACGTCATATGGTTTTTGGAAGGCAGATTTTGCTGGACTGGTTTATTGACACCATGTACCCTTTCAAGGCCCCTGATGCACCCCTAGAGTAGAAACTCCATAAAAGTGACCCCATCTAGGAAACTACGGGATAAGGTGGTTGTTGTTTTGGGACTATTTTTGGGGTAAATTTGATTTTTGGTTGCTCTATATTACTCTTTTTTGAGGCAATGTAACAAAAAAATTTAATTCTAAAATTGTTTCTACATTCACTATTTGGTTTTGTGGAACACCTAAAGGGTTAACATAGTTTGTAAAGTAACTTTTGAATACCTTGAGGGGTGTAGTTTCTTAGATGGGGTCACTTTTTTGGAGTTTCTAGTCTAGGCTACATCAGGGGGGGCTTCTAATGGGACATGGTGTCAAAAAAAAAACTGTCCATCAAAATCTGCCTTCCAGAAACCATATGGAGTTCCCTTCGTTCTATGCCCTGCCGTGCGGCTATATAACCATTTACGACCACATATGGGGTGTTTCTGCAAACTACAGAATCGGGGCAATAAATATTTAGTTTTGTTTGGCTGTTAACCCTTGCTTTATTACCGGCAAAATGGATTCAAATTGAAATTTTGCCCAAAAATGGGTGTTTTGGCACAGTTTTTATTTTATATTTTTAACACCGTTCATCCGAGGCGTTTGGTCAAAAGTTATTTTTATAGCGACGACTTTTACGCACGCGACGATGCCCAATATGTATGGCTCTCAGACTTTGGAGACACTAAGCAGGCATCCTAAAACTGCGGCCCTCCAGATATTGTAAAACTACAATTCCCACCATGCCCTGCTGATGGCTGTAGGTTGTCTGGGCATGCTGGGAGTTATAGTTTTACAACATCTGGAGGGCCGCAGTTTGAGGATGCCTGCTCTAAAACTAATATTTTTTGGGGAAAGAAAAATTGTTTCCGTGTCTCCAAAGTCTGAGAGCCATAGTGTTTTATGTTCTCTAGTGGACTGTTGAGGATTATAAAAATTTAGTACTCCATGGAAGTGTGATACTCCCTGAAGCAATTGATAATGCAGAGGCCCGGATGATCGGGGCAAGTGTCACATTGAGTAGTGGTGTCCTTCCGTATCCCCCTCTTGTGACACACTCTGCACTTTTTTTGGGTTCGTCCCTTCTTTCCAGTATGGGGGACCACACCTGGAAAGTGTTGGCCAGGGACGATCCGGGCGCCTCCAATTCCCGAGGTACTCCGGCCTGCTCTTTCCCGGTCCGAAAAGATCAGGTCCTTGAGGACTGCCTCATAGAACTGGAGGAATGTCCCTGTGCTGCCAGCGCTTCGGGATAGTACAAAAGAGTTGTACATGGCAACCTGTACCAAGTAGACCGCAACTTTTTTGTACCATGCCCGGGTTTTGCGCATGGCATTATATGGCGTGAGGACTTGATCAGAGAGATCAACTCCTCCCATATACCGATTGTAGTCGACGATACAATCGGGCTTGAGGACCGTTGCCGCGGTACCTCGCACAGGGACAGGGGTGGTGCCGTTACCGTGGATTGTGGACAGCATAAGGACATCCCTCTTGTCCTTATACCTGACCAGCAACAGGTTTCCACTGGTAAGGGCACGGGTCTCACCCCTGGGGATAGGTACCTGGAGGGGGTAGGCAGGGAGGCCGCGTTGATTTTTCCGCACGGTCCCACAAGCGAACGTGGATCTGGCGGCAAGGGACCTGAACAAGGGAATGCTGGTATAAAAGTTATCCACGTACAAGTGGTAACCATTATCCAGCAGTGGGTACATAAGGTCCCACACGATTTTCCCGCTAACACCCAGAGTGGGGGGACATTCTGGGGGTTCAATACGGTAATCTCGCCCCTCGTACACACGAAATTTCTAAGTGTACCCTGAGGCACTCTCACAAATTTTGTATAGCTTCACGCCATACCTCGCCCGCTTTGTGGGAATGTATTGGCGGAAACTGAGTCTCCCCTTGAACGCAACGAGAGACTCATCAACCGCAACCTCCCTTCCAGGTACGTAGGCCTGCTGAAATGTGGCCCCAAAGTGATCGATGACCGGCCGTATCTTATACAGCCGGTCATAGGCAGGATCACTTCGGGGGGGACATGCTGCATTATCGGAATAATGCAGACATTTCCGGATGGCCTCAAACCGGTGACGTATCATGACCATACTGTACAGTGGGGTCTGGTATAGGACGTCCCCACTCCAGTATTGCCTGACACTGGGTTTTTGGACTAGACCCATATGCAGCACGAGGCCCCAAAATGTCCTCATTTCGGCTGCACTGACCGGCGTCCAGCCACCGGGTCTAGCCAAAACTGAGCCTGGGTTTTGAGCGACGAACTGTTGGGCGTACAGATTCGTCTGCTCCACCATCAAATTCACCAGTGAGTTACTGAAAAAAAAACTAAAATAGTCTATTTCAGTAAACCCCACTGTGGGAATCTGGATTCCAGGATTGCCAGCAAAATCCGGAATCTCAGGCTCAAAGTCCACTGGGGGACACCAGCTAAGTTCATCGGCAGGGGGCTCCGGTGGACTTATTTGGTGGGCCGGGAAACCAGTACGAACCCCAGGGCGGCTCGTACTAGGGTGGGCCACAGGATCCCTAGCATGTGGGGCCCCTGGCTCCGCCTGGCGGCGTCTCCGCCGCCTTGGTGGCTCATCGTCATCAGATGATGATGAGGAGGATGCGGATGATAAAAGGAATGTGGGGTCATCCTCATCCTCACTGGGGCTCTCAGAGTCGGAGGCAATCTGGGCGTATGCCTCCTCGGCCGAGAACATCCGGCGGGCCATGGGTGTGTGTGCGTGTAGGTGTGCGTGTGTGGCAAACTTTATTAAATGTGCGTGTGTGTGGGGGCAACGGGTGTTCGCGTACTAGAAATTCCAGGCAAAAAAATGGGCAAGTGTTAGTAAAAAAAAAAAGTTAAAACTTGCTGATCAGCGGTACAACGCTGATCAGCGGTCGGTGGGGTGGTGGGGCGGGCGATGCGCTAACAGTGGACGGACGCTAAAAAGTGCCGGCCAGTCAGCGCACGCAGAAAAAAAAAAGTGGTGGTGAGGGGGGGAGGCTGGTGGGGGGGGGGGGCAGGTGGGTAAGGGGGGCTGGTGGGGGGGGGGGCAAGTGGCAGGAGGGGTCTGGGTTAGGGTTAGATGGAAGTTTGGAATAAAAGTACTTTTTTTTTTTTTTTTCTAACTTACTTTTCCCTTCTTTCCCTGCCTAACGGTGCCTCTCCCTCACTGACCCTAACCTACCTGGGTGGCGATGGGTGCAGGAGGGTGATGGATTCCGATTAGGGGGACACAGGAGCTGGTGCTGGACGATGCTGCACGGTCAGGGTGCTGGACAGGAAGAGGAGGGGAGAGAGGAGCGCAGGAAGTTTGAATCTCGCGCCTCTCTCCCCTGCACCAATCAGCACCCTGGACAGCGGCATTCAGCACCAGGGCCAGCACCGCCTCTCCAAATCCTCAGACTGCGATAGGTGGTGTATAATTACGCCACCGATCGCAGTCTTTTTCCGGTTCATCGGGTCACAGGACACCCGAATGGACCGGAAACGCAGAAAACCGCAGGTCTGAATTGACCTGCGGTTTTCTGCGATCGCCGATACGGGGGGGTCAAATGACCCCCCCCTGCATTGTTACGGGATGCCGGCTGAATGATTTCAGCCGAAATCCCGTTCCGATTAACCCCTGCGGCGCCGGAGTTCCGATTTTAAGTCAGGACGTACCGGTACGTCCTCGGTCCTTAAGGACTCGGGAAATAGGGCGTACCGGTACGTCCTAGGTACTTAAGGGGTTAATGAATGTTGCTACCATGATATGTTCATATGCACAATTTGTGTCACTTACTTGCAACAATGTTTTTCTTCACAGTGCAACTGAAATTTACTTTCCAGGGTGTGACCTCTGTAAAGACTCAACAGGAGGCATTCACTCACATTGTTGTTTATGTGTCTCCCCGGCAACGTGATGTCATCATCACATGACCAGGGGCAGGTTATTTAAACCTGTTTTGTTTGTATGTTCTTCCACTCATACTACTTCTTGTTTGAAAAAGGCACCTGTGAGTGCCGAAACGCTGCGCGTCATATGAGTGACCAATAAATCTATCACCAGCAAAGATTTTTGGGAGTGCCGGTTTTCTTTAATTTTTCCAGGCCATTGTGAGATTGTTTTTTCATCACATATTGTACTTCACTGGTAAAATGGTGTCAAAATTTTTTATTTTAATTTATAAAAAAATACCAAATTTACCAAATTTTTTTGTTTTAATTTCTCTACTTTTATAATACATAGTAATATCTCCAAAAATAGTTATTACTTTGCATTCCCCATATGTCTACTTCATGTTTTGATCATTTTGGGAATGATATTTTATTTTTGGGGGACATTACAATGCTTTGAAGTTTAGAAGCAAATCTTGAAATTTTTCAGAAATATTCAAAAACCCAATTTTTAGGGACCAGTTCAGGTCTGAAGTCACTTTGTGAGGCTCACATAATAGAAACCACCCAAACTCCATAAAAGTGACCTGATCTAAGAAACTGAACCCCTCAAGGTATTCAAAACAGATTTTACAAATGTCATTAACACTTTAGGTGTTGCACAAGAGTTATTGGCAAATGGAGATGAAATTTAAGAATTTTCATTTTTGGGCAAATTTTCTATTTTATTCCATTTTTTCCAGTAACAAAGCAAAGGTTAACAGCCAAACAAAATGCTATATTTATTGCATCGATTCTGTAGTTTGCAGAAACACCCCATATGTGGCCGTAAACTACTGTACGGGCACACAGTAGGGCGTAGAGGGAAAGGTGCGCCGTGTGGTTTTTGGAAGGCAGATTTTGCTGGACTGGTTTATTTACACCATGTCCCATTTGAAGCCCCCCTGATGCACCCCTAGAGTAGAAACTCCATAAAAGTGACCCCATCTAAGAAACTACACGCCTCAAGGTATTCAAAACTAATTTTATAAATGTCGTTAACACTTTAGATGTTGCACAAGAGTTATTGACAAATGGAGATGGAAAATTCTCAAATTTCATTTTAATAAATTTTTTCCATTAACAAAGCAAGGGTTAACAGCCAAACAAAATGCTATCTTTATTGCCCCGATTCTGTAGTTTGCAGACACACCCCATATGTGGCCGCAAACTACTGTACGGGCACAAGGTAGGGCGTAGAGGGAAAGGTGCGCCGTGTGGTTTTTGGAAGGCAGATTTTGCTGGACTGGTTTATTTACACCATGTCCCATTTAAAGCCCCCCCGATGCACCCCTAAAGTAGAAACTCCATAAAAGTGACCCTATTTTGGAAACTACGGGATAAGGTGGCAGTTTTGTTGGGATTTTTAGGGTACATATGATTTTTGGTTTATCTATATTACATTTTTGTGAGGCAAGGTTACCAAAAATAGAAATTCTGAAATTTCATCTCCATTTGCCATAAACTGTTGAGGAACACCTAAAGGGTTAATAAAGTTTGTAAAATCAATTTTAAATACCTTGAGGGGTGTAGTTTCTTAGATGGGGTCGCTTTTATGGAGTTTCTACTCTAGGGGTGCATCAAGGGGGCTTCAAATGGGACATGGTGCCAAAAAAAAAGGTCATCAAAATCTGCCTTCCAGAAACCATACGGCGTTCCTTTCCTTCTGTGCCCTGCCATTTGGTCATACAGCAGTATACGACCACATATGGGGTGTTTCTGTAAACTGCAGAATCAGGGTAATAAATATTAAGTTTTGTTTGGCTGTTAACCCTTGCTTTGGTACAGGAGAAAAACGGATTAAAATGGAAAATTTGCCCAAATATTGCTGTTTTGGCACCGTTTTTATTTTATTTTTTTGACCGAGTTCATCTGAGGGGTTAAGTCATGGGGTATTTTTACAGAGCAGATTTTTATGGACGCGGCGATACCTAATATGTCTACTTTTTTATTTATGTTTTACGCTATATTATCTTTTTATAAACAAAAAAAACAAACATTTTAGTATCTCCATTGTCACGACGGGGAGTGGGGGAATCCCCCCCATCGCGCAATGTCCTTTGCTTCCGGGCTGCAATGCAGGGAAAAGGGAGCTGGTCACCTCCTAAAACTTCCCTCAACAGGCCCTAGTCTCCTAGCTGTATGAGCCCCCCTTCAAAGGTAAGGGGACTCATACCCACGTGCCTAGAAGTCTAAGTATCCCAGCTGTTGACAGGGCAGAGAACACCTGTTCATCCAGGACACGGATGACAGGCGTCTCCAGAGGCCCAGTAGCTGGCAGGGTGCAAGACTATAAACAGTACGGCAGGTAAATAGCACAGCAACACCACAAATGCTATAAACTCTTACCTGCCGCAGCCAAGAAGGAAGGACGGCACCAACGACAACACAGACCTCCCTGTGGCTACAAGAAGAATGAAGGTTCCAGGCTGGGAAGCACACAGTCGTGCATATTGCTTAAAGCCCTCCAGTGCAACATACACACACCAAAAGTGACACGTCAAGCAGCCATGCTGGTAACAACACCACAAATACCAGACATAGCACATGTCTCAAGTCTGAGAACCATCGTTTTTTATCCGATTGTCAGTGGCTAAATTGGGATATAAATTTAGTACTCCATGGAAGTGTGGTACTCCCTGAAACAACCGTCAATGCAGAGGCCCGGATGATTGGGGCACGTGTCACACTGAGTAGTCCCTTCTTCTTTTCAGTATGGGGGACCACACCTGGAAAGTTTTGGCCAGGGACGATCCGGGCGCCTCCAGTTCCTGAGGTACTCCGGCCCGCTCTTTCCCGGTCAGAAAATATCAGGGCCTTCAGGACTGCCTCATAGAACTGAAGGAATGTCCCTGTGCTGCCAGCGCTCTGGGACAGCACAAAAGAGTTGTACAAGGCAACCTGTACCAAATAGACCGCGACTGTTTAGTACCATGCCCGGGTTTTGTGCATGGCATTATATGGCTTGAGGACTTGATCAGAGAGATCAACTCCTCCCATATACCGATTGTAGTCGACGATACAATCAGGCTTGAGGACCATAGCCGCGGTACCTCGCACAGGGACAGGGCTGATGCCGTTACCGTATATTGTGGACAGTACAATGACATCCCTCATGTCCTTATATCTGACCAGCAACAGGTTTCCACTGGTAAGGGCACGGATCGCACCCCTGGGGATAGGTACCTGGAGGGGGTGGGTAGGGAGGCCGCGTTGATTTTTCCGCACGGTCCCACAAGCGGACGTGGATCTAGCGGCGAGGGACTGGAACAAGGGGATACTAGTATAAAAGTTATCCACGTACAGGTGGTAACCTTTATCTAGCAGTGGGTGCATAAGGTCACACACAAGTTTCCCACTAACACCCAAAGTGGGGGGACATTCTGGGGGTTCAATACGGAAATCTCGCCCCTCGTACACACAAAACTTGTCATTGTACCCTGAGGTACTCTCACAAAGTTTTTACAGCTTCACGCCATACCTCGCTCGCTTTGAGGGAACATACTGGCAAAAAAATAAGTCTCCCCTTGAAAGCAATGAGAGACTCATCAACTACAACCTCCCTCCCAGGTACATAGGCCTGTACAAATTTGGCCCCAAAGTGATCGATGACCGGCCTGATTTTGTACAGGCGGTCATAGGCAGGATCACCTTGGGGGGGACATGCTGCATTATCTGCATAATGCAGGCATTTCCGGATGGCCTCAAACCGGGAGCATGTCATGGCCGTACTGTAAAGTGGGGTCTGGTAGAGGACGTCCCCACTCCAGTAATGCCTGACACTAGGTTTCTTCACTAGGCCCATGTGCAGCACGAGGCCCCAAAATGTGCTCATCTCGGCTGCACTGACCAGAGTCCAGCCACCGGGCCTATCAAAAAAGGAGCCCGGGTGTTGAGCAACAAACTGTTGGGCGTACAGGTTTGTTTGCTCCACCATTAGATTTACAAAGTGGTCACTAAAAAAAAGACTAAAGTAGTCGTATTCAGTGAAGTCCACTGTGGAAATCTGGATTCCTGGTTGGCCTACAAAATCAGGAATCACGGGCTCAAAACGCTCTGGGGTATACCATGCAAGTTCACCGGCAGGGGGCTTCGGTGGACTTAACTGGTGGTCTGGAAAACTAGTATGAGACCCAGAGCTGCTCGTACTAGTGTGGGCGACAGGGTCCCTAGCATGGCGGTCCCCTTGCCCCGCCTGGCGGCGTCTCCGCCGCCTTGGGGGCTCATCATCATTGCTAGATGATGAGGAGGACGCGGATGACAAAAGTAAAATGGGGTCATCCTCGTCCTCACGCAAGCTGGGCGTATGCCTCCTCAGCCAAGAACATCCGGCGGGCCATAGGGGAGTGTGTGTGTGTGTGCGTGCGTGATAAACTTTATTTGGTGTGCGTGTGTGTGGGGGCACGGGTGTTCGCGAACTTACACTAAACCTAACAGACAAAAAATATATAATAACTTAAAAAAGGGCAAAAAATGTGAAAAAAAATTAATTAAAAAAATTCTGATCAACCGTCCGAAGCTGATCAGTGGTGGGGTGTGCGATGCGCTAACAGTGGCCGGATTCTAAGAGTGGCGGCCACAGTCAGTGCACAAAAAATAAAATAAAAAATATGCTTGCGCCCCAAAAAAACTTGTGTGGGGGAGGGGGGGTTCGCAGGGGGCAAGCTGCAGCACCCCTGGGGGGTCTAGGGTCACACAGCTGTGCTGTGGACCTCAGACACCCGATTTAGGGTGATTCAATCAAAAACTTTTTTTTTTCTTCCACTAACTTTCCCTGAATATCCCTGCCTAACCTAACCTTTCCCTAACCTTTCCCTAAATCCCTGGGTGCACAGATGGGGTGCTGGGGCTCCCTGAACAAATGGGGGTGCTGGCTCTGAGATCCGACGTGCAGCGCTGCTCTCTCCTCGGCTCCCGTACTGAAAAGGAGGAGGAGAGGAGCGCTGCAGTAATTTGAACTGCCCGCCCCTGCAGCCGACCAATGAGAGGCGATCCTGAGAAGTGATGTCACATCACCTCTCAGGATCGCAGGATGGTAATTGGTGGTGTATTATCACACCACCGATCACCATCCTGTTCCGGGTTATCGGGTCCCCAGAGACCGAATAACCTGGAAACGCAGCAAACCGTAGGTCTGAATTGACCTGCGGTTTGCTGCGATCGCCTACATGGGGGAACAGGTTATGTCCGGAACAGGTTAAGATCTTACTTTTTTACTCCTAGCAGCAAACAGTTAACAATATAAAACAGAAAAATTTGCATAAGATATGTAAATCAGTGTTCACAAACAGCCAATCAACAGGCAGCATAGGTCATATAAGGTCTAAATAATCATGTAAACGTCCTTCTTTCTTGATGAGATGGTGAAGGATAACAGGATGCATGAAGAAAATGTAAACATCCATGGTAATAACACTGGTTGGAAATTGTAGTAGGATTTGATGACCCGTTGAAGAACAGTCACGAGGATGAAATATGTTTCAGACTAATAGAGAGGAGACCAAACTAATAAAAACAAGGGTCGGGTCAGTAGGGCGGGATAATGTTCGTCTCCTGTCTTTCATAAAATCTATATTTTCCTTCATTAAAATTAGGAAAATCTTCAATTTTATATCAAGGCAGGAGACTCCATTATGCAAGTTCAAAGCTTATGCTCTATAATATAATTCTAACAATAACTATAGATACCAACTAATGGTTACTGAAATAATACCATGGAAATGTGTGGATCAGGTCGGAAATAAAAGGTATTAAATGTAAATTCTGAGGCCAGGTTGGCCGCCTTTAAAATGTCTGATAAGGATCCTCCAGATTGTCTAATTTTTGTGGACATAGCTCCTCTAGTGGAGAGCACCCCAAAAAGAGAAGTGTCCACTCCTGCTAAGGACATAGTTCGAGAAACCCATCTAGCTAGGGTTGCCAATGACACTGGTAGATGGGGTCTGCCATATGAAATGAGGAGTTGGGATACAGATGGACTCTTTAGAGGTAAAGTTCTATATTCGTAGGATCGTAGGCACCTGACCACACAAAGCTTTTCTTGTAGAGGGAATGCGGGGTAGAAAACAGAAGAGATATTAGTTTTAAGAACAACGGACAATAGAAAACGTAACTCCTTGTGGTAGAAATTGCCTTTGAGATATGTCTAAAGCTCGGACGTCCTAAACACGTTTAAAAGATATTAGACATAATAACATGGTTAACTTAAAGAACAATAACTTCAGAGGAAGAAGATCATTATAATCCCAAGTTAAAATTAGGTCCAGCAACAAGTTATTGTCCCAAGTAGAGTGATATTTGGGAGTGGGAGGCCTTCGAAATGTAATGCCCTTCAAAAGTTTGCAAACTAAAGGATGCTTGCCTATTGGTAAAGCCTGGATAGGTGCATGATAGAAAGAGATTGCTGATCGGTAGACATTATTAGTCCGATATGCCTTCCCTGCGTCAAAAGAATCAGAAAATAAGTTTATAATATGGTTTAGAGGTGCACATACGGGATCCAATGTCCGTTGACCGCACTAAATCAGACCAAATCTTCCAGGCTGATCTCTAAGATGATTGGGTGCCTGGAGCCCAGGGGTCAGAGAGGATGTTGCTAGCTGACTGTAAAATTTCATAATCAAGTCCTGCTGGCCTGAAATGAACCAGGCTACTAGAGACAAAAGATCCGATAGAGTCAGAGGATGTTAATGTCCGGTCGGGTCTAAAAGGATCGATGGATGAATCGGAAGGATTTGTGGATAATCTATAGTCATTGCCAGAATCTAGGGGACCAGGTCTGAGTTGGCCAGAGTGGGGTTATTAACACCAGAGTTGCTTGTTGAGACATGGTTAGAAGGAGAATCCTCGAGATGAGAGTGAACGGAGGGAAAGCGTAAAGGACCTCCGTAGGCCACAGTTGTTACAGGGCATCCCTACCTTTCTGATTCTGAATCGGGGCGCCAGCTGAAG
The DNA here is from genome assembly GCF_905171765.1 of Bufo bufo. NCBI lineage: Eukaryota > Metazoa > Chordata > Amphibia > Anura > Bufonidae > Bufo > Bufo bufo. Next base: position 381,071,036 of record NC_053390.1, read on the forward strand.
AATTATGTAAATGTTAAAAAGTATAAATCTGAAGGTGTCGGCCCTTTAAAGAGTAATGAGGGGGGAGTCGCAGAGAGCGACGAGGAGAAAGCAAAGCTGTTAAATATTTTTTTCTCCAATGTATTCACTGAGCAAAATAAACTGTCAGATGAAATGCTGAATGTTGAAATAAATTCCCCATTAAAAGTGTCCTGTCTGACCCAGGAAGAAGTACAACAGCGACTTAAAAAGATTAAAATAGACAAATCGACAGGACCGGATGGCATACACCCCCGTATCCTAAGGGAATTAAGTAATGTCATAGCCAGACCCTTATTTCTGATATTTGCAGATTCTATACTGACAGGGAATGTCCCACAGGATTGGCGCATGGCAAATGTAGTGCCAATATTCAAAAAGGGTCCAAAAACAGAGCCTGGAAACTATAGGCCGGTAAGTTTAACATCTGTTGTGGGTAAACTGTTTGAAGGTTTTCTGAGAGATGCTATGTTAGAGCATCTTAACGGAAATAAGCAAATAACGCCATATCAGCATGGCTTCGTGAGGGATCGAGGGATCAAACTAATTTAATCAGTTTCTATGAGGAGGTAAGTTCTAGACTTGACAGCGGCGAATCAATGGATGTCGTGTATCTGGACTTCTCCAAAGCATTTGACACTGTACCACATAAAAGGTTAGTATATAAAATGAGAATGCTCGGACTGGGAGAAAACGTCTGTAAGTGGGTAAGTAACTGGCTCAATGATAGAAAACAGAGGGTGGTTATTAATGGTACATACTCAGATTGGGCCACTGTCACTAGTGGAGTACCTCAGGGGTCAGTATTGGGTCCTATTCTCTTCAATATATTTATTAATGATCTTGTAGAAGGCTTGCATAGTAAAGTATCAATTTACGCAGATGACACTAAACTGTGTAAAGTAATTAACACTGAAGAGGACAGTATACTGCTACAGAGGGATCTGGATAGATTGGAGGCTTGGGCAGATAAGTGGCAGATGAGGTTTAACACTGAAATGTAAAGTTATGCACATGGGAAGGAATAATGCAAGTCACCCGTACATACTAAATGGTAAAACACTGACATGGAAAAGGATCTAGGAATTTTAATAAACAGCAAACTAAGCTGCAAAAAAAGGAATTTTTTATTCCCCTAAAGTGGGGAAAATTGGCTTCTACCTCACAGGTTATTTTTGCCTTCCTCTGGATCAACTTGCAGGATGACAGGCTGAACTGGATGGACAAATGTCTTTTTTCGGCCTTATGTACTATGTTACTATGTTACTATGTTAGCTGACGGTTGAGGATGGATGCGAAAAGGTCCATATGTAGTGGACCCCAGAGGGAATTGATTTCGAGTCCACAATAGTATTGGACAAACCCGGAAGGTACTCCGCCTTCAAAATGATATGCTTGTCTGGACAGAAATGGCAAAAATCTTTGGTAATATTGGCTAGTATCTCTGATCTGGTTCCTCGTAGGCGGTTGATATACTGTACCGCCACTATATTGTCCATCCGAAGAAGGACACAACAATGGTATTTGTCCTTTGTGAAGCTTTTGACTGCAAAAAATCCCACCAAGAGCTCTAGGCAATTGATGTGAAGGGAAGTTTCTTCTGCGGACCATTTTCCTCCTGTAGAACGGGAGCTGCGCCGAGCACCCCATCAAAGTTTACTGGCGTCCGACTCGATAATTAGGTCTGGGGTACAATTGAATATGGTCTTGCCTTTCCAGTCTTGGATGTGTTTCAGCCACCACATGAGCTCGTCCCTGGTATCCGGAGTTAGAGTTACCTCGTCTGAGTAACCCAACCCTTCCCTCAGATGTCGAGCTTTCAAACGTTGGAGAGCTCTGTAGTGGAGGGGAGAAGGAAAAATCGCTTGAATTGAGGCAGAGAGTAGGCCTACAATCTGAGCAATGGTTCGGAGAGACACTAAATTCTTGTTTAGGATGGACCGAATTTCTTTCCTGATGGTCTTCAATTTCCTGGATGGAAGGCTCAGAGTAGCAGACTGAGTATCCACTAGAAACCCTAAAAACTCCATCTGTCTCAATGGGGTTAGAATCGATTTCTTCTGGTTGATCAAAAACCCCAGGTTGGTTAAAAGAGCTAATATCCAGTGGATGTGAAGGAGAATTAATGAGTGAGACTGAGCCATGATGAGGATGTCTAGGTAAATGATGAGACTTACACCCCGAGTCCGGAGAGTTGCTATCACTGGTTTCAAGAGTTTCGTGAATCACCATGGTGCGGAGGACAGTCCGAACGGTAGGCTGGTAAATTGGTATTTGTGACCTTCCCATAGAAATTGGACATAGGGTTGAGACATGGGGTGCATAGTCACTGTAAGATAGGCGTCTTTCAGGTCTATTTTTCGAGCCAATCTTTTTGTAAAAGTCGATCCCTCAGTAAATGGATACCTTCCATTTTGAAATGTCGGTAGAAGACATAATTGTTGAGGGTCTTCAAGTTGATGACAGGTCTGTGGCCGCCATCCCTCTTTTTCACCAAGAAGAGGTTGCTGAGGAAACCCGGGTTTTTTCACGGGTATTTCGACTAATGCGCCCTAGGAACAAAGTTGCTTGATTTCTAGTTGTATCGAACCTTGATCTGTCTGTGAGAATATTATAGGATGAGGGAGCTGTGTTTGTATTGGTTGACAGAGAAAATTGATTTGATAACCCCTCACGGTGTTTAGGATCCATGCGTCTGCTGAGATCATAGCCCAGACGTGGATAAAATGTCTTATTCGACCTCCCAAGGGAATGTGGGAAGAATACGGAAAAAGATCTCTTACCTGCAGAGGATCTTCATCTTAAGAATCCTCTATTGCCTCTGGAACGCCATGGGCTTCCTCTTGTGGGGAAGAAAGGAGTGGTGGCGTAGGAGGTGGTGGGGAATGTAGGATGTTCTGGCTGAGGAGGGGGAGGGCCTCTGTAATATTGTCCCTCCAGGGACACTGGCTTGGAGATTGGCCCCTCCGTTTCCCAGCCCTTGGAAAAACACGGCCATGGAAGACACGTTTTAGTGATGTCTGGTCCTTTTCTAGGGATGAAAAGAGCCCTGCGTATTTTCTTATGTCCTTCACAAAGGAATCTCCGAAGAGTAAACCTTCTGAGGATGGGGTATTGTCTGAAGCGGCCAGGTGTACTAGCTGCGGGTCTAGCCACATGAGGATAGACCTCTTCCTTGCCCACTAAACATACTGCTCTCTGGGACCAACTCTTCAGGACCAATAGGTCCACTGGATTTCCAGAGGTAGAGGCTTGTTCAGTCAAGTCTAAAATTTTTGTTAGTGGACTGACTATGTCCAACAGTCTGTCCTGATTTGCCAGATTTGGACAAAAAATTTATGAGAGTTGGATCTATTTCAGGAGTATATGCAATTTTGTGCGGGAGCGTGGGCCTACGGCATTCAGAACGCAGCTTACTTCTAGCTGCCTTGTCTAATGGTTTCTTAAGCCATAATGAAACAAATTTGGATACTTGAGGTTGAGGTACCCACTCACCTGACCGAGGATGTTTGATCATCCCAGATTCAACGAAAGGGGTACCTGACCCATCCAAGATAAGGGATGAAGAACTTTCCTCTTCTCCCAAAATTTTGTCTCCCTCATCAGAAACGTCCTCATACAGGGACATATTATCAATGTCTGAATTATCAGCCTCATCTAAGGAGGACTCAGAAGAGGAAGAGTTATATGAGTCTGGCTTAACTCTCAAAGCCTTAGAAGCCCTCTTCATGTTGACAACCTCAGGGGTGGAGGGTTCAATATTGACTGCTTTAGCAGCAGTAATTGTGCTTTTTGAAAAAAGCTTTAGTAGTATCCTGATCCCTTTTTGTAAGTAGTTTTTGCAATTTCGTAGGGGTGGGATCGGTAAGAAAGTGCCTTTTCTGAGCGGCATTACCCCTATTCATATCTTCCGCTAAACAGGAAGTGGATTCCTCCGTAGACCAAAATTGGTTGGACGGGGTAGCAGGGTCTTTAGGAGACTGCATGGTTTGGGCATTGGTGATAGCCATGGCTATAGATTGTGCAATCACCTCTTGTAATGAAGATATGGTGGAATTGACTGCACATTGAACAGATTTTGTCAGTGAATTATTAATCATGGACTGTAGGATTTCTTTTTCCACTATGACTGAACCTGGAGGCCCAGCTATTTTATTGGTATCCTCAGCGGACATGGTAATGGTAAGTATATAGATAATTAATCACGAATATAATACATTTTTTATAATGAATTAAAGAATTATATATATATATATATATATTGAAAAATCTGAGACACACAGATATTAAGGCATTGAAAAGGATATTGCACTCAGAGTAGTTGAGGAGCGGTGTAGCTGACAGGACTGCAGAGCGCATCTGACTGAAACAGTGTGAGAAAAAGGGGCGTGCAGGCTGAGGACCGCCCAGAGGGAGCTCACTGGAAAGAACGGAGCCGTGAGGTAAAGTGAAAGTAAACTGTGACGTCGCTATGGAGGTAAGGTTAGCAAAGGAAACTGTATAGAAAAAAGGGGTGTGTGTGGAAGGGAGTATCGGCGGGAATATCGATAAATAAACCCCTAGCAGTATAGACAGAAAGAGAGAGATTTGCGAACAGATAGTGGGTCAATAAATATTCAGAAAAAACATGGAATATACACTGCTCAAAAAAATAAAGGGAACACTTAAACAACACAATGTAACTCCAAGTCAATCACACTTCTGTGAAATCAAACTGTCCACTTAGGAAGCAACACTGAGTGACAATCAATTTCACATGCTGTTGTGCAAATTAGATAGACAACAGGTGGAAATTATAGGCAATTAGCAAGACACCCCCAATAAAGGAGTGGTTCTGCAGGTGGTGACCACAGATCACTTCTCAGTTCCTATGCTTCCTGGCTGATGTTTTGGTCACTTTTGAATGCTGGCGGTGCTTTCACTCTAGTGGTAGCATGAGACGGAGTCTACAACCCACAAGTGGCTCAGGTAGTGCAGCTTATCCAGGATGGCACATCAATGCGAGCTGTGGCAAGAAGGTTTGCTGTGTCTGTCAGCGTAGTGTCCAGAGCATGGAGGCGCTACCAGGAGACAGGCCAGTACATCAGGAGACGTGGAGGAGGCCGTAGGAGGGCAACAACCCAGCAGCAGGACCGCTACCTCCGCCTTTGTGCAAGGATGAACAGGAGGAGCACTGCCAGAGCCCTGCAAAATGACCTCCAGCAGGCCACAAATGTGCATGTGTCTGCTCAAACGGTCAGAAACAGACTCCATGAGGGTGATATGAGGGCCCGACGTCCACAGGTGGGGGTTGTGCTTACAGCCCAACACCGTGCAGGACGTTTGGCATTTTCCAGAGAACACCAATATTGGCAAATTCGCCACTGGCGCCCTGTGCTCTTCACAGATGAAAGCAGGTTCACACTGAGCAAATGTGACAGACGTGACAGAGTCTTGAGACGCCGTGGAGAACGTTCTGCTGCCTGCAACATCCTCCAGCATGACCGGTTTGGCATTGGGTCAGTAATGGTGTGGGGTGGCATTTCTTTGGAGGGCCGCACAGCCCTCCATGTGCTCGCCAGAGGTATCCTGACTGCCATTAGGTACCGAGATGAGATCCTCAGACCCCTTGTGAGACCATATGCTGGTGCGGTTGGCCCTGGGTTCCTCCTAATGCAAGACAATGCTAGACCTCATGTGGCTGGAGTGTGTCAGCAGTTCCTGCAAGACGAAGGCATTGATGCTATGGACTGGCCCGCCCGTTCCCCAGACCTGAATCCAATTGAGCACATCTGGGACATCATGTCTCGCTCTATCCACCAACGTCACATTGCACCACAGACTGTCCAGGAGTTGGCAGATGCTTTAGTCCAGGTCTGGGAGGAGATCCCTCAGGACACCGTCCGCCACCTCATCAGGAGCATGCACAGGCATTGTAGGGAGGTACTACAGGCACGTGGAGGCCACACACACTACTGAGCTTCATTTTGACTTGTTTTAAGGACATTACATTAAAGTTGGATCAGCCTGTAGTGTGTTTTTCCACTTTAATTTTGAGGGTGACTCCAAATCCAGACCTCCATGGGTTGAAAAATTTGATTTCCATTTTTTTATTTTTGTGTGATTTTGTTGTCAGCACATTCAACTATGTAAAGAACAAAGTATTTCAGAAGAATATTTAATTAATTCAGATCTAGGATGTGTTATTTTTGTGTTCCCTTTATTTTTTTGAGCAGTGTATATATATATATATATATATATATATATATACACACACTATAGGGAATTTATCAATAAGGTAAACAATATATATATGTACAGATATATCTGAGAAAAATGGCGGCACTGGCAAATAGTGAAAAGTTGGGTGCACGTTCTTAAGGGAATAGGCTTCTTACCCCATTAACCACTTAAGGACCACAGGTTTATACCCCCCTAAAGACCAGGCCCTTTTTTACAAATCGGCACTACACTACTTTCACCGTTTATTGCTCGGTCATGCAACTTACCACCCAAATGAATTTTACCTCCTTTTCTTCTCACTAATAGAGCTTTCATTTGGTGGTATTTCATTGCTGCTGACATTTTTACTTTTTTTGTTATTAATCGAAATTTAACGATTTTTTTGCAAAAAAATGACATTTTTCACTTTCAGTTGTAAAATTTTGCAAAAAAAACGAGATCCATATAGAAATTTTGCTCTAAATTTATAGTTCTACATGTCTTTGATAAAAAAAAAATGTTTGGGTAAAAAAAAAAAATGGTTTGGGTAAAAGTTATAGCGTTTACAAACTATGGTACAAAAATGTGAATTTCCGCTTTTTGAAGCAGCTCTGACTTTCTGAGCACCTGTCATGTTTCCTGAGGTTCTACAATGGCCAGACAGTACAAACACCCCACAAATGACCCCATTTCGGAAAGTACACACCCTAAGGTATTCGCTGATGGGCATAGTGAGTTCATAGAACTTTTTATTTTTTGTCACAAGTTAGCGGAAAATGATGATTTTTTTTTTTTTTTTTTTTTTCTTACAAAGTCTCATATTCCACTAACTTTTGAAAAAAAAAAAAAAATTCTATGAACTCCCTATGCCCATCACGAAATACCTTGGGGTCTCTTCTTTCCAAAATGGGGTCACTTGTGGGGTAGTTATACTGCCCTGGCATTCTAGGGGCCCAAATGTGTGGTAAGGAGTTTGAAATCAAATTCTGTAAAAAATGACCTGTGAAATCCGAAAGGTGCTCTTTGGAATATGGGCCCCTTTGCCCACCTAGGCTGCAAAAAAGTGTCACACATCTGGTATCTCTGTATTCAGGAGAAGTTGAGGAATGTGTTTTGGGGTGTCTTTTTACATATACCCATGCTGGGTGGGATAAATATCTTGGTCAAATGCCAACTTTGTATAAAAAAATGGGAAAAGTTGTCTTTTGCCAAGATATTTCTCTCACCCAGCATGGGTATATGTAAAATGACACCCCAAAACACATTCCCCACCTTCTCCTGAGTACGGCAATACCAGATGTGTGACACTTTTTTGCAGCCTAGGTGGGCAAAGGGGCCCATATTCCAAAGAGCACCTTTCGGATTTCACAGGTCATTTGTTACAGAATTTGATTTCAAACTCCTTACCACACATTCGGGCCCCTAGAATGCCAGGGCAGTATAACTACCCCACAAGTGACCCCATTTTGGAAAGAAGACACCCCAAGGTATTCCGTGAGGGGCATGGCAAGTTCCTAGAATTTTTTATTTTTTGTCACAAGTTAGTGGAAAATGATGATTTTTTTTTTTTTTTTTTTTTTCATACAAAGTCTCATATTCCACTAACTTGTGACAAAAAATAAAAACTTCCATGAACTCACTATGCCCATCAGCGAATACCTTGGGGTCTCTTCTTTCCAAAATGGGGTCACTTGTGGGGTAGTTATACTGCCCTGGCATTCTAGGGGCCCGAATGTGTGGTAAGGAGTTTGAAATCAAATTCTGCAAAAAATGACCAGTGAAATCCGAAAGGTGCTCTTTGGAATATGGGCCCCTTTGCCCACCTAGGCTGCAAAAACGTGTCACACATCTGGTATCTCTGTATTCAGGAGAAGTTGAGGAATGTGTTTTGGGGTGTCTTTTTACATATACCCATGCTGGGTGAGATAAATATCTTGGTCAAATGCCAACTTTGTATAAAAAAAATGGGAAAAGTTGTCTTTTGCCAAGATATTTCTCTCACCCAGCATGGGTATATGTAAAATGACACCCCAAAACACATTCCCCACCTTCTCCTGAGTACGGGGATACCAGATGTGTGACACGTTTTTGCAGCCTAGGTGGGCAAAGGGGCCCATATTCCAAAGAGCACCTTTCGGATTTCACAGGTCATTTTTTACAGAATTTGATTTCAAACTCCTTACCACACATTTGGGCCCCTAGAATGCCAGGGCAGTATAACTACCCCACAAGTGACCCCATTTTGGAAAGAAGAGACCCCAAGGTATTCGCTGATGGGCATAGTGAGTTCATGGAAGTTTTTATTTTTTGTCACAAGTTAGTGGAATATGAGACTTTGTATGAAAAAAAAAAAAAAAAAAAAAATCATCATTTTCCACTAACTTGTGACAAAAAATAAAAAATTCTAGGAACTCGCCATGCCCCTCACGGAATACCTTGGGGTGTCTTCTTTCCAAAATGGGGTCACTTGTTGGGTAGTTATACTGCCCTGGCATTTTCCAGGGGCACTAATGTGTGGTAAGTAGGTAAATGACCTGTGAAATCCTAAAGGTGCTCTTTGGAATGTGGGCCCCTTTGCCCACCTAGGCTGCAAAAAAGTGTCACACATGTGGTATCGCCGTATTCAGGAGAAGTTGGGGAATGTGTTTTGGGGTGTCATTTTACATATACCCATGCTGGGTGAGAGAAATATCTTGGCAAAAGACAACTTTTCCCATTTTTTTATACAAAGTTGGCATTTGACCAAGATATTTCTCTCACCCAGCATGGGTATATGTAAAATGACACCCCAAAACACATTCCCCAACTTCTCCTGAGTACGGCGATACCAGATGTGCGACACTTTTTTGCAGCCTAGATGCGCAAAGGTGCCCAAATTCCTTTTAGGAGGGCATTTTTAGACATTTGGATACCAGACTTCTTCTCACGCTTTGGGGCCCCTAGAATGCCAGGGCAGTATAAATACCCCACATGTGACCCCATTTTGGAAAGAAGACACCCCAAGGTATTCAATGAGGGGCATGGCGAGTTCATAGAAATTTTTTTTTTTTGGCACAAGTTAGCGGAAATTGATATTTTTAATTTTTTTCTCACAAAGTCTCCCGTTCCGCTAACTTGGGACAAAAATTTCAATCTTTCATGGACTCAATATGCCCCTCACGGAATACCTGGGGGTGTCTTCTTTCCGAAATGGGGTCACATGTGGGGTATTTATACTGCCCTGGCATTCTAGGGGCCCTAAAGCGTGAGAAGAAGTCTGGAATATAAATGTCTAAAAAATTTTACGCATTTGGTTTCCGTGAGGGGTATGGTGAGTTCATGTGAGATTTTATTTTTTGACACAAGTTAGTGGAATATGAGACTTTGTAAGAAAAAAATAATAATAATTCCGCTAACTTGGGCCAAAAAAATGTCTGAATGGAGCCTTACAGGGGGGTGATCAATGACAGGGGGGTGATCAATGACAGGGGGGTGATCAATGACAGGGGGGTGATCAATGACAGGGGGGGTGATCAATGACAGGGGGGTGATCAGGGAGTCTATATGGGGTGATCACCACAGTCATTGATCACGCCCCTGTAAGGCTTCATTCAGACGTCCGGATGCGTTTTGCGGATCCGATCCATCTATCAGTGCATCCGTAAAAATCATGCGGACGTCTGAATGGAGCTTTACAGGGGGGTAATCAATGACAGGGGGGTAATCAATGACAGGGGGGGTGATCAGGGAGTCTATATGGGGTGATCACCACAGTCATTGATCACGCCCCTGTAAGGCTTCATTCAGACGTCCGGATGCGTTTTGCGGATCCGATCCATCTATCAGTGCATCCGTAAAAATCATGCGGACATCTGAATGGAGCTTTACAGGGGGGTAATCACCACAGTCATTGATCATGCCCCTGTAAGGCTTCATTCAGACGTCCGGATGCGTTTTGCGGATCCGATCCATCTATCAGTGCATCCGTAAAAATCATGCGGACATCTGAATGGAGCTTTACAGGGGGGTGATCAGGGAGTCTATATGGGGTGATCACCACAGTCATTGATCATGCCCCTGTAAGGCTTCATTCAGACGTCCGGATGCGTTTTGCGGATCGGATCCATCTATCAGTGCATCCGTAAAAATCATGCGGACATCTGAATGGAGCTTTACAGGGGGGTGATCAGGGAGTCTATATGGGGTGATCACCACAGTCATTGATCACGCCCCTGTAAGGCTTCATTCAGACGTCCGGATGCGTTTTGCGGATCCGATCCATCTATCAGTGCATCCGTAAAAATCATGCGGACGTCTGAATGGAGCTTTACAGGGGGGTAATCAATGACAGGGGGGTAATCAATGACAGGGGGGGTGATCAGGGAGTCTATATGGGGTGATCACCACAGTCATTGATCACGCCCCTGTAAGGCTTCATTCAGACGTCCGGATGCGTTTTGCGGATCCGATCCATCTATCAGTGCATCCGTAAAAATCATGCGGACATCTGAATGGAGCTTTACAGGGGGGTAATCACCACAGTCATTGATCATGCCCCTGTAAGGCTTCATTCAGACGTCCGGATGCGTTTTGCGGATCCGATCCATCTATCAGTGCATCCGTAAAAATCATGCGGACATCTGAATGGAGCTTTACAGGGGGGTGATCAGGGAGTCTATATGGGGTGATCACCACAGTCATTGATCATGCCCCTGTAAGGCTTCATTCAGACGTCCGGATGCGTTTTGCGGATCGGATCCATCTATCAGTGCATCCGTAAAAATCATGCGGACATCTGAATGGAGCTTTACAGGGGGGTGATCAGGGAGTCTATATGGGGTGATCACCACAGTCATTGATCATGCCCCTGTAAGGCTTCATTCAGACGTCCGGATGCGTTTTGCGGATCGGATCCATCTATCAGTGCATCCGTAAAAATCATGCGGACGTCTGAATGGAGCTTTACAGGGGGGTGATCAATGACAGGGGTGTAATCAATGACAGGGGGGTGATCAGGGAGTCTATATGGGGTGATCACCACAGTCATTGATCACGCCCCTGTAAGGCTTCATTCAGACGTCCGGATGCGTTTTGCGGATCCGATCCATCTATCAGTGGATCCGTAAAAATCATGCGGACGTCTGAATGGAGCTTTACAGGGGGGTAATCAATGACAGGGGGGTAATCAATGACAGGGGGGTAATCAGGGAGTCTATATGGGGTGATCAGGGGCTAATAAGGGGTTAATAAGTGACGGGGGGGGGGGTGTAGTGTAGTGTAGTGGTGCTTGGTGCTACTTTACTGAGCTACCTGTGTCCTCTGGTGGTCGATCCAAACAAAGGGGACCACCAGAGGACCAGGTAGCAGGTATATTAGACGCTGTTATCAAAACAGCGTCTAATATACCTGTTAGGGGTTAAAAAAAACACATCTCCAGCCTGCCAGCGAACGATCGCCGCTGGCAGGCTGGAGATCAACTCTCTTACCTTCCGTTCCTGTGAGCGCGCGCGCCTGTGTGCGCGCGTTCACAGGAAATCTCGGCTCACGCGAGATGACGCCTATTGGCGTTAGTGTGACCTGGGAGCGCCGCAGAAATGACGCCTTTCGGCGTTAGCGTGGCGGGAAGTGGTTAAACAGTCCAGAAAATGAACGGCACTCCGGTAGATCATGAACAAATGACTCCTTTATTCACCCGTGCGGTAAAACGTTTTACCGCACGGGTGAATAAAGGAATCATTTGTTCATGATCTACCAGAGTGCCGTTCATTTTCTGGACTATGTACATATATAACACAAAGAAAAAACAGCAGCACTCGTTGGTAAAATCAGGTGCAAAAAATCCTCAGACCATGGGCACAACGGTCGTCAAATGGTAGTAGTTTTCCAAAAAAGAGGCAGCACTCAAATGTAAAAGTGAAATGACCCGCTTTATTCCCCTCTGCTGAGGGGAATAAATAAAAATAAATATATATATATATATTATATATATATATATATATATATATATATATATATATATATGTCAGTACATATATTTCAGACTGCAGTGAAGTTGATATCGATATATATATAACTATATGAGGAGAGCAATTTTACATATCTTTCTGGGAGTCAAGCAGCAAGAAAGAAGGACGTTCACATGATTGATTAGACCTTATATGACCTATGCTGCCTGTTGATTGGCTGTTTGTGAACACTGATTTACATATCTTATGTAGATTTTTCTGTTTTATATTGTTAACTGTTTGCTTCTGGGAGTAAAAAAGAAACATCTTAAAGCATAATGGAGTCTCCTGACTTGAGATAAAATTAAGATTTCATGTGCCATAAACATATGATCACTGTGAATTCCATTCCTAGGCCCCGACTAACCCCAAGAACAGGGTTAACAGTTTCTCTCCCTTTGGAGAAACATACAGTCAGGTCCATAAATATTGGGACATCAACCCAATTCAAACATTTTTGGCTCTGTACACCACCACAATGGATTTGAAATGAAACAAACAAGATGTGCTTTACCTGCAGACTGTCAGCTTTAATTTGAGGGTACTTACATACAAATCAGGTGAACGGTGTAGGAATTACAACAGTTTGCATATGTGCCTCCCACTTGTTAAGGAACCAAAAGTAATGGGACAGAATAATAATCATAAATCAAACTTTCACTTTTTAATACTTGGTTGCAAATCCTTTGCAGTTAATTACAGCCTGAAGTCTGGAACGCATAGACATCACCAGACGCTTGGTTTCAACCCTGGTGATGCTCTGCCAGGCCTCTACTGCAATTGTCTTCAGTTCCTGCTTGTTCTTGGGGCATTTTCCCTTCAGTTTTGTCTTCAGTAAGTGAAATGCAAGCTCAATCGGATTCAGGTCAGGTGATTGACTTGGCCATTGCAAAACATTCCACTTCTTTCCCTTAAATAACTCTTTGGTTGCTTTTGCAGTATGCTTTGGGTCATTGTCCATCTGCACTGTGAAGCGCCGTCCAATGAGTTCTGAAGCATTTGGCTGAATATGAGCAGATAATATTGCCTGAAGCACATCAGAATTCATCCTGCTTCTTTTGTCAGCAGTCACATCATCAATAAATACAAGAGAACTAGTTCCATTGGCAGCCATACATGCCCACACCATGAAACCACCACCACCATGCTTCACTGATGAAGAGGTATGCTTAGGATCATGAGCAGTTCCCTTTCTTCCCCATACTCTTCTCTTCCCATCACTCTGGTACAAGTTGATCTCATCTGTCCATAGAATGTTGTTCCAGAACCGTGAAGGCTTTTTTAGATGTCGTTTGGCAAACTCTAATCTGGCCTTTCTGTTTTTGAGGCTCACCAATGGTTTACATCTTGTGGTGAACCCTCTGTATTCAATCTGGTGAAGTCTTCTCTTGATTGTTGACTTTGACACACATACACCTACCTCCTGGAGAGTGTTCTTGATCTGGCAAACTGTTGTGAAGGGTGTTTTCCTCACCAGGGAAAGAACTCTTCGGTCATCCACCACAGTTGTTTTCCGTGGTCTTCCTGGTCTTTTGGTGTTGCTGAGCTCACTGGGGCGTTCCTTCTTTTTAAGAATGTTCCAAACAGTTGTTTTGGCCACACCTAATGTTTTTGCTATCTCTCTGATGGGTTTTTTTTTTTGAGCCTAATGATGGCTTGCTTCACTGATAGTGACAGCTCTTTGGATCTAATCTTGAGAGTTGACAGCAACAGATTCCAAATGCAAATAGCACACTTGAAATGAACTCTGGACCTTTTATCTGCTCATTGTAATTAGGATAATGAGGGAATAACACACACCTGGCCATGGAACAGCTGAGAAGCCAATTGTCCCATTACTTTTGGTCCCTTAACAAGTGGGAGGCACATATGCAAACTGTTATAATTCCTACACCGTTCACCTGATTTAGATATAAATACCCTCAAATTAAAGCTGACAGTCTGCAGTTAAAGCACATCTTGTTCGTTTCATTTCAAATCCATTGTGGTGGTGTATAGAGCCAAAAATTTTACAATTGTGTCAATGTCCCAATATTTATGGACCTGACTGTAGTATTAAAAATAGAGCAATAAGGGAGTAATAATGGTACTGAAGGTACAGTATATGCTAAATTTTGGATACAGAGTCTTTTAGCTGATCTAGGAAAACTCCCTTGCTGGGAAAAGAAAGTATAACCCATTTCCATGCAAAGGACAGGTTTGACATAACAAGCCTGCTGATCCTAATCATTTAGGTGGTTCCCGTTAATGCCTTACAACATAAAATTAGGTAACTGAGATGAAATTGTAGTGAAATCACAAAGTGGCTACACTAAGTTGGACACATTCTGTGTTAAGTTGGACAGTGTGTTGCTGAGGATTTGGATGCCATCACTTGGTCCTATAGCATAGAATCTATATCTTGATTTATCTATAAGTAGTTGATCTTCTTAAGGTAAAGATATATGAAATGGGCATTTGAGTAGGTAATCCTAAAAATATACTGCAATGACAAGGGTACACATTTATCACTGAATGACTGGATAGATGACAAATATTAAATCACTGGGGACTCCCTGTGACCTCCAGCTACAGGACCACAACACTGAGCTCTTTCTATCAGTGTTTGAATGGAGTGACAGCATGCATGTTCAATCATAGATGAGCACACATGAATTTGATCAAAATATATTTTATAAGTACCTTATATTCATTTATAAAGAAATGATCTGTAAAAAAAAAAATACAAAATGAACAGCAGGTGGCAAAAGAGAGCAAACCAAATCCTCAAAATTCTTTAAATGTAAAAATGCTAAAAACCAAGGTCAGAGCAGTTAGGTTCTGTATCTAACGGTAAATGGGGGAATGGGGGGGGGGGGAACTGAACATAAGGAAAAGGCAGAGTTACAATTTTTTTTTAGCTCTGTATATACAAAAGAAGATAAAGGAACTGATATCGGTGGTGACAGGGCTGATAGTACATCCAGTAATATACTCAACTGGCTAACTGTAGATATGGTTCAAGCTAATGTAAACAAGGCTCCGGGTCCAGATGGATTACATCCAAGAGTTCTTAAAGAACTTAGTTCAGTTATTGCTGTGTCCCTACTCAAATTTTTTTTAGATTCTCTAGGAACTGGTACAGCGCGAAGTGACTGGCGCAAGGCAAATGTGGTGCCCATATTTATAAAGGGCTTTAGGTCTCTCACATTTAATTATAGACCAGTATTAATGATTGAACCGTAATTATAGACCAGTAAGTTCTGTTGGGGGAAAAATGTTTGAAGGACTCCTAAGGGACTATATACAGGAGAATATTATTATAAGTGATAACCAGCTGGGGTTTACCAAGGACAGAAGTTGTCAGACTAACCTGATGTTTTTATGAGGAGATGAGTAGAAGCCTGGACAGAGAGGCAGCTGTGGATGTAGTGTTTGTGGACTTTGCAAAGGCTTTTGATACTGTCCCTCATAGACATTTTAATAGGTAAAATAAGGTATATAGTCTTGGAAAGTATAGTTTGTAATTGGATTGAAAACTGGCTGAAGGACCATGTCCAGAGAGTTGTGATCAATGATTCCTATTCAGAATATTTCCCAGCTATAAGTGGTGTACCCCAAGGTTCAGTGCTGGGTCCTCTATTATTTAATTTATTTATTAATGATATTGAGGATGGGATTAATATCACCATTTCTATTTTTTGCTCTGTAGTACTGTGCAGTCTATGGAAAATGTCCAAAAACTACAAGCTGACTTTGACACTTGA
Source organism: Bufo bufo (assembly GCF_905171765.1). Lineage (NCBI taxonomy): Eukaryota > Metazoa > Chordata > Amphibia > Anura > Bufonidae > Bufo > Bufo bufo. The sequence continues at coordinate 381,086,985 of NC_053390.1, forward strand.
GTGTTTGGGCATCAACTTGGCAAATAAGGTTCAATGTGGATAAATGTAAAGTTATGCATCTTGGTAGTAATAATCTCTGTGCTTCATATGTCCTAAGGCAGTGGTGCCCAACCATTTTTCGTCTAAGGGCCGCACTAGACATGGTATAAATTTTGCGGGCCAGAACCAGGTAGCTTTGCCAAAAAGAAATGCAAACACTGAGGGGGCACGTGTGAGCATTACTAAAATACATAATACTTAGGCCTTCAAATCTGTGTTGGAAGCTGCGTTTGGAGCCTCTGTTGCAGATTCTGTTGAAAGACCAGACAAAAAAGCCTTGTATGCAGCAGTTTTGCGTCCGGTAAAAACACAGGTTCCCCAACGGAAACTGAACGGATCCCATCATAGTCGGTGGAGTCTGTTCAGCTTCTTTCCTGTGGGCAAGGGAGAAACTACCCCGAGACCAGTGGGTTGAGGTTGTTGCTCCGTCCCTCTCATCCGATTCTCAGTGGGTGTATTTCGACTTGCCGGACGATCAAGTGGCCGACTACCAGAAAGTAAGGAGTGAGATTCTGGCAAGACTGGGGGTGAATGTGTTGGTCCAGGCCCAGTGGGTACATCAGTGGGGGTTTAACCCACCTGAGCCCGCAAGACCCCAGTATTATGACTTATTTCACCTCTTGCAAAAATGGGTACAGCCTGATGTGCTGAGTCCCACGGCTATGCTGGATCGACTATTAGCTGATATGTTCTGGAGGATTTTGCCACCCCCTCTCCAGCACTGGATCAGCCAGGTGTCTCCTGGCAATGCCCTGGAGATGGTGGACCTGGTGGAACGCTATGAGGCTACTAAGAATCTACAGGGGGTTCTTTTGGGAGGGGGGCAGTCAAACCCCGGAAATCTCCACCCGAGGCCTGGAGATTTGAGCCGATGAAAGCCACCCGGGATGTATCCACTGTGGTCCTGTCTCCAATAGTCTACTGGCAGTGACAGGAGCCTGGCCATGTAAGGGCTGACTGTCCTCATTAGGTTGAGCTCATGAACACTAATTGTGGTTAACCTCAGTCACTTTATGCCAGGAAACTGTGTGCAACAGGTACCCTGGAATCTCTAGACCACTTGTGCCAGGTGGAAGTGGGAGACACTCAAACGGAGGCGCTGCTGGACTCAGGGAGCCTGGTGACCTTAGTAAGGGCTACCCTAGTGCGGTCCACTGAGTATACTTGCCGGAAAGTCTAAATGATGTGCATCCATGGAGACTTAAAAGACTACCCCACCGTAATGGTGTCTTTAACCACGGTAGCCGACAGGTGGACCCAAGAGGTGGCAGTCGCCACAAAACTACACTACGAACTCATAATAGAAAGAGACTTTCCGGGCTTCCCGGCCCTATGGCCGGTTGTAAGAGTTACTGATACCCGTGAGTCAGGGGTAAACCCAGGAGATGGCCCTTGTTCAGGAGCAAGGCCAGAACACTGGGAACCTGAGGCCGAAGGGCCAGCAGTAGGGGTGACCGCCACTTCGGTGGAAGAGGGGGAGACAACCTCACTGAGTGTAATGGTGGGAGACGTGGAGGACTTGCCAACGGGTCCTGAGTTGGCAGACCTCAACGTCTCAGGGGGAAAATTTCAGTACAGCACAACACTGGGACCCAACCCTAACCCTATTGATGGTGAACCACAATAACCTGGTGCCAAGTCGATGTTTCTCCGTTTTGTGGTTCATCAGACCGACCTGCCAAACATTTACCCCCCAGCACCTTTTCCGCAGTTCATTAGTACCTCTCCCGATCATCGAAGTACTGTTTGATGGAATCGCTATGGACCTCTATACTGTTCCTCATACACGTTAGCACGGTGTGTAATCTGACATGTAGCTAAACCCCCTGTCTTCTTAAGAAAAAAAGGCTGTGGAGCTTTAACCTTCTCGTTATTGCTAGTATACTGTGACAGGAAAGGTGAAACTACAGAATAAAACAGTAGTATTTCAGAATATAAATATAGTACATGGCATGAATACAGAATATCTGCTATACATACAGTACATGAGGTAATGCAATGACAATGAGCCATCAAATACAAGAAACATATAATAAACTACAGTGTAATGTCACATAGATACTGTCCTTACCGACTATGCTTGTAACAGGCTGTAAAACAGATGATGAGCAGGAAAACAAGTGAGAGAGTGGCTTCTCACACAGACATAAGATGATGGTTGCTTCTAAACCAGCTCAAGACACAAAGAACCAGGAAGTACCCATAATGCACTGGGAACAGAGGCAAACGAAATACACAAACTCACCAGTAGATGGTGCTGTTACCACACAATATAATGCAGATGAAATACAACACAGGTAAATTGCAATATCTAAACTGTTAAACACACAGAAATAATTGGATTTGCATCTGAGGACAGACCATCCTCATTGGTCCAGTGCCGATGTCCGCTAGAGGACACCAACACATCTCGGTATCCAGAGGCGGTGCCACTGCAACGTACATCGGCCAAACTTATAGCTAAAGAGTTAATGGAGATGTTTTCCAGGGTGGGGCTACTTAAAGAGGTTCTGACTGACCAGGGGACCCGTTTTATGTCCAAGGTCATGAGGAACTATGTAAGTTGCTACACATCAAACAGCTACGGACGTCCGTTTATCATCCACAAACTGACGGCCTGGTAGAAAGGTTTAACCAAACATTAAAAAACATGTTAAAAAGAGTGGTGTCTAAGGATGGGAAGGAATGGGACCTCCTTATGCCCCATCTTATGTTCGCAGTGCAAGAGTTGCCCCAGGCCTCTACTAGGTTCTCGCCCTTTGAACTGCTATATGGCAGACATCCTTGTGGTCTGTTGGACATAACTAAAGAGGCGTGGGAGCAACAACCCACCCCATATAAAAGTATTATTAAATACATCACCCAGATGCAGGAACGTTTGGAAACAGTGTTGCCTCTTGTAAGAGAGCATATCGAGGCAGCTCAGCGAGCTCAAAGTCGGGTCTATAATCAGCAGGCTCGGGTCCTGATCTTTAACCCGGGAGATCGGGTTTTTGTTCTGGTACCGAACGTGGAGAGTAAGTTCCTGGCTAGGTGGCAGGGAACCTACGAAGTAATCAAAAAAGTTGGAGAGGTAAACTACAAGGTACACCAGCCAGGGTGGCAAAAGCAGGTGTATATGTGAATTTACTCAAACCTTGGAAAGATAGGGAAACCGGTTTTCTAGGGGAAGAGGTTCTGGCCCCTCGGTCTGATGCATGGGAAGTGGTTGCCTCAGTGAAGATTGCTGACAGCCTCTCCTCTAAACAGACTCAGGAGGCCAGGGAGTTCGTCAGCCGGAACGCGGATGTGTTCTCTGACCTCCCCGGACGCACTTCCACAATTCAGCATGACATTGTCACTGAGCCTACGGCAAAAGTCCGGTTAAAACCATACCGAGTACCAGAGGCTCGGCGACAAGCGATCTCGGAGGAAATGCAGCTAATGCTGCAATTAGACGTTATTGAGGAGTCCAAAATTGAGTGGGCCAGTCCGATAGTTTTAATACCCAAACTGGATGGGACATTATGGTTCTGTAACGATTTTCGTAAACTAAACGAGATTTCCAAATTCGATGCGCATCCCATGCCCCGGGTGGAAGAGCTTATCGAGAGGTTAGGACAAGCCCGGTATTTTTCTGTTTTGGACCTCACCAAAGGGTACTGGCAGGTGCCCTTGATGGAGGCTGCCAAAGAGAAAACTGCCTTTATCACACCAGAAGGGCTGTACCAATATAAGGTGTTACCCTTTGGTCTGCATGGCACCCCTGCCACTTTTCAATGACTTATGGACATTGTGCTTTGTCCACATCGTCAGTACACTTCTGCTTACCTGGACAATATTGTCATCCACAGTGCCAACTGGGAAAGTCACCTACCCAAAATGTAGGCCATAGTGGACTCCCTTCGAAAGGCTGGACTAATCGCTGACCCAAAAAAATGTACGATAGGGTTAGGAGACTAAATATCGGGGGTATGTCATTGGGCGCAGAGTCATCAAATCGCAAGTGAACAAAATAGAAGCGATATGGAATTGGCCCCGACCTGTCACTACTAGGCAAGTAAAGTCATTGAGATGATCAGGCGGAAGGGGCTGTCTCCGCTTTGAAGTCTGCCCTGTGCGGGGCCCCGGTTTTGGTGACGCCTGACTTCAAAAAGGAATTTATAGTACAGACCGATGCCTCCGAAGTAGGCGTCGGTACTGTACTGTCTCAGGAAATCAACGGGGAGGAGCATCTCATTGTCTTTCTCAGGCTACTTTCACACTAGCGTTCTGCTGTCCGCTCGTGAGCTCCGTTTGAAGGGGCTCACGAGCGGAGCAGAACGCTTCCGTCCAGCCCTGATGCAGTCTGAATGGATGCGGATCCGCTCAGACTGCATCAGTCTGGCGGCGTTCAGCCTCCGCTCCGCTCGCCTCCGCACGGCCAGGCGGACAGCTGAACGCTGCTTGCAGCGTTCGGGTGTCCGCCTGGCCGTGCGGAGGCGAGCGGATCCGTCCACACTTACAATGTAAGTCAATGGGGACGGATCCGCTTGAAAATAACACAATGTGGCTCAATCTTCAAGCGGATCCGTTCCCCATTGACTTTCAATGTAAAGTCTGAACGGATCCGCTCAGGCTACTTTCACACTTAGAAAATTTTCTAAGTTTTAATGCAGACGGATCCGTTCTGAACGGATGCGAACGTCTGCATTATCGGAGCGGATCCGTCTGATGAAACATCAGACGGATCCGCTCCGAACGCTAGTGTGAAAGTAGCCTCAGCCGTAAGCTCACCCTAGCCGAGACCAGGCACAGTATAGTGGAGAGAGAGTGCCTGACTATCAAGTGGGCACTCGAGTCTCTCCGTTATAATTTGTTGGGGAGAAAATTCCGCCTGGTAACCAACTACTCCCATCTCAAGTGGATGAGCCAGGCCAAAGACAGAAATGCCCGGGTCACCAGATGGTTTCTTTCCCTACAGAACTTTAAATTTACAGTGGAACACAGGGCAGACCGGTTGCAGGGAAACTCAGATGCCCTGTCCCGAGTACATTATCTGGTGAGTGTTCACCCCTCAGGGTTGAACAAAGGGGAATGGTCTGGGAAAACAGGTATTTTCCTCCCAGCGTGTGCTGCTGGGCTGATTTGCAGAACTTGTCTTTTGCCTCTGTATTGCGTCCTTTTACCCTATCTACCAGAGTGAAACCCCACAATATATAAATATATTAAAAGAAATCCATGGCACAGCTGATCAGCAGCAGTCACGGGTGTCCTGAAGATAGGTCATCAGTATTCCAATCTTGGAAAACCTCTTTAAGTACTACTGAACTTTTAGTTTTACAACATAACCTGATCTTGAAACATTTTCTCTATTTGAATATATACAATATTAAATTGCCCTACTTGATGTTTGAATTGACAACCTATAAATTACAATACTAACGTGCTCCTCCTGTACTAACAAGACAGCCTGCTGCTGATGCTGAGTGGTTACAGAATGTAATTGCAAAGTTTCTCTGAACAACTTGCACTAAAAATGTATTTTATTACCAGGAACACATTGAAAAGGAGAGATATTTATTTTTTCAGTTTAGAAATAAAGTTCAATACTGACTGCTGTTGAATGTATTATTTAAATGTTTTCTATTAGATAAATCTTAATCTCAAGACAGAAGACTCCAAAATTGAATCTTGGGTGAAGATCTGATTTGATAGCATATGAAGTATCAATGGACAGTTCAAGACCTTTTTTGTATGTGTTTTTGCATTTGTTTGCTAACACATATATTGCTTTTTCTTGCTCCTAGCAGAGCCATTCACTAAAATGGAAAAAGATATACTAATCGGATGGAGTGATTTCTCATCGCAGTCTAAAATTAGTTTTTATAGCATTTACGTTAGCGTGACTAAATTGTAACACTTTCCAGTGGATGTATTATTTCATGATAGCCACTTTCTTGTGTTACAGCCAAATTGTGGTAGTTTACAGTACTATTTTACAGAAGATATATCCTGTAGCCAAAAGTGATGATCACTGAGAAAATTGCTCAGTTTCCACTTCATCAGTTCTTTAGATGAGAGCAAATAGTCTTTGATTTGTACTACAACTGTACACAACTAGCTATAACAATACAAATGTAAAGGGATGTGAAGCTTCTAGAGTTCTACTTTAGAACTTTTTGTAAATAATATTTTTGAAGTCTGTGTATATGCAAATGTACAGAAATGAGGTTATCCCACAATCAGCATATGCCAACACTTCCTGATCAGAGAGGCTCTAACTGCTGGGTCCTGAGTAAGGGCTCATGCACACGACCGTATGTATTTTGCGATTTCAAAAAAACGGATCCGCAAAAAATACGGATGACATCTGTGTGCATTCTGTATTTCACGCAATGGAACAGCTGGCCCTTCATAGAACAGTCTATTTTTTTGTGGAACGGAAATGCGAACATACGGAAACGGAATGCACACGGAGTAACTTCCATTTTTTTGGTGGACCTATTGAAGTGAATGTTTCCGCATACGGTCCGCAAACAAAATGGAATGGACACAGAAAGAAAATACTTTCGTGTGCATGAGCCCTAAGCCTGGAAATAAAGGAGCTCCAGCATATAACTTCATCTGTGTAGAAATCAGATCAGTAATTGGACAGGAGCACTACCTTGCAGGGAAAAAGCTAAAAGTAGTTCAATGTCTTCCTTCTCCCCAATTACAATGGTATGACACATCCTAGTAAAATGCTATAACATTATAAGATAGGAATATCCTGGGGGTTGCCTCACAAACTACATAAATCACTGCGAAAGGTGCGCCACAATGATATACAACTGACAACACTGGCTAATCCCTCAAGCTTATGTTAAGAACTGAGACTTTAGCCAAGGTATTCCAGTCAGGAACACATCAGAGCCCTTTTACACCACCGTATCTCAGTGTGGCATGGGTCCTACCACTAGACTACCTATGCTGTGTGAACACGGTCTGAGAGGTGCTAAGATCAACTCACAGCCAAGCTCCCACATACCTCCATAGTGAGATCATTCAGGTAGTGGGAGAAGGCATAAGGCTGCAAGCCCCACCTATAACAGGCCATGTGACACAGGCTACCAGGTGCACTAGAATGTTACCAGCATTACACAATGGTACATTCCATAAATATAAAGAAAATCACTAAAATAAAGTGGCCTAAATGGGAGGAAATGCTCAAAAACCCCAAACACTGTAGCGTGTTTATAATCGGGGGAGCAATTCCTCATGTAATCCTTTGCTAGTGGCAATCCCCAGCAAAAAATGCATACAATGGAGGATGTCGGCAGCGGACCACATGCACCACATAGGCATCCCACACAAGATGGAATAGTGTGTGGATGAAAATATACAAATACATAAATCACTGCAAAAGGTGCGCCACAATGATATACAACTGACAACACTGGCTAATTCCTCAGGCTGATGTTAAGAACTGAGACTTTAGCCAATGTATTCCTGTCAGGAACACATCAGAGCCCTTTTACACCACCATATCTCAGTGTGGCATGGGTCCTACCACTAGACTACCTACGGTGTGTGAACACGGTCTGAGAGGTGCTAAGATACAATTTACAGCCAAGCTCCCACATACCTCCATAGTGAAATCACTCAGGTAGTGGGAGAGATGATAAGGCTGTAAGCCCCGCCTATAACAGGCCATGTGACGCAGACTTCTTTTGTGGGAGCAGAAGCAACAAAAAATGGGAAATTGGCCATTTTGACCCTTTTTTTTTGCCTTTTTCCGTATGGGATTAATACTTTTATATGTTGATAGTACGGGTGTTTTTGCACATGGCAATACCCATGATGTGTATTTTTTTGTTTTTTAAAAATTTTTATTCCCATTTTGGGGAAAGGGGAGTGATTTGAACTTTTATATTTTAAAAAAATAATTGTAAAAAAATTTGTAAAAACGTTCGTAATTTCTTTTTTTTACACTTTTTTATAGTTCCCATAAGGAACTATAACAAGCAATCATTAGATTGCTATTATCATATACTCCAATGCACTAACATTGTAGTCTATGAGAAAATTACTAGTTTCCTATGGAGCCCTATTATGAAGCCCTATTACAGACATTCATGTCATTCACTATGACAAGGCCTGCTGCACACAAGCTCCGGCTCCTCTGATTGCCGCACGGGGGAACCGGAGCATCACCGGAAGTGCGCACTTTCAGTTTTCCTGAGCGGAGTGGCCGCCATCTTTAACCACCTCCGGACCGCCTAACGCAGATTCGCGTTCCGGAGGTGGCAGCGCTGCGCACAGTCACGCATATACGCGTCATCTCGCGAGACGCGAGATTTCGCTCCAAGCCGGCCCGCGCATGCGCATCGCGGGCCGGCAAAAGTTAAAGAACAAGTTCGTCACCAGCCTGCCAGCAACGATCATTGGCTGGCAGGCTGGCGATTTTTAAAAAATCCAATCACAAGCCATATAACAGATCATATTAGTAAATATGATCTGTTATATGGCTTCTCTGCTCCTGTGCTGGTCCTTTTCGTCGGTTGGATCCAGCACAGGAGCAGACTGAACTGTGAGTAGCACCAACACTACACCTTAGCCCCAGATCACCCCCCTGCACCCCAATTAACCCTTTGATCACCCCTTTGATCGCCCCTGTCAATCACCAGTGAAAGGAAAAAAAGTGATCAGTGTAAACTGTCACTTTTTTTTTTTCACTAGTATTGGCTGTTAGGTTTTAGGGATAGTTTAGGCCCCTTGGTTAGGTAGTTAGCGTCAGTTAGCGCCCACCCCACCGCACCGCAGTCACTTTTATTCGCTGAATAGCGTATCGCTAATCAGCATTTGTACTTTTATAGTATCTGTAAGTGATCAAAACTGATCACGGTCAGATCTATAATAGTATTAGTGTCACTTTAGTTCGCCCTCCACCCAAAACGCAGTGTTTGCCCGATCAGGCCTGATCGGTCGCCCACACGTGCGTTCACCCACGCCCGCCCCACCGCAGTGACAAAAAATATATATTTTTTGATCACTGCACATTCATTTTACACGCACTGCGGCGATAAAAAAATCAGTTTTGATATTTTTTATCAACCGCAGCGGCCTCCGGTACTTCGCTAGCCTCCCCTTTGTAAGACAGGCTTGCTTTTTTTCTTGGGTAGTCTCAGGGAATACCCCTAAATTTAGTAGTCCAAAATGTCAAACAGGGGGTATTCTTCTGAAGAGGCCTACAGGATTCTGACCCAGTCGGATGAGGAGTGGGAACCCTCATCTGATGAATCTAGCGGGTCAGAATATGAACCTGTGGAAAGCAGTGGCTCTCTGACCCAAAGTTCGGACGAGGAGGTGGAGGTCCCTGGCAGCACCAGGCGTACCCGGCCCCATGTCGCTAGACCACAGGTTATGCAGGATCCGCTTCAAGAGCAGCAGAGTGGGGCTGTCGCTGCCGGATCACGTGGTGAGGCATACACCAGCAGCGCAGCCCTCCCTGGACCTAGTACCAGCACTGCCGTACAACATGGTGACGTGGCGAGCACCAGAAGGGCAGTTGAAGCTGGTACGGTGGCACGTGCACTAGTTACCCCGTCGCAGCCACCGCAAAGACAGGCCCGTAGAGCCCCTAGAATCCCTGAGGTGCTGGCAAACCCTGATTGGCAGTCACCAACTTCAGCCGCACCTGTAGTTCCCCCTTTCACCGCCCAGTCTGGAGTTCGGGTTGAGACGGCTCAAATCGGTTCGGCCCTGGGATTTTTTGAGCTGTTCTTGACTGCGGAGCTCTTGGACTTAGTCGTGGCAGAGACCAACCAGTATGCCACACAATTTATATCCGCCAACCCGGGAAGCTTTTATGCCCAGCCTTTCCGGTGGAAACCAGTCCAAGTTTCCGAAATTAAAATTTTTTTGGGCCTTCTCCTCAACATGGGCCTGACAAAAAAGCATGAATTGCGGTCATATTGGTCAACGCACCCGATTCATCACATGCCCATGTTCTCTGCTGCTATGTCCAGGGCACGATTTGAGGCCATCCTCCGTTTCCTGCATTTTAGCGACAACACCACCTCCCGTCCCAGAGGCCACCCAGCTTTTGACCGGCTCCACAAAATTCGGCCCCTCATAGACCATTTCAACCAGAAATTTGCAGATTTGTATACCCCCGAGCAAAACATCTGCGTAGACGAGTCCCTAATACATTTTACCGGGCGCCTTGGCTTCAAACAGTACATCCCAAGCAAGCGTGCCCGGTATGGGGTCAAATTGTATAAGCTCTGTGAAAGGGCCACAGGCTATACCCACAAATTTCGTGTCTATGAGGGAAAAGATCAGACCCTGGAGCCGGTCGGTTGCCCTGACTACCTGGGGAGCAGTGGGAAGACAGTCTGGGACTTGGTGTCACCCTTATTCGGCAAGGGGTACCATCTTTATGTGGACAATTTTTACACAAGTGTGGCCCTCTTTAGGCATTTGTTTCTAGAACGGATTTGCGCCTGTGGCACCGCGCGAACTAGTCGCGTGGGCTTCCCCCAACGGCTTGTAACCACCCGTCTTGCAAGGGGGGAGAGGGCTGCCTTGTGTAACGAAGAACTGCTCGCGGTGAAATGGAGAGACAAGCGTGACGTTTACATGCTCTCCTCCATTCACGCAGACACGACAATCCAAATTGAGCGAGCAACCCGTGTCATTGAAAAGCCCCTCTGTGTCCACGACTATAATGCGCTCATGGGAGGGGTGGACTTCAATGACCAGATGTTGTCTCCGTATTTAGTTTCCCGCAGAACCAGACGCTGGTATAAGAAGGTGTCTGTATATTTAATTCAATTGGCGCTGTACAATAGTTTTGTTCTCTACAGTAAGGCTGGGAGAACACGATCTTTCCTCAAATTCCAGGAAGAGATCATCGAGAACCTCCTTTACCCAGGAGGTTCCGTGGCCCCATCCCCCAGTGTAGTTAGCCGTCTACACGAGCGACATTTCCCCAGTGTCGTTCCTGGTACCTCAACCCAACCGTCACCCCGAAAAAGATGTCGTGTCTGTAGCAGGAGTGGAATAAGGCGTGACACCCGCTATTTCTGTCCTGACTGTGCTGACCACCCTGCCCTATGCTATGGAGAGTGTTTCCGGAAGTACCACACACAGGTACACCTAGCATAGGGATTGCATCTCACAGGACAGGCACACAGGGCTATTAGGGCCCTTTTACTCTCAGCTGCTGCAAACCTCTCCTTTCACCTGGGATAAAGTGCATAACGTACTTCGCCACATCTTTGGGCGATTTGCGCTTTGCACATTGTCCCATGGGGAAGGAGAGGTTTGTTCTATAAAGGTAAAAAAAACTAAACAAAAAAAAAATTACCGGTAAGTAAAAAAGTTAAAAAAGTTTAAAAAAGTTAATATGTTCTGTTCTAAAGTTAATAAAGTTATTGCTTTGCGGCCTGGTTTTTTCTTTTTTCTTTTGTTTTTTTTACCTTCCAGGTGGACCAACCGATCAACTAGCTGCAGCACTGATGTGCATTCTGACAGAAGCATTGTGCTGCTGTCAGATTACACGCAAGTCGGTGTATGCGGCGCTGCAAGACGAGATTTCTCCTCTGCAGTAAAAGATATGTTTGCCGAGGCATATGAGCTGAGGAGGTGGCGGTGTTCATATACTTTGGCAAACACTTTGTATATATAAAAAAAAAAAATCCCGGCAATGATTTATTCATCCACATCGATTGATGCGAATGGAGAAATCTGGTTTGCCAGGGCATACGAGCTGAAGTGGGTATGGATGTTGGGCGGAGCTCCTATGTCCTGGCAGACGCCTTTCCCCTCCTTTTTCTTTTTTTGGCAGAGATTTTTTCATCCACATTGATCGATGCGAATGAAGAAATCTGTGCCGTTCATTTTTTTCTTTCAGCCCAGAGGCTGAACGGAAAAAAAAAATCTCATTACCCGTATGCTCAATATAAGGAGAATAGCAGAAACTCCTAATGCTGGGCATACATGTAATGATTGCGGAGACCCTCAAATGCCAGGGCAGTACAAACACCCCACAAATAACACCATTTTGGAAAGAAGACACCCCAAGGTATTCGCTGAGGGGCATATTGAGTCCATGAAAGATTGAAATTTTTGTCCCAAGTTAGCGGAAAGAGAGACTTTGTGAGAACAAAATCCAAAAAATCAATTTCCGCTAACTTGTGCCAAAAATTTTTTTTTTCAATGAACTCGCCATGCCCCTCATTGAATACCTTGGGGTGTCTTCTTTCCAAAATGGGGTCACATGTGGGGTATTTATACTGCCCTGGCATTTTAGGGGCCCCAAAGCGTGAGAAGAAGTCTGGTATCCAAATGTCTAAAAATGCCCTCCTAAAAGGAATTTGGGCCCCTTTGCCCACCTAGGCTGCAAAAAAGTGTCACACATGTGGTATCTCCGTATTCAGCAGAAGTTGGGGAATATGTTTTGGGGTGTCATTTTACATATACCCATGCTGGGTGAGATAAATATCTTGGTCAAATGCCAACTTTGTATAAAAAAAATGGGAAAAGTTGTCTTTTGCCAAGATATTTCTCTCACCCAGCATGGGTATATGTAAAATGACACCCCAAAACACATTCCTTACCTTCTCCTGAGTACGGAGATACCAGATGTGTGACACTTTTTTGCAGCCTAGCTGGGCAAAGGGGCCCACATTCCAAAGAGCACCTTTCAGATTTCACAGGTCATTTACCTACTTACCAGACATTAGGGCCCCTGGAAAATGCCAGGGCAGTATAACTGCCCCACAAGTGACCCCATTTTGGAAAGAAGACACCCCAAGGTATTCCGTGAGGGGCATGGCAAGTTCCTAGAATTTTTTATTTTTTGTCACAAGTTAGTGGACAATGATGATTTTTTTTTTTTTCATACAAAGTCTCCTATTCCACTAACTTGTGACAAAAAATTTTTTTTTCCATGAACTCACTATGCCCATCAGCGAATACCTTGGGGTCTCTTCTTTCCAAAATGGGGTCACTTGTGGGGTAGTTATACTGCCCTGGCATTCTAGGGGCCCAAATGTGTGGTAAGGAGTTTGAAATCAAATTCTGTAAAAATGACCAGTGAAATCCGAAAGGTGCTCTTTGGAATATGGGCCCCTTTGCCCACCTAGGCTGCTAAAAAGTGTCACACATCTGGTATCTCCGTACTCAGGAGAAGGTGGGGAATGTGTTTTGGGGTGTCATTTTATATATACCCATGCTGGGTGAGAGAAATATCTTGGCAAAAGACAACTTTTCCCATTTTTTTATACAAAGTTGTCATTTGACCAAGATATTTATCTCACCCAGCATGGGTATATGTAAAAAGACACCCCAAAACACATTCCTCAACTTCTCCTGAGTACGGCAATACCACATGTGTGACACTTTTTTGCAGCCTAGGTGGGCAAAGGGGCCCATATTCCAAAGAGCACCTTTCGGATTTCACTCGTCATTTTTTACAGAATTTGATTTCAAACTCCTTACCACACATTTGGGCCCCTAAAATGCCAGGGCAGTATAACTACCCCACAAGTGACCCCATTTTGGAAAGAAGAGACCCCAAGGTATTCGCTGATGGGCATAGTGAGTTCATGGAAGTTTTTATTTTTTGTCACAAGTTAGTGGAATATGAGACTTTGTATGAAAAAAAAAATAAAAAAAAAATCATCATTTTCCACTAACTTGTGACAAAAAATAAAAAATTCTAGGAACTCGCCATGCCCCTCACGGAATAGCTTGGGGTGTCTTCTTTCCAAAATGGGGTCACTTGTGGGGTAGTTATACTGCCCTGGCATTCTAGGGGCCCAAATGTGTGGTAAGGAGTTTGAAATCAAATTCTGTAAAAAATGACGAGTGAAATCCGAAAGGTGCTCTTTGGAATATGGGCCCCTTTGCCCACCTAGGCTGCAAAAAAGTGTCACACATCTGGTATCTCCGTACTCAGGAGAAGGTGGGGAATGTGTTTTGGGGTGTCATTTTACATATACCCATGCTGGGTGAGAGAAATATCTTGGCAAAAGACAACTTTTCCCATTTTTTTATACAAAGTTGTCATTTGACCAAGATATTTCTCTCACCCAGCATGGGTATATGTAAAAAGACACCCCAAAACACATTCCTCAACTTCTCCTGAGTACGGGGATACCAGATGTGTGACACTTTTTTGCAGCCTAGGTGGGCAAAGGGGCCCATATTCCAAAGAGCACCTTTCGGATTTCACTCGTCATTTTTTACAGAATTTGATTTCAAACTCCTTACCACACATTTGGGCCCCTAGAATGCCAGGGCAGTATAACTACCCCACAAGTGACCCCATTTTGGAAAGAAGAGACCCCAAGGTATTCGCTGAGGGGCATAGTGAGTTCATGGAAGTTTTTATTTTTTGTCACAAGTTAGTGGAATATGAGACTTTGTATGAAAAAAAAAAAAAAAAAAAAAATCATCATTTTCCACTAACTTGTGACAAAAAATAAAAAATTCTAGGAACTCGCCATGCCCCTCACGGAATAGCTTGGGGTGTCTTCTTTCCAAAATGGGGTCACTTGTGGGGTAGTTATACTGCCCTGGCATTCTAGGGGCCCAAATGTGTGGTAAGGAGTTAGAAATCAAATTCTGTAAAAAATGATGAGTGAAATCCGAAAGGTGCTCTTTGGAATATGGGCCCCTTTGCCCACCTAGGCTGCAAAAAAGTGTCACACATCTGGTATCTCCGTACTCAGGAGAAGGTGGGGAATGTGTTTTGGGGTGTCATTTTATATATACCCATGCTGGGTGAGAGAAATATCTTGGCAAAAGACAACTTTTCCCATTTTTTTATACAAAGTTGTCATTTGACCAAGATATTTATCTCACCCAGCATGGGTATATGTAAAAAGACACCCCAAAACACATTCCTCAACTTCTCCTGAGTACGGGGATACCAGATGTGTGACACTTTTTTGCAGCCTAGGTGGGCAAAGGGGCCCATATTCCAAAGAGCACCTTTCGGATTTCACAGGTCATTTTTTACTGAATTTGATTTCAAACTCTTTACCACACATTTGGGCCCCTAGAATGCCAGGGCAGTATAACTACCCCACAAGTGACCCCATTTTGGAAAGAAGAGACCCCAAGGTATTCGCTGATGGGCATAGTGAGTTCATAGAACTTTTTATTTTTTGTCACAAGTTAGTGGAATATGAGACTTTGTAAGAAAAAAAAAAAAAAAAAATCATCATTTTCCGCTAACTTGTGACAAAAAATAAAAAGTTCGATGAACTCACTATGCCCATCAGCGAATACCTTAGGGTGTGTACTTTCCGAAATGGGGTCATTTGTGGGGTGTTTGTACTGTCTGGGCATTGTAGAACCTCAGGAAACATGACAGGTGCTCAGAAAGTCAGAGCTGCTTCAAAAAGCGGAAATTCACATTTTTGTACCATAGTTTGTAAACGCTATAACTTTTACCCAAACCATTTTTTTTTTACCCAAACATTTTTTTTTTATCAAAGACATGTAGAACTATAAATTTAGAGCAAAATTTCTATATGGATGTCGTTTTTTTTTGCAAAATTTTACAACTGAAAGTGAAAAATGTCATTTTTTTGCAAAAAAAATCGTTAAATTTCGATTAATAACAAAAAAAGTAAAAATGTCAGCAGCAATGAAATACCACCAAATGAAAGCTCTATTAGTGAGAAGAAAAGGAGGTAAAATTCATTTGGGTGGTAAGTTGCATGACCGAGCAATAAACGGTGAAAGTAGTGTAGGTCAGAAGTGTAAAAAGTGGCCTGGTCTTTCAGGGTGTTTAAGCACTGGGGGCTGAGGTGGTTAAAGACCCGACATGTGATGTAATAGTACGTCACATGTTGGGAAAGGGTTAATGGGTCTTGGTTAATGTGTCACCTACAATATTAGCGCTGGTTAATTTAAAACATTTAAACAGGTTAGATTGGCATGTAATAAAATCAAACACAGTTTGAGAAAGTCTGATAATCTTTTTTACAGTGTGATTCACTTTAATATATTTTGAACAAGATTCAGGTCCCAATGTTCAAGTTATGTTCAAGTCATGTGGTGGTATGTCTGATGTCAGGAACTACAAAAGTAGATACAGGTTATCTTGTGATTCAAGTTTCTGTTAGTGTCTTTTAGGCCTCATGCACACAGCTATGTATTGCGGTCCGCTGTGAGCATGCCGCTTTTTCCCCCTGTCTAGAGGAAAGTCCTTTTCTTGTCTGCAAAACAGATGTCCTATTTTTTGTGGGGCCACAGAATGGATTTACTGATGCGGACAGCACACGGGTGCACACTGAATTGCTGTTCTTTTGGGATTTTTTTACTAGTTGTATGGTACGATCTAATCGGTTTAAATGCCTTGACTAGTCTTTACTAGACTATAACAGAGGACTAGAGACATTACCGAATCATTAGGTCAAACCATAGACAAAAAAAATGGTGAAGGCAAGTGGCATATGTTCAGGTCTGAGCAGGCAGAGGCCCTCTCAGATAAGGGCGCATGAATAAACTGTCCATACCCAGGATCTATCCATAAAATATTTGCAGACAGCACCCTCCGTCCGATAAAGCCCTGACTCTCTGGAACTTATTTTATGAATCAAAGAAATGACTTTGTTGGACAGGCCTTAAAACAAGGCTTAAAATGCACCAATTCAGTTTCACATTTGAGGGAAAATAAATCACTCGCTTAATACAAAGGACACTACAAATCGATCAGCTGATTGCAGTTTGAGTCCATTGTGAGAAAAAGGTATTGCTTCTTGTTCACAAGGTCAGCAAGTGGGCAGAGTGCTGAGAGGAAGCCTGCTGCCAGGCAATGCCAACCAGCCACAAAAGGGCAGAGGTAGTAGCCCAAAAGCAATTAAGAGTAAAAAATAGATACATATACTTAGCATTGCTTAGGCTACTTTCTCACCTGCGTTCGGTGCAGTTCCGTCTTCTATCTGCACAGACGGACCCGCACCGATAATGCAAACGCTTGTATCCGTTCATAACGGATACGTTTGCATTATTCATTAACGTCTTGACTTACATTGAAAGTCAGTGGGGGACGGATCTGTTTTTAATTGCATCATATTGTGTCAGTAAAAATGGATCTGTCCCCATTGACTTACATTGTAAGTCAGGACGAATACGTTTGGCTCCACATCGTCAGGCGTACACCAAAACGCTGCAAGCTGCGCTTTAGTGCCCGCCTAAAAAGCGGAATGCAGGCGCAACAGAGACCAAACGCAGCCAAATTGATCCATTCTGAATGGATCATTATCCATTCAGAATGCATTGGGGCTGAACTGATCCATTTTGGGCCGCTTGTGAGAGCCCTGAAACGGATCTCACAAGCGGACCCAGAAACGCCAGTGTGAAAGTAGCCTTACATATCTAATACTAAAAGAGATTCCTCTCCAATCACATCCAGAGTTGAATTTAAAATTCAGCTGACTCTGGCAGCTATCACTTTAGCTAAGCTTTGCTGGTGCATAGTTGGTAAAATCTGAAAACCTTTCTGGGACATTTTGACTTGATAGTGCATGGTATAAATGTTTTTCCAAATATTCCCTGTATATTAAGCAAGAAACACAAGTATAGTAGGTAGAAAAAAAATTTAAATTTTGGAATCGTAGGTGTACAGTAACAAAAATAACTTTCTATCTCTCTTATATAAATTTTAAATCATCCTCTATTATTGTGGCATCCAAAATGGACCTTAACAACTACACTTATGTGCCATGTACAGCCTATAGTTAGTATTCCACTTAGTTCCGGTTCACACAAACATCCATCTAGGAGGACACTGAATACCAACCCAGGTCACAATGGGAAGTGACTATACAAGGCACACAAAGACAGATAAATTACAGATGAGCAAATTTAAAATTAAATATTGTTTTGGGTCTGAATCTATCAATTTTACCATCAGAATCGAATATGTCCAAATAAATTTGACTTAAGTTAGAAGTTTTCCAACTGCGCTAAAAAGTCATGTATGACACTCTGGGGTCTCCCAGGACTGTATCCAACCCCTTTCAAACTTTTGAATGCCCAGGCAGCATTAGTAATGACAAAGCGACTGCAAAATATACTGTATGGTTAGGGGTAAATGGATGGTGACTTGTGGTAAAAAACATACTGCACTGTCGGATTTGTTGCTGTTTAAAATAATAATAAAAAAACGGTCTAAAAAATAATCCCTTTCTAAGGGCAGATGCCTATCAATGTTTATATACACACAGTGGTATCAGGTGAAGTAATGGTTTGTTTTGAACTTTGAAATAGTTTTTTAGAGAAAAATTCTCAATCCAAGTCCACTATGACGCACAAAAACAATGCATTGGGCTGCAGACATGCTCTAATAAAATGAGTTTTTTTTTAACCCCCTTATGGACTGGGCCATTTTTCACCTTAAGGACCAGACAGATTTTTGCAAATCTGACATGTGTCACTATATGTGGTGATAACTTTAAAACGCTTTTACTTATCCAAGACATTCTGAGACTGTTTTCTCATCTGGGCGACTCTCTTATGTAGTGGCTCATTTTCTTCGGTATGAAATGATGGTTTGATTGGTACTATTTTAGGGTGCATATGACTTTTTGATTGCTTGGTATTACACTTTTTGTGATGTAAAGTGACCAAAAAATTGCTTTTTTGACACTGTTTTATTTTTATTTTTATTTTTTTACGATGTTCACCTGAGGGGTTAGGTCATGTGATATTTTTATAGAGAAGTCGTTACGGATGTGGCAATACCTAATATGTATAATTTTTTTATTTATTTAAGTTTTACACAATAATATCTTTTTTGAAACAAACAAAAAAATCATGTTTTAGTGTCTCCATAGTCTGAGAGCCATAGTTTTTTATTATTTTTTGAGCGATTGGTAGGTAGGGTATAATTTTTGCGGGATGAGGTGACGGTTTGATTGGCACTATTTTGGAGTGCATATGACTTTTTGATTGCTTGGTATTACACTTTTTGTGATGTAAAGTGACCAAAAAATTGCTTTTTTGACACCGTTTTATTTTTTTACGATGTTCACCTGAGGGGTTAGGTCATGTGATATTTTTATAGAGAAGTCGTTACGGATGTGGCAATACCTAATATGTATAATTTTTTTATTTATTTAAGTTTTACACAATAATATCTTTTTTGAAACAAACAAAAAAATCATGTTTTAGTGTCTCCATAGTCTGAGAGCCATAGTTTTTTTATTATTTTTTGAGCGATTGGTAGGTAGGGTATAATTTTTGCGGGATGAGGTGACGGTTTGATTGGCACTATTTTGGAGTGCATATGACTTTTTGATTGCTTGCTATTACACTTTTTGTGATATAAGGTGACAAAATGGCTTTTTGACACCATTTTTATATGATTTTTTTTACGGTGTTCACCTGAGGGGTTAAATCATGTGATTTTTTTTATAGAGAAGGTTGTTACAGACGCAGCAATACCTAATATGTATCCTTTTTTTATTTAGTTAAATTTTATACACTAATATCATTTTTGAAACAAAAAAAAATATGTTTTAGTGTCTCAATAGTCTGAGAGGCATATTTTTTTCATTTTTTGGGCGATTGTCTTATCCAAACGTTATGCCGGCATAATAGTGGAGTCTTCAAATGTATAACTCCAGGGTACTGAATATCAAATCAGACGCGTTTCGGAGCAATAGACAACAGGCTCCTTCATCAGTGGACCACTGAAGAAGGAGCCAGTTGTATATTCCTCCGAAACGCATCTGGTTTGATACTCAGTACCCTGGAGTTATACATTTGAAGACTCCACTATTATGCCGGCATAAAGTTTGTTGGAAGCATAAACCTGAAACGATCACTATATTCCAATACAGCAGACCAACTACAGACGGATCATTAGGACCCAGCAGTCACAAAGTTGACACCTGAAGGAGGTGAGCAGGAAATCTCACGTGAACTAACAACAAGATCCCGGAGGTAAGCGGTAGATGACTTGCTGCATGTGGGACGCCACACGGCATACGCTGACTCCCGGTGAAACGTGAGTACTACTGCTGGTGTTTTTACTCCGTGATGGACTAAATAGAAGACTGTTACTGAGTGCAACAGCTCTCTTGTTCACCTATATGTTGGAGAGAAGGCTTCTCAAGTTCTGATCACTGCCATTAGTATATATTGACTGCAAAACGTTATATGGATACAAGTGCAATATGTGCTAGTGGATAACAGCCCAAAAGTACTCAAGGTCACCAAACCTATCTAACAGTGGATACTGGGTTGCACTACTACACGAGTGGACTTATTACAGGGCATTGTCAATTTTATTCAGTGTTATTCCTGGCATATTCATCATCCAGTGCCATATGTGCCATTTTATACGGACATCACGACGGTGTGAAAGCATACTATTATATATTGTATTATTTTTTTTTTACATTTTATGTGGGGATTAATAGCGACCGCTATTTTTTATACTGGTGTCTATATCTTTTAACAATAAATTACTTCCAACGTGACCACTAAGTATTGTGAGTGCCGATCATTTCATCTATATGGATTCATAGTTTTTAGAGGTGTTATATTGGGGTCATTTGGTATAACATAATGTACAACAACATTAACCATTAGCCTGTAAGACTCATCAATGTTGCCGTAATTGTTCCAGATTCTCATTCAGCACTAGGAAATCTACAAAATCTACACTGGTGTAGAGTTTTATTTGTTACAGATAACTTAAAAAAAAAACATAAAAACGCATTTTGGATGTTAATGAAATTCCTCAAATTTTTATGAATAATAGATGGTAGAAACCTCAGAAATGCATTGTATGGAGCTTTTTATTTATTTGTAATAAATACAATGTTTTTCACAAGTTCATATTTTGTGTTACAAATCTATTCATGTTCTTTTTGCTAAAAATAGATTGTTTTCTGTCCTTGTTGAATCAGTATTGTCTCTGACTGCTTTCCTATTGTTTGTTTTTTCCATTCCTGTGGCATAAGTATGTTAACTGTTTTTCATGGCCAAAAAAAAAACGGCTTTCACATATTTTAAGTGTCTCTTAGCAAATATCTGTGAAAAACTGTATATTGATGGTGACACCTATATTCAGACACCAAACCAAACTCCAGAATCCAGAACCCAGACCAAACTCTAGTATTTAGACTTAGATCATACCCAGACTAAAATATTCAGACCCCAGCTAACAAAATTGAGACCCCATATTTAAAAAGCATCTGTCACTATGATCATCACTATGATCAAAGTCGATTTGCATAATAGTTTGTTTGAATACTGTACGGAGCGCGCGTGCCGTACAGTATTAGAATGTAATGGCTCCGATGAGCCGAAGTTATTGCTTTGCGAATTCTTGCGAGACTTTGCGTAATAACTTCATAAAATTATTTGTTCTGTAAAAAAAACATTTGGAACACTTGGAACCAAACCCGAGTTTTTTACAGTACAAATTAATTGGCTTATCGGAGCCAATACATTCTAATACTGTACGGCGAACGCGCTCCGTACAGTATTGGAATGAGATTTTATGTGAATCGACTTCGGATGTTTCATCCGAAGTCAATTCGCTCATCCCTAATGAACTCTATTAAACCAGACTTACTGCCTGGTATGGTTGGTATGGTGACTAAAATGAGCCATTTTCTCAGCGATCTCTGTATTCTTATTTTTAGTTATATGAGGTGATCAGAGTACCAAGAGGCTAGCCTAGGTCTATTGTACTGTACTCAAATGATGAGTACTATACAATAGACACGTCATCAGAAACTGACCATAAAACACTATGATGCAGTCAGATCGGGTTAGGGAAGCTGCAGTTAGATGTGACCAATACACAGACAGTGTTTCCCTCAAAAGGCTTTTCCGGTACAGGTCACAGACTACTGTGTCTATGGCCGATGGTGGCTATTGTAAAGCATATCTCTAAATGCTGTTAACAACAGCTCAGGCAAGATGGCAGCCAACATAATCTTGCATAGAAAATCGAAAAAAATCTAGAAACAATATAAAAACAGATAAAAAAAAGAATATATGTTTCTATCTGGGTTTAATTGGCAGAAAAATGTAAAGGTGACACATTCACTTTAAATGTAAGACTTTTGGTTTGTCTTAATTTCGTCACTATTATGAATTCAATGTAAACCATGCTAACATTTATTAAATGAGAGAGTAATAGACGAGATGTAGCCAGGCAAGGCACATAAAGGAGAAATGGAACATTACTTAAAAGGCATCTGTCAGCAGATTTGTACCTATGGAACTGGCTCAGCTGGCTGTTGCATTGTTAGGGTTGCCAACCGTCCATAAATTTCTGGACACAGTCCATAAAAATAGGCAACTTTTTTCCTGTGTTCGTGAAAAAAAGATAGATGTGTCCATGATTTTTTTGAGGCTGGTGGTGCATGACTAGATTATTTTGGTGGTAATTATCTTCATTTTACAGCTCATACTAAATGCTAGTAATGAATTCTTATCAGCATATTGAGCTATAGACATGTATTACTTATAATCTTTGTCATCCATTATGCTTTTCCAATTTGTCCATAAAAAAAGTTGCTTGTCTGTAATTTTGGGATAGGTTTTCTGGAAAAAAGAAACATTTTGGTTGGCAACACTGTTGCTGTTCACTTGGCAGCTGAAGTCATCTGTGTTGGTCACATGTTCATCTGTGTTACCCTAAACTATATAGATATTTGTATTCATATGCCAATCACACATGGATACCTACAGCTATATTGGGACATTAAAGATTCAGAACCGCATCAATTAGATCGAGTCAACAACTTTATTAGTCATGACATCCAAAAGTCTTAGATCACACGGTAAATAAATCTATGCCTCCTTATAAGGTTTGTTTAAGTATGCATAGCAAGACAGTTACAATAACCCCAACATGAAATAAACTAAACTAACTAAGGGTACTTTCACACTAGCGTTTTTGTTTTCCGGTATTGAGTTCCGTCACAGGAGCTCAATAACGGAAAAAACTGATCAGTTTTATCCTAATGCATTCTGAATGGCGAGCATTCCGTTCAGGATGCATCAGTTCAGTCCCTCTTACGTTTTTGTGGCCGGAGAAAATACCGCAGCATGCTGCAGTTTTCTCTCCGGCCAAAAATACTGAACACTTGCCGGAATGCCAGATCCGGCATTAATTTACATTGAAGTGTATTAGTGCCGGATTAAGTGTTCCGGCAAAAGGGATCCGGCTTTCCAGTCTGCGCAGACCTTTAAAAATGCAAAAAAATTTAATACTAGATCCGTTTTTCTGTATGACACTGGAGAGACGGATCCGGTATTTCAATGCATTTCTCAGACGGATCCGCATCCGGATCCGTCTGACAAATGCCATATATTTGCGTCCGGATTGCCGGATCCGTCCGGCAGGACAGGCGACGGAACTGCCTGCAGGAATCCTCTGCCGCAAGTGTGAAAGTACCCTAAAACATATACAATACATATAGACATACATGTGCACAATACTATTAATCAAGGGATATGATCATATCTACCGTCCAGCGGTCTTTACTACACAGCTGTGTGATGTTCCTTCTCCTTCTCCTCCTGCTCTTGCTCCTTCTTCCCTATCTGGGATTCACAAACACAACCATAGTATTGTAATTGTATATGCATATTTATATCTATATCCCTAATACCATAAAACAACTATCTCTTATATATATATATATATATATATATATATATATATATATATAAAAATAAGTTTCTGTCTGTCTGTCTATCTGTCTGTCTAGACGTTCTTTATACGCGACCAAACGACTGGACCGATCTTCACCAAATTTGGCACACAGGTACATCAGGTGTCCGGGAAGGTTTTAGACCTTTCTAGGACGTACCGTTACTGAGATATTCCCAAAAAAATTGCCCCCCCCCCCCCACAAATACAAGCCTGCAATTCTTTCTCTTCAAAGCCCAACTGCCATAAACACAGTTTTACTCCAGGTTTCCATAACAACCCAGCCATATTTCTTTACTGCTTAAAGGGGCGGTCACAGTGAAAGTGACAGTTAAAGGGGCGGTCACAGTGAAAGTGACAGTTAAAGGGGCGGTCACAGTGAAAGTGATAGTTAAAGGGGCGGTCACAGTGAAAGTCAGTTAAAGGGGCGGGCACTGTAGAGGTCACTGTTATGGGGGAAACTGTTGATATTTTTTTACGACACACGGAAACATAAAATGAAATAGATGAAATATACCCGTGCGAAGCCGGGTCCTTCTGCTAGTCTCTTATATATATATATATATGTCTCTTATATAAAAATGAGTTTCTGTCTGTCTGTCTGTCTGGACGTTCCTTATGCGCGACCAAACAACTGGACCGATCTTCACCAAATTTGGCACACAGGTACATCAGGTGTCCGGGAAGGTTTTAGACCGGGTCTCAGCTCTCTAGGATGTACCTTCCTGAGATATTCCCAAAAAATGACCCACATTAGCCAATACAAG
Organism: Bufo bufo; assembly: GCF_905171765.1. Lineage (NCBI taxonomy): Eukaryota > Metazoa > Chordata > Amphibia > Anura > Bufonidae > Bufo > Bufo bufo. The sequence goes on from NC_053390.1 coordinate 381,111,438, forward strand.
CCTGCAAGTCATTCTCTTCAAATCCCAACTGCCATAAACACAGTTTTACTCCAGGTTTCCTTAACAACCCAGCCATTTTTCTTTACTGCTTAAAGGGGCGGGCACTGTGGAGGTCACTGTTTTTAAAGGGGTGGGCACAGTGGAGGTCACTGTTATTAAATGGGCGGGCAATGTGGAGGTCACTCTGATTAAAGGGGCGGGCGCTATGAAGGTCCCTGTTAAAGGGGCAGGCACTGTGAAAGTCACTGTTAAAGGGTCAGTTACTGTTAAAGGAGCAGTCACTGTGAAAGTCACTGTTAATGGGGGGTTCACTGTGAAAATCACTGTTAAAGGGGCGGTCATTGTAAAAGTCACTGTTAAAGGGGCAGTCACTGTGAAAGTCACTGTTAAAGGGGCGTTTACTTTGAAAGTCACTGTTAAAGGGGCGGCCACTGTAAAAGTCACTGTTAAAGGGGCAGTAACTGTGAAAGTCACTGTTAAAGGGGCGGTCACTGTTAAAGGGGCGATCACTGTGAAAGTCACTGTTAAAGGGGCGGTCACTCTGAAAGTCACTGTTAAAGGGGCAGTCACTGTAAAAGTCACTGTTAAAGGGGTGGTCACTGTTAACCCCTTAGGGACCCATGATGTACCGGTACGGCATGGGTCCCGAGTCCTTAAGGACCCATGACGTACCGGTACGTCATGTATAGTTCCGATCACCGCCGCCCGGCGGGCGGTGATCGGAACCTGGTGCCTGCTCAAATCATTGAGCAGGCACCTTGGCTAAATGCGCGGGGGGGTCTCGTGACCCCCCCCTGTCGGCTTTTACCTGGTGCGGCGGTGGCGGTGGTTCCATCGGGTCCCCATGGGGCTGTAGGGGGGACCCGATGGCATGGAAGGCAGCGTGATGCCTTCCTGAGGCATCACGCTGCCTTCCGGTGACGAGCCTGTGAGATCCAGCCCCCTGGATCTCACAGGCCGGAAGCTGTATGAGTAATACACACAGTATTACTCATACAGCCAATGCATTCCAATACAGAAGTATTGGAATGCATTGTAAAGGATTAAACCCCCAAAAGTTCAAGTCCCAAAGTGGGACAAAATTAAAATTAAAAAAAAAGTTGAAAAAATAAAGTTTTCCCCCCAAAAAAATTAAGTTTCAAGTAAAAATAAACAAAAATTTAATTTTCACTAAATAAAGTAAAAAAAAATTGGTAAAAAATAGGGGAAAAAAAGTATACATATTAGGTATTGCCGCGTCCGTATCGACCGTCTCTATAAACATATCACATGACCTAACCCCTCAGATCAACACCGTAAAAAATTAAAAATTAAAAATAAAAACTGCTAAATAAACCATTTTTGTCACCTTACATCACAAAAAGTACAACAGCAAGCGATCAAAAAGGCATTTGCCCACCAAAATAGCACTAATCTAACCGTCACCTCATCCCGCAAAAAATAAGCCCCTATCTGAGACAATCGCCCAAAAAATAAAAAAAACTATGGTTCAGAATATGGAGACACTAAAACATCATTTTTTTTGTTTTAAAAAAGCTGTTATTGTGTAAAACTTACATAAATAAAAAAAAAGTATACATATTTGGTATCGCCACGTTCGTATCGACCGACTCTATAAAAATATCACATGACCTAACCCCTCAGATGAACACTGTAAAAAAATTTAAAATAAAAACTGTGCTAAATATACAATTTTTTGTCACCTTACATCACAAAAAGTGTAATAGTAAGCGATCAAAAAGTCACACGCACCCCAAAATAGTGCCAATAAAACCGTCATCTCATCCCGCAAAAATCATACCCTACCCAAGGTAATCGCCCAAAAACTGAAAAAATTATGGCTCTCAGACTATGGAAACACTAAAACATGATTTTTTTTGCTTCAAAAAACAAATCATTGTGTAAAACTTACATAAATAAATAAAAAAGTATACATATTAGGTATCGCCGCATCCGTGACAACCTGGTCTATAAAAATATCACATGATCTAACCTTTCAGATAAATGTTGTAAATAAAAAAAATAAAAAACGGTGCCAAAACAGCTATTTCTTGTTATCTTGCCTCACAAAAAGTGTAATATAGATTAACCAAAAATCATATGTACCCTAAACTAGTACCAACAATACTGCCACCCTATCCCGTAGTTTCTAAAATAGGGCCACTTTTTTGGAGTTTCTACTCTAGGGGTGTATCAGCGGGGCTTCAAATGGGACATGGTGTCAAAAAAACCAGTCCAGTAAAATCTGCCTTTCAAAAACCATATGGCATTCCTTTCCTTCTGCGCCATGCCGTGTGCCCGTACAGCTGTTTACGACCACATATGGGGTGTTTCTGTAAACTACAGAATCAGGGCCATAAATATAGAGTTTTGTTTGGCTGTTAACCCTTGCTTTGTTACTGGGAAAAATGGATTAAAATGGAAAATTTGCCAAAAAATTGAAATTCTGAAATTTCATCTCCATTTGCCAATAACTCTTGTGGAACACCTAAAGGGTTGACGACGTTTGTAAAATCTGTTTTGAATACCTTGATGGGTGTAGTTTCTTAGATGGGGTCACTTTTATGGAGTTTCTACTCTAGGGTTGCATCAGGGGGGCTTCAAATAGGACATGGTGTCAAAAATAACAGTCCAGCAAAATCTGCCTTCCAAAAACTGTATGGCATTCCTTTCCTTCTGCGCCCTGCCGTGTGCCCTTACAGTAGTTTACGACCACATATGGGGTGTTTCTGTAAAGTACAGAATCAGGGCTATAAATATTGAGTTTTGTTTGGCTGTTAATCCTTGCTTTGTAACTGGACAAAAATTATTAAAATGGAAAATCTAAATTTTCTAAATTTATAGATAATGGATCTATATGGACATTGAAAGTGGGAAGATATTCTTCAGGGTGAGCTTCAGGTTCACTATTTATTACATTATAGAACCAAAAAAGAAATCCTCAATGTACAACCGTAAATTAGGGCAGGGGATGAATAACCATATAAACCTATAGTGTTGTTAAACAAACAACAAAAGAATGCCCAATGTATTCAAAAAATATATTTTATTTAATTATAATAAACATATCATGATTACTAAAATATTCAAGATAGCAAGAAAAAGTATGAAGAGTCAGCAGGAAACCGGATGCCGCAATCCACTGGCCGGTGTCGCTGCTACCCGCCAGAAGATGGAAAACATGTCAAGTATGCCAGTAGTATGCAAGTATCAGCTGTTGTAATTGTCCATTGAGATCACATGTTTTAGAGCTATATGGTGCATATAAATAGGGGGATATGGCCACACTTTTACTTACCTCCTGACGAAGCTGAGGCAAAACACGCGTCGAGGTTCCTAGCCTGTCCCGTGCCTGCTGCCTTTACCCTCCATCATGTCTCATGGTATGCTTTAACTCTCTACCTGATATCCACAGATGAGCTCCTCTATATCCTTTATAATAAGGTTCTGTGTGTGCTGTCTCATTTATGTGAGGGCTTCATTTTTTCCCCTTTATTGCTAGATTCTAGCGGTTGTTTGATTATTTTTCTTTAACTACACTCTGAGTTGAGCTGAGATTCATCTGTTGGCTATGCACCAGGGTGATGATCATATGAATCACTATTCAGAATAGTCATATTATATGGGCTATTATGCTGTGAATCACCCCGGGGCATACTACTGGCATACTTGACATGTTTTCCATCTTCTGGCGGGTAGCAGCGACACCGGCCAGTGGATTGCGGCATCCGGTTTCCTGCTGACTCTTCATACTTTTTTCTTGCTATCGTGAATATTTTAGTAATCATGATATGTTTATTATAATTAAATAAAATATATTTTTTGAATACATTGGGCATTCTTTTGTTGTTTGTTTAACAACACTATAGGTTTATATCACTATTTATTACAGCCTCCTCCATGTATATTGGAATTGGTGTAATTACCGTTGTTCCAATGGTTGTGACCTCATATGGAGTAAAACAAAAGTTAGGGTTAGGTATTGGACAAATCTGATCTCCATGAAGGTATCTTCCATAATTTGTGTCAACACAGTACTGCCCATCCATGTTGTATGTAACCGTCACAGAAAGAGTCCTCCATTTGGTAAGCAGCACAGGACATGTAGTTTCCATAATTTTTGTTACACTGGCTTCATTTTTAATTGATGCTTTTGTCGACATTGTATCTGAGTCCAATGCTAGGCCCTCTGTAGGATTATTCATGTCAGGGGCTCTGCTGTTGATGGTACCCTCTTTCAGCATCCGAGGTTTCCTTTTTGCTGTGGTTTCATTGTTGAACTTCTCTGCATATTCTAGGTTGAAGTCAGGAGCACTCTCCATAGCATTGTTCAAGTCTTGGGTCATATCAGTTGTGGCCTTTCCCCTCTTGATCATCAGGGTTTCACTCCCTTTGACAGGGTTAGCTGAAAGAGTCAGTTCACTTTTCAGTTGCGTTTGTTTGTTATTAACCATCCAAGTAGAGGAATTTGCCATTTTCACAGTTATTTTCCAGGGTCTGTGGAGCTTAGCCCACAAACAGGGGTGTCTATTTTAAACACATTGCATCGACACAGGTAGCGGTTTTCTTTCACTGTGCAGCAGGCAGTGTGTGGTTTCCTCCACTCATCGTTGACTTTCACCAGTAGCTCAGGGAGATCTCTTCATTCCTTGTAAATATGCTTCTCTAAATATCCAACAGAATGTACTTTTACTAACTTGTCAAAAAGCGCCTTTTCTGGGTCAAAAATGGGTAGTGACATAGTAAAGGAAACATACAGAATGTCATTGAGTGAACAGGCTCCTGTATTTCCACGACAATAGGCAGCACCTACATTGGGATGGGATGTCACAATAACTAAGTTCCTAATGGTGGAGACAGGAAGAGGCCTACAGTCTGCACGGGAATCCCTTTGAACATTGACTCCATTTTAAAGACAATACCAGCGGATAAAATCTCTATCTTTTACAATATCGGGTATCTTACCATCTTCAACATCTCTAATCACATTAGTAATGGTGCTGAGAACATAGCTGCCATAGGCAGTGCAGATGAGCTCCTATCGCTGTTTACTTTGTACATTTTCCCTGTTATGAAGTTTAATCATTTCATTAATTTTATCCTGAGTGTTAGCAAATAATTCAGCAATGTCATGCATGTTAGACACAATAAACTTTTCTTCTTTAGCTAGACCTTCAACACCCTACAGTACAGGATTTAAAACATAGTGCCCTTCTCTTTGTTCAAAGTTGCCAATATGTCTCTGGATAGTTTCCAAATCAGCCCTGTTCCAAATTGACATCCCAGAACCAAAGAGCCCAGAAATGTATCCAACTATCCCATCTAAACTTTGAAGTTTCCGAGATTTTTTGCAATGGCCCTAGCCGACTCTGGTATTTAGGGGAGATGTCTGTGTTTTTATCATTTCAAGCTGTCAACTTTGAGTCTGCTGGTCTCCACCAAGAGACTGATTCAATCTTGGTGCCTTTGACGTTAACAGGGATAATGACTGCTTCCCCTTCGTTTCACTGAATGGGATCCTGTTCTATGTTGACTGAGATTATTGGCTTGCTGGTAGACAGGATTGGCATGACAGCCACAAGTGATAGAATTTGAACATATATTGGTTCATTGACAGTTTGTCAACGGTTGGTGTGTGTATATCAAGCCACAAATGTTCTGGTAGCTGCATCTGTCTGCCTGTCATCAATTCAAATGGAGTAGTGTGTGTGGCTGAGGAAGGGGTAGCTCTAATTGCCATTGTAAGTAATGGCAATAAACTATCACAATTCTTCCCATTGATGTCTACGAATTTCCTTAACATTGTTTTAATTTGCCTATTCACCCTTTCTACCTGTCTGGAAGATTCTGGATGATAAGGTACAGTACAGACCAAAAGTTTGGACACACCTTCTCATTCAAAGAGTTTTCTTTATTTTCATGACTATGAAAATTGTAGATTCACACTGAAGGCATCAAAACTATGAATTAACACATGTGGAATTATATACATAACAAACTAGTGTGAAACCACTGAAAATATGTCATATTCTAGGTTCTTCAAAGTAGCCACCTTTTGCTTTGATTACTGCTTTGCACACTCTTGGCATTCTCTTGATGAGCTTCAAGAGGTAGACCCCTGAAATGGTTTTCACTTCACAGGTGTGCCCTGTCAGGTTTAATAAGTGGGATTTCTTGCCTTATAAATGGGGTTGGGACCATCAGTTGCGTTGAGGATAAGTCAGGTGGATACACAGCTGATAGTCCTACTGAATAGACTGTTAGAATTTGTATTATGGCAAGAAAAAAGCAGCTAAGTAAAGAAAAACGAGTGGCCATCATTACTTTAAGAAATGAAGGTCAGTCAGTCAGCCGAAAAATTAGGAAAACTTTGAAAGTAAGGGCTATTTGACCATGATGGAGAGTGATGGGGTGCTGCGCCAGATGACCTGGTCTCCACAGTCACCGGACCTGAACCCAATCGAGATGGTTTGGGGTGAGCTGGACCGCAGAGTGAAGGCAAAAGGGCCAACAAGTGCTAAGCATCTCTGGGAACTCCTTCAAGACTGTTGGAAGACCATTTCAGGGGACTACCTCTTGAAGCTCATCAAGAGAATGCCAAGAGTGTGCAAAGCAGTAATCAAAGCAAAAGGTGGCTACTTTGAAGAACCTAGAATATGACATATTTTCAGTTGTTTCACACTTGTTTGTTATGTATATAATTCCACATGTGTTAATTCATAGTTTTGATGCCTTCATAGTCATGAAAATAAAGAAAACTCTTTGAATGAGAAGGTGTGTCCAAACTTTTGGTCTGTACTGTATGTGGAATGTTTGTTTTATGGCTAGCATTTTTAGGCACATTTGCATCACCTTCCCTGTGAAGTGCGACCCTTGGTCTGATTCCACAGAGCATGGTAGACCCCAACAAGCAAAAACCTGCTCTACAAGTAATTTGGCTATTGTTGTAGCTGTGTTGGTCCTTGTAGGAAAGGCTTCTACCCATTTTGAGAATAAGTCTGTCACAATAAAAATGTATTTGTTGTTTCTGGTGGTAACAGATAGGGGCCCCATTTAATCAATTTGGAGTGCATTCCAGGGGCCCTCTCCTCTTCTCACAATCAAAGGAGCATTGGTTCTTCTAGAAGGAGGGTTAGCCTGAGCACAAACAATGCAGTTATCGCAGTACTGCTGTACGTCTTTTGCCATGCTGGGCCACCATCCTACAGTTTTTAATCTTTGACTAGTTTTCTCTGCACCTTGATGACCACCTGTAGGTACGTTGTGAACAAGGTAAATAATTTATTCTCTGTAACTATTTGGTACTACTCATGCTATCTCTTCTCCATGGTGTAGCAGTATCTCTTTATCCCCTGAAATGTGCAGGGGTTTTATATGTCTTGCTAGTGAATTCCCTTTAGTGATGGCAAACTGTTCATCTTTTAACTTATTCACTATATTGTTAATCTCAGGGTCCTGCTTCTGGATTTGTAAAATGTCTGGGTCAATTATTGCTGAGGTTCTAGTTACTGCACAAACAGGGGCGCACATACTGTTAATACTACTGCGGTCAGGATTTGCGTCTGTTTCTGGCATCCGCCAACTCTCCCCCCTTGTGCCCCTTGTTTGTCTAACTCGTAAGCAATAGTATTTTGCTCACTAAATGGTGACTGAGGGGAATGGGCTTTTACCTTGCATACCCAAAGCATGTGGACCAATGTTTGAACTTGTGCGACAATGTACTGAAGGAGCTGTGAGTACTTTAGTGGGGCATTATCGCATGATGTATATCAGTGTGCATGCCAAAAGGGAAGAAACTCTGTTTGTGCATTACATACCCATGTTGAATCTGAGTAAAGTATGATCTGGTGCGTGTGAGCAATTCCAACGAGTGTGCCATTCCTGCAAGTTCCGCATACTGGGCCGATTTAACATGGCAGGATCTGCACACAGACTGGGTTGAAGAATTATCTTGAAAAATCATGTATATGCCAAAGCCAGCTACTAGGGATCCCTGCTCATAAAAACATGACCCATCTGTGAATACCTGAGTTGCTTGATGATGTTCTGGTGCCCCAAGTGACAGTGCTTTAAAGAATTGCATTTTGTGAGTGCCCATGGAGATATCACATACATGTGGCAGGGCTTGGTAAAGAAGGCTGTGTGCCACTACGGATGGGTTGGTGGTTGGTTTGACAATAATGTCACGATCTTGCAATAGCAAGGACCAATGCACCAGTCGAGCATTGGATACACTACCATCTTTTATCCTATCACTGAGTAGGAATTGTGTGTGTGTGTGTGTGTGGGAAGGGGGTTGTTGAACATAGGATTATGGGATTGAAGCCAATTATGTATGTGAATGTCTTAACTTCCCAAAAAACTGATAGTAGATGTTTCTCACATACTGAGTATTTCTTCTCAACTACAGATAGGCATTTAGAGGCATATGCAATTGGTCGTTGTTTGTGGTGTTCTTTTGAGATAACACTGCGGATATTGCTATCTCTGAGGATGCAGTCTCAATGTGATAGGGTAGCTGGGGATTTGGGTTTGCTAGAGCTGGGGCACTTACAACAGCTTCCTTTAGTGCTTTTTCTGCCTTTATATGGCTCTGCGTCCAGTCCCAGACCACATCCTTTTTCAAAAAGGCATACAAAGGGGCAGAAATTTCAGCAAAGTTGGGAATAAAATTTCTGGAGAAGTTCACAAGACCCAGAAAGGATCTTAACGTGGGACAGTTCACTGGTAAGGGTAAACGAAAAATTGTTTTTACCTTCTCTGCCGCAATGGTTCATCCATCAGAATTGACATTGATGCCTAAAAACATTACCGATTCCTTGAGAATCTGAGCCTTCGTCGGGTTGCATTTCAAACCCGCATCCCTAAGGATCCTTAGAAGCTCCTCTAGGAGTTGCAAATGCTGTTCTTTTGTGCTGGTTGCTAGCAAGAGGTCATTCACAAACTGTAAGAGATTCTTGGGAGATGAAAATTTGATTAAGATGTCTCTCATTTTTGCATGAAAGAGTGATGGCGAATTACTGTACACTTATGGAACTGTTTACCCATGAAAGTGAAGGCAAACTTATATTGACATTTCTCTGTTAATGGTAGAGACCAGAATCCATTTGAAATATCCACAACTGTAAAGAATTTATATTCCGGCTCAAGCAATTTCAAAACATCCGGAGCGGATGCTACGGTAGGTGCACAATTTGGGGTGACACTGTTAAGTTTCCTATAGTCCACGGTCAATCTCCATGATTTATCTAGTTAAAAACTGGCCACAAGGGGGCATTATTTGTGGATGTGCATGATCTTAATACCCCTTGTGCAAGAAGTGAGTCAATCGTTTCCTCTATGTATGCCACTGCTTCCTGTGGGAAGTTATACTGATTTTGAGGGGGCAGGTCAGGATCTTGGATGTCAATCAGTGTACTAACCCTTCCACAATCATGTTTGTGTCTTGCAAATGCGTCACTGAGTTTTTTAAGTATGGGTAATACTGACGATGGGTAGTGAAGCTAAAGCAAATCTTTGTGTGATCTGATGAATTTGCATTTTTAATAGGGTGGATAACATAATGCCCACATTATTGCTTGCAAAACTTTGAAGATTTATTGGTTTACCTGATGATAGAGAAGAAGTGGCTGGTTGGTTGGTGTTCAAAATAGATATGGCTGCCCCTGTGTCAATCAACATTTTACATTGGCGGACCCTTACCATAGCTGACACTTGAGGGCATCCACACCTATCCAATTCGATAGGGGCAATTAGTGTTGGGGCCTCTGATTGTCAATGTATGTTGGTATGATGTTCGTGGGAATTGGCCTTTCCCTCTGGTGGGCTAGGATGCAAGGATCTCCTTGTGTTTTCAATAGTTGTTTCCTGCTGCCTTAACTGGTCTGGATATTTCAGGATAGAGTGGTATTGACGCCTGTGAATTCCTGTACTTCTAAACGGTACCTTACCTCTCAACCATCCTCTCTTTACTGGGTCAATGTGTCTCTTCCAATATGGATTATATGGAGCATTGCATTCCCCAGGAGGGTAAGCTCCTTCAACCCTTGTAGGTTTTTCATCACGTTGCACCTCGGCCATTTTATTTGATAAGATGCCTATCATTTTTTTCCAATGGCCTGTGCTGCCTATTTGCTTGGTTTGTTTGGAATGACCTTGGCATTAAGGCGATAATTTGATCATAACTGTGTTCATTTGGAACAATCAAATGTTCACATTTATGTCTGATCGCTGGGTGGGAGTTCTGTTCCAGAAACTCGGGGTCATTCCTATCGTCAGCTCTCCCTTTGCCAGTTCTATAAGCTGCCCACAACCTATTAGCATAAACTAGAGGATTTTCCTCATTTTGCTGTTTTATTTGGTATGCTAACACGAAGCCTGTAGCAGTTGCATGCATGATCCTTTGCAAAGCTTCTACGGTTTGATCATAGGTGCCCTTTCCCTTTTTGATTTCATCAGGTAGAGCACACCATACATTCATATCCATAGTGAGCTGAAATACTTTTACTTGATCCACAGGGTTATTTATACCCAACATCTCACATCTCCGCTTTAGGTTAGCTGCATGAGAAGTGAGATGTTTATCTGACTTAATTCTGGCAATAAGTTCTGGCACTCCCATTAAAGTTTTTAATGATTGGGTGGGAACATCTCTTTTTAATACCTAGCATCTCCTCTACTATCAAATCCTTGTAGTGTCCCATCACCATTGCAGGTGGAAAATACGCTGGGTTTAAAGATGACAGGGGTCCTATGTACAGCCATGTCTTCATAATCATCCTCACTTTCTTCTCCTGACTCAATGTTTACAGAACATTCACCATCAACTGCTGTATCTGCTATTTCCCCCATAGTTATGGGCACTCTGGAAGAGGATTCATTAGTACTTTCTTGTTCCCAGGCATGTTGCTAACTATTGGAATCTGATTTCAAAGTCCCGGTCTCATAAGCACAAACAGGAAAGGGTGCAGTAGCCGTGTCATGTTTTAATTGTATTTTATTTGCTACTGCTTTCTGTCCTTTAAGAACAGATATCTCACGTAGTAATTGAGTTTCTTTTTCTATACAGGGAGCTTGGTCAATAGACCTGCCCTGTTTTGCCACATCAAGCTGCTCTTGTAAAACTTTAAAGGCACTCACAATATCATCTCTTTCACTACTAACTTCAACAAGGGCACCTTTTAATTCACAAATTTCTGCTTGTACAGTTCTGTATTTTAACTGCATCTCCTCTTCTGAGGATTTAATGACCTTGTTAAAGGTTATCAATGATGTGACCTGATTTTCTAAAGAATCTGTATCTTTTCTCATTTGAGAATTTTCCTGAATAGATTGTTTGCAATTAATTTTCTAGCTCATGTATTTTTGAATTCATTGCCAGGCATGCAGCATAGAGACCTGCGACTGCCATTCCCTTTTGTTTGGGTTTATTTATTTTGGATTTCAATAAAGAATCATCAAAAACATCTTGGACATAAGTCCATGAATTTTCTTTTCTTTTAATGTCGCAAGCAAAGTCTAGACTTTTATGCTTTGTGATATAGGCTACTACAAAGCTCTCCAGTTCTGAGGCTGTAGCCATTATTGTTCCTTACACTTGCACTTTTCCCAATTGCGTTTAATTGTACCTAGACATTGGAAGTCTCAAGATTCTCCAAACATAAAGGAGTGGTTGGACACTTTTGAGGGTATACGCAGAATGGAGGAATTAATAGCTGAAGATTAAGGTTCCGATAGAAAGTATCTTAAAACTTGGACTCCCTGGCTTCTGTTCAGGGACACTCCTGCGTTCTTTAGTTGGCTTGATCAGGCAAACAGCAGCGTATAGTTGTATCAGATACCCATCTTAACCTGGTGTTTCCCTTCCTCTTGTGTCCCCCTTCCCTTGTCGTCCTGTCTTGTCGTCTTCTGTGTTACTGTTTTCCTTTTCCTTTTTAATTTTTGTTGGGATAATTATCCTTTCAATGCCCTTATCATTTGTAGTCAATGCGAGGTCGTGTTAAACAATTGTTATGTCATATCCAGTTGCATATGCTGTATTCTGCTACCAATGTGCTAGTAATACTGTAAACCTGATGTGATACTGCTTTATTTACAACCTCCGTAATAAAAATAATTGAACAACAAAATTCCCAATTGTGGGTTAAGTGTGCAATGCAGTATATCCTCCCCAATAAGTTGGCTAGCTCTTAAAGGTTCTTCTAATATACGCTTGTGTGTGTAGGAATATGAAAGGTTTATTACACTTTTATATTGTAAATCCTCCCCCTTATGTTCGGTACATCTTAAGGGTTCTTCTAATATACAATATTCATAGACTTATTGCACCGTGACCTTTGGTAGCATGGGGCAGGCTTTCAGTCCTATCCTTCACCTAATAGTCTATCTCCTGTGAGAATTAGGTGTTGTTAAGTAGATACTCAATTTCTGAGGCCCCTTCGTGGTTGCCAAAACTGTTACCCTTAACTATATAGATGTTTATATTAATATCTCAATATAGCTGTAGGCATCCATGTGTGATTGGTATATGAATACAAGCATCTATATAGTTTAGGGTAACAATCTGTGCCCACATTGCCTGGAAAAATTATGTTTTAATATATGCAAATTTCCTCTAGGAGGAGCGTTGCTAAGGCCCAGCTCTCTCTGCAACTGCTGCCTCCTCTGCTCTTTGATAGACAGGGCCAGACAGTATAAATGTGATCACGCCTGGCCCTGTTAAAGGGTGCATCAGTTGCAGAGAGAGCAGAGTAATGGCAACTGTTTCTCCTAGAGCAGGCATCCTCAAACTGCGGCCCTCCAGCTGTTGCAAAACTACAACTCCCAGCATGCCCGAACAGCCTACAGGTATCAGCCTACAGCAGGGCATTGTGGGAGTTGTAGTTTTACAACAGCTGGAGGGCCACAGTTTGAGGATGCCTGTCCTAGAGGCTCAGTTGCATATATTAAAACATAATTTTGAACATGGGACCAACACAGATGCCTTCAACTTTTAAGTGTACATGCAACAGGTCAGCCAGTTTCATAGGTACAAATCTGCTGACTGATGCCTTTTAAGAAATTGCTGTGAAAGTCATTTCTCCACACCACAAACAAACAAAATACCTCATCCACTGTGTAGTTGTCACTACCAGAGCTTTGGGACGTTCTCACAGCTCTGTTTCTCCACCCCTGTGATGATGTCACTACTAGAGCTGGGAGGAGTTCTCACTGCTCTGTTTACTTTTGGTTTCCTTCCTCCCAGCTGTTCCTCATGCGTTTGATTTCCCTCTCTTTATATCACCCCTCCTCCTATTGTAGGGCGTGGATTATAGTTCTCATTTCAGTTGTAGCTCTTGCTTTAGTATCTTCACTTGTAGCTATCAGTTCACTGGACCTGTGTTCTGCTGCAGCAAGCACTCCGGATATTGCCAGCTGTCCTTGGATCCGTCTTCTCTGCGGCTGCAACACCTTCAGCTAAGTGTACAGACATTGTTGTGTACCTGATTATTTTCTGACTGGATCTGAGGTGGCCACGGTTCCCTCCATATACTGAGTAGGGCACCGGTGGCCGTGCCCCTTCCACTATTGTAGGGGTTACAGTGGTCATCAGTCTTAGGCACGTGGGCATGCCTCGTTCTGCCATTTGGATCCAGGCATGTGCTTTAGCAGCATAGGGAGAGCTTTGAGGGTCGGACAGGGGTCACCCTTTATCCTCCCTAGTTTGGGTCCGGTTAGTAGCTCTTTTACTGTGTATACTATTGTTGCTCACATACAGCCGTGACAGTAGTGGACGTGCCACGTTTCTGCAGCTCTTCTCAAAGTGAATGGGAGATAGGCTGCAGTAGGCCAGGACCAGGAACTACACTGAACAGAGCTTTTCATCCATTGTGTAGTTTCTGGCACCAGCAGCTGTCCAAAACAGCTGATTGATGGGGGTGTGGGGTTTTGGACTCCCACAGATCTGATATTGATGACCTATCCTAAGCATAGGTCATCAATATATAAGTAGTGGAAAAGCCTTTTTTCACCTTTTTCAGGTTGAAAATTTAAATAAAGCAACTTATACACAACCATAGATAATCAGTATTTCTGAGACAGGTTCAACAGACATTCAATAAAGTAATTTCTTAGTTTTAAAATAATTGGCAATTGTCTCAATTTATAAATATGGAAAAGACACTAGAGTTTATAGTTTTGTAATTTTCATAATAAGGAGCACGTATTTTATTTCTTGTTTAATTGAACATCGTCTCTGGTTTATAGGGCTTTCAGCTCGCCTGGCTGCAAAGAATGGTGTAATGAATCATACAGTAGAAATGTTTTCATGGTCTAAAGTGCCCCATACATTGTGAATGCACAATATATGGTTGTATTTGTAAACGAGGCGAAATATCAGTGCCACATCACAAGGATATAATCACTGTCACAATGTCAGGACTGCATCACTGCAAGTGTCAGCCATAATTGACGGAGATGGTGATCAGCCTCTGAAATTGTTTTCCGATTGAATATTCATGATTCTTCCCTATAATACGCTATAGTTGCCGCATGAGTTATTCTTGGCAGATGCTTTAACTTTATGTTTTGACATCTTGCACATTCAGATATGCATTTGGTGTGTGGGGCTCTGTTCATGCATTGACTAGACTTTATAAATACTTCTTATTGTCATCTTTTAACACTTTAGAGTATGCCTCTCTTGCCGAGAAAAGTTAGAAATAACTATATCTTGCTTACAAATTGCATGGAAGCTGGATAGTATTTTATTACATCTCAATGCTTAAAATATGTATTAGGCTACATTCACACAAACGTATTTTGTTTCCGTGTCCGTTCTGTTTTTTTTTGCAGATAGGATGCAGACCCATATATTTCAATGGGTCCGGTAAAAATGGGGACAGCACACTGTGTGCTATCCGCATCCGTATGTCCATTCCGTAGCCCAGCAAATAACGTAGAACATGTCCTATTCTTGTCCATTTGGCGAAAAAGGATAGACATTTTTACAATGGATCCGCAAACAAAATGGATGCCATACGGACGTCATCTATTTTTTTTTTGCAGATCCACAATTTGCGGACCGCAAAACACATATGGTCGTGTGAATGTAGCCTTAGTCTGTATCCTCTGACCCTTTGCTTGCTCTCTGTTATCAATATAGTAAATGTGTCTGGTATATAGCTTATACAATAGCACTGGCACTTGATTTTAGTTTTATCATCATCGGCCTTATGAACTATGTTACTATGTTGGTTGACTGATCCCAGCCCTTTAACCCCTCAGATGCCGCAGTAGTTCGGAAGGCAGTGGGAGCTTCCTTTTTCCTCTAGTCAGCACCCAGGCCTGCCATGTTCTGGCCTCTATGGCATCCTGTCTCTCAGAATGACTATGCACTGTAATACCAGGGTTTTACAGTGAATAGTAAAAGTGATGAAGGGATTGTGGGTTCAAATCCCCTAAGGGGGTTAAAAAAGAGGGTAAAAAAGGTGAATAATGTTGTGCACATTGCACAAAAAATCCCCAGACAAAGCAATATTCTGTATTTTAACTCCCCAACAGTGACGGTAAAATTGGAAAAACCCTCTGACAATATCACTTTTTTAATTGTAGATTTTGAATTAATAGTATGTCTGAAGTAAATATAGTTGGCCCACAATTTAGGGGACAGAAGAAATTTTTTTTTACCTCAAGTCATAATTTTTTTTACATTTTTACTTCAGTTTAGAGACCTTAATTTTGTGGGATGCTTTGTAGTTTATTTTTAGAAACCATTTTGTGGTACATATAACACAGTGTATAAAATAACTTTTTATAATTTAAGTTTTGGGGGAAAGTTAAAAAAAAAATGGAGGATTTTTTTTTAGTGTTCACTGTGTGGTATAAGTAACATGATAACTTCATTCTGTGGGTCACTATGATTATGATGTTGCCACATGTATATTGTTTAACCCTTTCTACCCTGGGCCAGTTTTCACCTTCCTGTCCAGGCCATTTTTTGCAAATCTGACATGTGTGGTAATAACTTTGGAATACTTTTAATTATCCAAACCATTCTGAGATAGTTTTCTTGTGGCACCTTGTACTTCATGACAGTGGTACATATAATAAAGATCCCAAATTTACAAAAATTATTGAAAAATTCACAATTTTCTAAATTTGAATTTATCTACTTTTAAGGCCTCATGCACACGACCGTTCCATTTTTTGCGGTCCGCAAATTGCGGATCCGCAAAACACAGAAGCCGCCCGTGTGCCTTCCGCAATTTGCAGAACTGAACAGGCGGCCCATTGTAGAAATGCCTATTCTTTTCCGCAAAACGGACAAGAATAGGACATAGTAACATAGTACATAAGGCCGAAAAAAGACATTTGTCTATCCAGTTCGGCCTGTTATCCTGCAAGTTGACATGTTATTTTTGTTTTGCAGGGCCACGTAACAGATGCGGACAGCACACGGAGTGCTGTCCACCCCTTTTGCGGCCCCATCGAAGAGAATGGGTCCGCACCCGAGCCGCAAAAACTGCAGCTCGGATGTGGACCAGAACAATGGTCGTGTGCATGAGGCCTAAGACAGATGGTAATGCCTCATAAATAGTTATCATTAATCATTCACCATATGTCTTTTTTTTTTTAGCACCAATTCAGTTAAAAAATGATTTTGAGGGGCTTACGTAAAGGAAACCACCCATATTTTAGAAACTACACCTCTCAAATTATTCAAAACTGATGTTTCACACTTTGTTAACCCTTTAGGTGTTAAAGGAAAATGGAGGTGAATTTTTGCAGATTTTTCATGTTAATCAATTTTGGCTTGCAACAGAACAAGGGTTAACAGCAAAATAAACCTCAATATGCATTACTCTGATACCCTATATGTAGTAGTAAACTGCTGTAGGGGCACATGGAAGTGGTCAGAAGGAAAGGAGCGCCATATGGTTTTGCAAGAATAGTTTTTGGGCACCATTTTGTATTTGAAGAAACACTGACGTACCCCTACAGTGGAAATCCTCAAAAAGTGTGAAAAAAGTGAAACTACACCCCTCTAAGAATTTATTAAGGGGTGTACTGAGCACTTTGACCCCCTAAAGCATTTTATGGAATTTAGAAACACTTTGCTATGAAAATGAAAAGATTAATTTCTTCCAATAAAATGTTGCATTAGCCCCAAATTTTTCATTTTCACAAGGAGTAACATGAGAAAAAGCACCCCATAATGTGTTTCCCATTTTCTCCTGAATACAGCAACACCCCATATGTGGTGGTAAACTGCTGTAGGGGCACATGGCAGGACAACGGAAGGAGCGCCATATGGCTTTTTGCAACAGATTTTGATACATTGGTTTACAGGCGCCATTGGTTTTCATTTTTTGAGAGATTGTCTTATGTGGGGGTTAATTTTTTATAGGATAAGGTGACATTTTCATTGGTACCATTTTGGGGTTGTGGGGATTCGCTCTGGTAGGCAGGGTAAGCGGACGCAGTACAGAGGCAAAAACAAGGTTGTAAATCAAAGTTCAGTGTTTATTCTCACACAGAAAGAAAACAAGCCAAAAGTAAGTGTTCATTTTTTGGTGCCTGTTCACACCACACAAAGTTCACAGTGCAAAAAGATTTCACCTGGTCAGCAGATGATTTTCACCCACAGTCCGCAGCAGGCTTTAGAGGCCTGTTTCCCCAGCCTATGGCTCTCACAAATAAATGCCTCAGTGTCTCAAGCCACAGACTCCTCAGCTCCTCTGCCATGGAGGATAATCCACACCCAGCTGAGCTGCTGGCTGGGTTTTTAAACCCCAGCCCAAAACCTGGCCTGGACGTGGGGAACAGCCACCCACCCTGCTCTTTGGCTGCTCCCAATAAGAACCGGCCCGGATTGGCTTTTCAGCCACACTAAGAATAAACAGTGTCAGCAAGCACTAGCTGCGGCTGACACATAAAATAACCGGTTCTTATCTCACCGAGGCCAGGAACCTCCGTTACACGTACCTTCCGTCAATGACGGGGCCCTTGCGCCTTCCTACAGGGTACATATGACTTTTTGATCAACCGATATTAGGCAAGGTATCAAAAAAGTACTGTTTATTTATTTATTATTTACTTTTTATTCATTTATTTTTACAACGTTCACCTGAAAGGGTATATAATGTGATATGTTTATAGAGCAGGTTGTTAAGGATGCGGTGATACCTAATATGTCTATTATTTTTATTTTCTTTAAGTTTTACAAAGTAAAAGCATTTTTGACAAGAAAAATATCTTGTTTTTGTGTTGCCATTTTCTGAGAGCCATATTTTTTATTTTTGGAGTGATTGTCTTATAAAGAGTCTAATTTCTTTGTAGGATGAGATGTCGGTTTGATTGGTACCATTTTGGGATGCATACAGCTTTTTGATCGCTTGGTATTACACTTTTTGTGAGGTAAGGTGACAAAAAAATGGCTGTTTTGGCACCGTCATTTTTTTTTCTTGCGTTCAGTTGACAGGGATGGATATTTTTATAGAGCTAGTCGATATGGATGATATCTACTAATGTATTTACTTTTCTTTTTTTTCTTCTATTTTTTTTTACCATTTTATATAACTTAATTATGGGAAAATAACACTTTTTCTTACTTGGAACTTTTTTTTTTCATGTAAAATCTTTTTTTTTTTTTTTTTTGGGGGGGAGGGGGGGGGGGTGGGTCTGATCCCCTGTACAATGCGTTACAATAGATGTGCACTGTAATGCATTGGCTGTAAGTGTATTACACAGTGTAATACACTTACAGCCTGCTTTCCTGTGAGACACAGGGGGTTGGGTCTCACAGGATTCCATGGAAGGTAGCCACAATGCAGGCATCAGGCTGCCTTCCCAGCCGTCAGGTCCCCGTCACCGCATTGCGGAGACCTGATGGGGACAGGGAGGGAGGTCTCTCCCTCCACCCCCCCCACATATTGCGGTATAGCGAGGCATAGCAAGGGTTTAAGCGTTGGCCTCGGTGTTTTCACTGATGTCATTGCATACAGCAGGGGCTCAGCTGTCAGTGACTCCTGCTGCTGATCGGGCGAGTGCAGCTCCTGCACACACCTGATCAGCGCACCGTACCTGTACAGCGCAGGTTGGGAAGTCACTTCCCACAGCGCTGTACTATTCGCTGGTCAGGAAGGGGTTAAAAATGTTACCTCTCCTATACTGCAGGCTGTCAACTCCCACAATGCCCAACCCCTCTCCTCCTTCAGGCTCTCTAAGATCACAGTTAACTGAAGGGGGAAGGGCTACTTTAAATGTTCATATCTCTGGCTTGAAAGCTGACAAGCATAAAAACAAGAGCAGAATCACAGCATCATCTCCTCTACATTAGGAGATATAGCTGTTAGAAGTCAGGATCAGGAGTGAAAGCAGCTAAAACCTGCTTTCACTTTCAGCTGCTATTTCTAACACCTATATCTCCTAACATAGAGGAGTTAATGCCCTGATTCTGGCCTTGTTTTAAAGAGTTTACTGTCATCTTTTAAACAAGACCACCCCGAGATGTGAGGAATTAGAGCAGCCCATCCCCATCACCCTGCTGCCCAAACTTTGCTCGGGCTGAACGGTTAAGTACTTTTCTCAAAGCCCAAGTTTAATATTTTAAAAGTAGTAAAATATAACAAACAAAAAACATATAGATTTGATATCTCCATAATCATACTGTCACAGCCAGACAGCTGAGAAGCGCTCACAGGAGCTTCTCAGATACTCCTCCTTGAATTTCTTTGTTTTGGTTTAGTTTCTCATCTTGTTAGTCTATCTCAGCTGTCATGCAGTCAGACTGATCGCTACCCTTTAAGTTCCTCCCCATAATGCAGTACTGTGCGGCTGATACAACTTCCTGGAGTGTGTGTGCATGCTGTTCCCAGTTCCCAGTTCCCAGTTCCCAGTTGTCAGTCATCTGCAGATAAGTGCTGTTTATGTATTTATGTTTTTGTCTTTTCTGGATCCAGGTGACCCTGACTCCCTCCGTGTCAGTGTAGGGAGCCGGTGGTCGTGTCCCTTCACTATTGTAGGGTCTTCAGGTAATAGATAGCCGAGGAACGTGGATATGCGGCCATCCACCTTTGGGGTGTTCGCATAGGCTGAGCAGTGAGGGAGAGCGGCAGCTCTATTGCAGGGGTCTCCCTTTGTTCCTTAGTTGTGGATCCAGAGAGACATTGTTTATATGGTATTGTCTTGTTTCCTGTACACCATCCGTGACATTATCAGCCGCCAAAACCGTCTCAAGCATGGATCCGGTTTCACTTTTGGCTGAACGCCTCCAGGGTTTTTCATTGGAGGTAGCTGATCTCCGTAGGATTTTTTCTCAGTTTCAAGTGACTGGTTCAGCTTGCATTCATGGAGTTTGTGCTGAGCCCAAGATCTCGCTCCCGGATACGTTCTCTGGGGGTAGTGAGAATTTTGTGCGTTTTAAAGAGGCTTGCAAACTCCATTTTCGCCTTCTTCCCCATTCTTCTGGTGATGAAGAACGGAGGGTGGGGATCATTGTATCGCTGCTCAGGGGTAACGCTCAGTCTTGGGCCTTTTCGCTACCGGAGGGGTGTCACGGAACCATGAACCAGACGTACAACAAGAGATAAGTGAAAATAAGAAGGCTTTATTAAAAATAAAGCTGTAAAGCAAAAGTCTAAACGGATGGTGAAACCGAGCAGAGTCTTTGCGAAGCCAGAGGTCAGGAACCAGAAGGGTAGTCAGACGAAGCCAGGATCAGGAACCAGCAGGGTAGTCAGACGAAGCCAGGATCAGGAACCAGCAGGGTAGTCAGACGAAGCCAGGATCAGGAACCAGCAGGGTAGTCAGACGAGGCCAGGATCAGGAACCAGAAGCAGCAGCAGTCTTAGAAGCATGTGAACACAAGAGGACCAAGCAAGGAACTGAAGCCACAGACCTCCTATATATATGAGCTAGGCATCCAGCTCCTCCCAGGGGAAGGAGGAGCCGCAGGGTGGAAGGCTACAAGAAACCCAGGACCCAAGATGGCCGCCAGCACATGTCAAACGAAGGAGAGCAGCAAGCAGGTAAGACCATGACAGTACCTCCCCCTCAAGGGCCCCTCCTCCGCGAAGCACAAAACGGTTTCTGAGGGAAGCGTGCGTGGAAGGCTCGGAGCAAGGCAGGAGCATGGACATCTGCGGAGGGAACCCAGGAACGCTCCTCTGGACCATAACCACGCCAATGGACCAAAAACTGCAACCGACCGCGGACCAGGCGTGAGTCCAGGATATTGCTCACCTCATATTCCTCACGATTGCCCACTTGGACCGGACGAGGCCGAGGAACCGAGGAAGTGAAACGATTACACACCAGTGGCTTCAACAGGGAGACATGAAACACGTTGGAGATCCGCATGCCAGGAGGAAGCGCAAGGGCATAGGCTACCGGGTTTACCCTGCGAAGCACTCGGAAGGGACCAACAAAGCGAGGCGCCAGCTTGGGAGTGGGCACTCGAAGGTTGAGGTTGCGGGTGGACAACCATACACGGTCTCCGACCTGGTAGGAAGGAGCAGGCGCTCGTCTGCGATCAGCCTGGAATCTCTGGCGCTGCGCAGAGACCTCAAGGGACTTCTGGATCTGTACCCAAGAAGCACGTAGGACGGAAAGGTGATCCTCCACAGCCGGAATATCCTGGGGAGAGAATACCTCCGGTAACACGGCAGGTTGGAACCCATAATTGGCCATGAAGGGAGACGTCCCAGAGGAAGAGTTCACCGCCGTGTTCCTGGCAAACTCAGCCCAAGGCAGGAGGTCAACCCAATTGTCTTGGTGATCGGAGACATAGCAACGAAGGAATTGCTCCAAGGCCTGATTGGATCGTTCTGCGGCCCCATTGGACTGAGGGTGGTAGGCCGAGGAGAAGGAGAGATGAATCCCCAACTGGGAGCAAAAGGCGCGCCAGAACCTGGACACAAACTGACTCCCCCGATCCGACACAATCTCCTTAGGCAAACCGTGCAACCGGAAGACCTCCCTGGCAAAAATCGTGGCCAACTCTTGTGCAGAGGGTAACTTCTTGAGAGGAACACAGTGGCACATTTTGGAAAACCGATCCACAATCATGAGAATGACCGTATGGCCTCGGGATGCAGGGAGGTCCACAATGAAATCCATCCCCAGGTGTGACCATGGACGCTCCCCGGTGGCTATGGGTTGCAGAAGGCCCAACGGAAGGTGCCGAGGGGACTTACTCTGGGCACAAACGGAGCATGCCGCTACATATGCGGCGATGTCGGAACGTAGGGAAGGCCACCAGAACAGACGTGAAACAGCCCAGGACAGCTGATTCTTTCCAGGATGCCCCGCGGTCTTGGAGTTATGGTAGGTTCGCAACAACCGAGTGCGCAACTCCTCAGGCACAAAACATCTGCCGTTGGGTCTCCCAGAGGGAGCACCAGATTGAGCCGCCAAAATCTGCTCACCCAGGGGAGAGGTCAGGCTGGTGCGAATGGCGGCCAGGATCTGATTCGGAGGTATGACCGAAGTCGGAATCGACTCCTCCCTGGACAGCTCGGAGTACTGCCGTGATAAGGCATCCGCCCTGATGTTCTTGGAACCGGGTAGGTAGGAGACCACGTAATTAAAACGTGACAAGAACAGAGCCCATCTGGCCTGACGTGGTGTCAATCTCTTGGCCTCAGAAAGGTAGGTCAGATTCTTGTGGTCCGTCAGGATGAGAACCGGAACCACCGAACCCTCGAGCAAGTGCCTCCATTCTTTAAGGGCCTGCACGATGGCCAATAACTCCCTGTCACCAATCTGATAGTTGCACTCCGCGGAAGACAGTTTCCGGGAGTAAAACCCACAAGGAAGCAGAGGACCCTCTGGTGTTCTACGCTGAGACAGAAGGGCGCCTACTCCCGTCTCAGACGCGTCCACCTCGAGGACAAAGGGCAACCCAGGGTTGGGATGCGACAGAATCGGAGCCGACACAAAGGCGGACTTTAGGGCCTCAAAAGCTCGGATGGCCTCGAGCGGCCAGACCTGGGAATTACTGCCCTTCCTGGTCAGATCCGTGAGAGGCTTGGCCAGCATGGAAAAGTCCCTGATGAACTTCCGATAATAATTGGCGAAGCCCAAAAAGCGCTGCAGGGAACGAAGACCACTGGGCTGGGGCCACTGTAAGACAGCCGAAACCTTCTCAGGATCCATGGAGAACCCCTCAGCGGAAATGATGTAACCTAAGAAGGTTACCTGGGATCGGTGAAATTCGCATTTCTCAAGCTTACCGAACAGCTTGTTCTCTCGTAACCGTTGCAACACTCGTCTGACATCCAGAATGTGGGCCTCCATGGATTCAGAATATACCAAGATGTCATCCAAATAGACTACCACACACTGCTGCAACAGGTCACGGAAAACATCGTTGATGAATTCCTGAAAGACTGCGGGCGCATTGCACAACCCAAAGGGCATAACCAAGGATTCGTAATGACCGGTCCTGGTGTTAAACGCGGTCTTCCACTCATCGCCCGCCTTGATCCTTACCAGGTTATATGCCGCCCTCAGGTCGAGTTTGGTAAAGACCGTGGCCCCTTTAAGGCGATCGAACAGCTCGGAGATCAAGGGTATCGGGTAAGCGTTCTTGATCGTGATGCGATTGAGACCCCTGTAATCGATGCAAGGCCTCAACTCACCGCCCTTCTTTTTCACAAAGAAAAATCCAGCCCCTGCCGGGGACGAAGATTTGCGAATGTGTCCGCGTGAAAGCGCCTCCCTCACGTACTCCTCCATGGCCTCATTCTCCGCTACCGACAGTGGATAGACTTTGCCACGAGGAGGAACGGCACCAGATTGTAACTCTATGGCACAATCGTATGGGCGGTGCGGAGGTAGGGCAACCGCGCGCACCTTATCGAATACATCCCGGTACTCCTCGTATTCAGGAGGCAACAGAGAGTCCGAGGAAGTACACAGCAACTTGACAGACCCATGGATGCAACTAGCCCCACACTGCGGTGACCACGAGAGGATCTCGACCGATCTCCAATCGAAAGTCGGATTATGCTTCTGGAGCCAGGGGTACCCCAAGACCACCGAGTAGTGTGGAGACGAAATAACCTGGAGACAGACCGACTCTCTGTGAACGGCACCAATGGCTATTCCCACTGGAAGGGTCTCATGAGTCACGTGTGGCGGCAGAAGGGGTCTGCCGTCTATCGCCTCAAGAGCCAGTGGGGAACCTCGAGCCTGCAGAGGAATGGAATTGGCGGCAGCGAACACACTATCAATGAACAAACCACCAGCACCAGAGTCCACCAACGCCTGGGTCGTCACCGAGCCCCCGACCCAGGAAAGGACAACAGTGATCAGTGGTTTGTCAACACGGGAAACCGGGGACGAGGAGACTCCACCCAAGATCTGCCCCCGACAGGATCTCAGGGTACGAGCGTTTCCCGGACGGTTCGGACATGCCAACCGAAAATGCCCACCGAGACCACAGTACATGCATCGGCCCTCGCGTCTCCGGAGTGCCCTCTCCCCCTCGGACAGGCGAGCAAACCCCAGCTGCATGGGTTCACCCCCAGACAAGTCATCCCCAGGAGGCGTGGGAGGAGAGGGAGGCACGGGTGGGACAGCAAACGTAGGCACCAATCTGTTAGAAGACCTCCGCAGGTTCTCCTTAAAGGAAGGTCTCTCCCTGAGTCTGGTGTCAATCAAAATCAGGAAAGAAATAAGAGACTCGAGCTCAACTGGTAGGTCCTTAGCTGCAACCTCATCCTTCAAGGCATCCGAGAGACCATGAGAGAAAGCAGCGACCAGAGCCTCATTATTCCAGCCCACCTCTGCTGCCAGGGTACGAAACTCAATGGCGTATTCAGCTACGGATCGTGAACCCTGTCTGATGGACATAAGGAGCTTCGCAGCAGAGGCAGCACGAGCCGGCACATCGAATACCTTCCGAAGAGAAGCAACAAAACCGGAAAACTCGGCAACCACCGGATTGTTGTTCTCCCATAAAGGGCTGGCCCAGGCCAAGGCCTTGTCCGAGAGCAGCGAGATCAAGAAGCCCACCTTTGATCTCTCAGTAGGAAAGGCATGTGGCAGCAACTCGAAATAAATGCCCACCTGGTTAAGGAAACCTCGGCACTGAGTTGGCTCTCCCCCAAAGCGCTGTGGAAGAGGGGCAGAACCGGTCATACCCCGAAACACCGCAGGCGCAACAACAGGTGTCGGGGTAGACTCTGGCGCAACAACCGGAGCGGCAGTAGGAGCGAGCCCAGGAGCGACAACCGACCCATCGGCAACGGGAGCGAAATGAGCCGTGCGTTCAAGCAGGGTTTGCAACGCCACAGCGAACCGACCCAACAGGTGATCCTGCTGATCAAGTCTGGCAACCAGCGTGGGTAGCGAGGATGGCCCTGTACCGTCAGAATTCATGGCTTGGTCCTAATGTCACGGAACCATGAACCAGACGTACAACAAGAGATAAGTGAAAATAAGAAGGCTTTATTAAAAATAAAGCTGTAAAGCAAAAGTCTAAACGGATGGTGAAACCGAGCAGAGTCTTTGCGAAGCCAGAGGTCAGGAACCAGAAGGGTAGTCAGACGAAGCCAGGATCAGGAACCAGCAGGGTAGTCAGACGAAGCCAGGATCAGGAACCAGCAGGGTAGTCAGACGAAGCCAGGATCAGGAACCAGCAGGGTAGTCAGACGAGGCCAGGATCAGGAACCAGAAGCAGCAGCAGTCTTAGAAGCATGTGAACACAAGAGGACCAAGCAAGGAACTGAAGCCACAGACCTCCTATATATATGAGCTAGGCATCCAGCTCCTCCCAGGGGAAGGAGGAGCCGCAGGGTGGAAGGCTACAAGAAACCCAGGACCCAAGATGGCCGCCAGCACATGTCAAACGAAGGAGAGCAGCAAGCAGGTAAGACCATGACAAGGGGGCACGGCCCCTCCGCTCAGTGGATGAATTCTTTTTAGCCCTGGGTCAGATATATGATGATCCGGATCGTATTGCTCTGGCTGAGTCTAGACTACGTCTGTTATGCCAGGGTAAACAATCCGCAGAGATATACTGCTCCGAATTTCGGAGATGGGCAGCTGATACTGGTTGGAATGATGCTGCACTCCGAAGTCAATTTTGCCATGGACTTTCAGAGGGATTGAAAGATGCATTTTCCTTTCATGAGAGGCCTATCTCCTTGGACTCTGCTATGTCTCAGGCCGTTCGTATTGACAGGCGTCTTAGAGAGAGATGAGAGATCTCTCCTTCCTGTCCTACTCAGTCTCGGAACAGTGCAGCGGTCTCATTCTGTGCGCAGGAGTCTCAGTCGCTGTCAGCCCCTTCTGAGTAGGAGCCCATGCAGCTGGGGTTGATTGCCTCTGACAATAGAAGATTCAGCCTGCATGGGAGGGTTTGTTTTTGTTGTGGAGGTATAAATCATTTGGCAAATGTTTGTCCCTCAAGGAGATTCAGGCAGTTTTCTGGGAGTAATAAAGAGACAAAAAGGAAAAAATCTTTTAAAAATGTTCCGTCTGTTACTATTGGCAGGGTTGAGGCGGAAATTGAAGGTTTTCCGTTTGCTTGTAGTTCCCGTTTTGTCCTGCATGCTAGGGTGGCGCTAGAGAGCAAGAGCATTTTTTGTGAGATTTTTGTGGATAGTGGAGCAGCTGTCAACCTCATTGATAATCAATTTGCAATAACTCATGGTTTCCAGGTATGCACTTTGGGAAGGGATATTCCTGTTTTTGCTATTGATTCAGCTCCACTTTCTCAGAAATCATTAAAGGGCATAGTTCACAATATCCGTTTAATTGTGAGTGATGCTCATGTTGAGGATGTGTCATGTTTAGCGGTTTGCCTACTCCTCTAGTGTTGGGGCTACCCTGGCTCACTAAACATAACCCCACCATTGATTGGCAAGCGAGGCAAATAAATGGTTGGAGTAACTTTTGCAGAGAGAATTGCCTCATAACATCTGTTTCTGAGGTTTCTACTAAGACTGTACCACCTTTCCTCTCTGAATTTTTGGATGTCTTCTCTGAGAGTGGAGTTCAGGGTTTGCCTCCGCACAGGGAGTATGATTGCCCTATTAATCTCATTCCAGGCGCCAAGCTGCCTAAATCTCGTTTATACAATCTCTCCCAACCTGAGAGGGTCGCTATGCGGGCTTATATCTCTGAGAGTTTGAGAAAAGGACACATACGACCCTCGAAGTCACCTGTTGCCGCTGGTTTTTTCTTTGTTAAGAAAAAAGATGGTTCTTTAAGACCTTGTCTGGATTTCAGGGAGCTGAACAGTATCACTATTCGTGACCCTTATCCGCTTCCTCTGATCCCGGACCTGTTTAACCAGGTTGTTGGGGCTAAAGTCTTTTCCAAATTAGACCTAAGAGGGGCATACAACCTGGTTAGGGTCAGAGAAGGAGACGAATGGAAGATGGCTTTCAATACCCCTGAGGGCCATTTTGAGAATTTGGTTATGCCTTTTGGTTTGATGAATGCCCCAGGCGTTTTTCAGCATTTCGTCAACAGCATTTTTTATCATTTAATGGGAAAATTTGTATTAGAGTATTTGGATGACATTTTGATTTTTTCTCCTGATTTCAAGACTCATAAGGAACACTTACGTCAGGTCTTGCTCATTCTGCGGGAGAATAAATTATATGCGAAACTGGATAAATGTGTGTTTGCGGTTCCAGAAATCCAATTTCTGGGGTTTCTTGTCTCCGCTTCTGGTTTTCGCATGGACCCCGAGAAGGTCCGCACTGTGCTTGAGTGGGAGCTTCCTGAGAACCAGAAGGCGCTGATGCGTTTTTGGGCTTTGCCAATTATTACAGGAAATTTATTTTGAATTATTCCTCTGTTGTTAAACCACTCACTGATATGACCAGAAAGGGGGTAGATTTTTCTTCCTGGTCGGTAGAGGCGCGTAAGGCCTTTTCTAATATCAAGGAGAGTTTTGCTTCCGCTCCCATCCTAGTACAACCTGATATTTCGTTACCCTTCATAGTTGAGGTTGATGCTTCTGAGGTAGGGGTGGGTGCGGTCTTGTCTCAGGGTTCCTCTCCTGCCAAATGGCAACCGTGTGCCTTTTTCTCAAAGAAACTCTCCTCCGCAGAGAGAAATTATGATGTGGGAGATAGGGAATTGTTGGCCATCAAGTTGGCTTTTGAGGAATGGCGCCATTGGCTAGAGGGAGCCAGACACCCTATTACCGTGTTTACTGACCATAAAAATCTGGCCTATTTGGAGTCAGCCAAGCGTCTGAACCCGAGACAGGCCAGATAGTCTTTGTTCTTTTCAAGGTTTAATTTTGTTGTTACGTTCCGCCCTGGGGTTAAGAATGTGAAGGCAGATGCCCTATCACGTTGTTTTCCAGGAGGTGGGAATTTTGAAGACCCGGGTCCCATTTTGGCTGAAGGTGTGGTGGTCTCTGCTCTTTTTCCTGAATTGGAGGCAGAGGTGCAGGCAGCCCAGTCAGAAGCTCCTGATCTTTGTCCTCCTGGGAGGTTGTTTGTGCCTCTCGCTTTGAGACACAAGATTTTTAAAGAACACCACGACACGGTCCTTGCTGGGCACCCGGGGGCAAGAGCCACACTGGATCTCATCGCTCGGAGATTCTGGTGGCCTGCGCTTCGTAAGTCGGTTGAGGGTTTTGTGGCAGCTTGCGAGACTTGCGCTCGTGCCAAGGTCCCTCATTCACGGCCATCAGGTCCTCTCCTTCCTTTGCCCATTCCTTCCCGTCCTTGGACACATCTGTCCATGGACTTCATAACGGACTTGCCTCGTTCCTCGGGGAAGTCTGTGATTCTGGTGGTGGTGGACCGTTTTAGCAAAATGGTGCATTTTATCCCTTTCCCTGGTTTTCCCAATGCTAAGACGCTGGCGCAGGCATTTATTGACCACATTGTCAAATTGCATGGGATTCCTTCAGACATAGTCTCTGATAGGGGCACGCAGTTTGTTTCCAGATCCTGGAAGGCTTTCTGTTCTCGCTTGGGGGTTCGGTTGTCATTCTCTTCTGCTTTCCATCCGCAGTCGAATGGCCAGACAGAGCGCGTCAATCAGAATCTGGAGACATATCTGCGCTGTTTTGTGGCGGAGAATCAGGAGGATTGGTGTTCTTTTTTGTCCCTTGCTGAGTTTGCTTTAAATAACCGTCGTCAGGAGTCCTCTGATAAGTCACCATTTTTTGGTGCATATGGGTTCCATCCGCAGTTTGGGACTTTCTCGGGAGAGGGCTCTTCTGGTTTGCCTGATGAGGACAGATTCTCCTCGTCTTTGTCATCTATTTGGCAAAAGATTCAGGATAATCTAAAGAGCATGAGTGAGAGATATAAGCGTGTGGCGGATAAGAGACGTGTGCCTGATCCGGACCTGAATGTTGGTGATCTGGTGTGGTTGTCTACCAAGAATATCAAATTGAAGGTTCCCTCCTGGAAGTTGGGTCCTAGGTTTATTGGGCCTTACAAGATCCTGTCTGTCATCAATCCTGTTGCCTACCGTCTTGATCTTCCTCAGACTTGGAAGATCCATAATGTTTTTCATAAGTCCTTATTGAAACCTTATGTTCAACCTACTGTACCCTCGCCTTTGCCTCCTCCTCCGATTATGGTTGATGGAAATCTTGAATTTCAGGTCTCTAGGATTGTGGATTCTCGTCTTGTCCGCGGTTCCCTCCAGTACCTCGTTCATTGGGAGGGTTATGGTCCTGAGGAGAGGATGTCTGTCCCAGTGACGGACATTAAGGCCTCTCGTCTCATCAGGGCTTTCCATAGGTCCCATCCTGAGAAGGTGGGCCCTGAGTGTCCGGAGTCCACTCCTAGAGGGAGGGGTACTGTCACAGCCAGACAGCTGAGAAGCGCTCACAGGAGCTTCTCAGATCCTCCTCCTTGAATTTCTTTGTTTTGGTTTAGTTTCTCATCTCGTTAGTCTATCTCAGCTGTCATGCAGTCAGACTGATCGCTACCCTTTAAGTTCCTCCCCATAATGCAGTAGTGTGCGGCTGATACAACTTCCTGGAGTGTGTGTGCATGCTGTTCCCAGTTCCCAATTCCCAGTCCTCAATCCTCAGTCGTCAGTCGTCTGCAGATAAGTGCTGTTTATGTATTTATGTATTTGTCTTTTCTGGATGCAGGTGACCCTGACTCCCTCCGTGTCAGTGTAGGGAGCCGGTGGTCGTGTCCCTTCACTATTGTAGGGTCTTCAGGTAATAGATAGCCGAGGAACGTGGATATGCGGCCATCCACCTTTGGGGTGTTCGCATAGGCTGAGCAGTGAGGGAGAGCGGCAGCTCTATTGCAGGGGTCTCCCTTTGTTCCTTAGTTGTGGATCCAGAGAGACATTGTTTATATGGTATTGTCTTGTTTCCTGTACACCATCCGTGACACATACTGACCCATAAACTAAAGTTAAAGAGGACCTTCCACTTGTATACAAACTAAAAACCATCTATATCAGTGGGCAGAGCGGCGCCCAGGGGTCCCCCTGCACTTACTAGTATGTCTGGGCGCCGCTCCGTTCGCCCGGTATAGGCTCCGGTGTCTGCGCTCACTGGACTGATTTTATGTATGAGGCGTGTCCCTTGCTGCAGCGCTGGCCAATCGCAGCGCACAGCTCATAGCCAGGCTATCAGCTGTGCGCTGCGATTGGCCAGCGCTGCAGCAAGGGACACGCCTCATACAAAAAATCAGTCCAGTGAGCGCAGACACCGGAGCCTATACCGGGCGAACGGAGCGGCGCCCAGACATACTAGTAAGTGCAGGGGGACCCCTGGGCGCCGCTCTGCCCACTGATATAGATGGTTTTTTTAGTTTGTATACAAGTGAAAGGTCCTCTTTAAAATGTGCTACCGTAAATATCACAATGAACACTATGAAAATAAACCCCTAAAAAATGGTGGAATTGCAATGTTTTTTTACACTGTCGACCCCAGAATATTGTTTTTAATTATATAATTCACCTGATGTACCCCTAAATGGTAACATTAAAATATGCAACTTGCATTCCACACATAAGACAATCCCTCACACTGACAGAAAAATAAAAAGTTATGTGCTTAGAAAAGCACGATGAAAAAATGAAAACAAATCACTGATTCTTAAAGGGAATGTCTCACTTCAGCAAATAGCTTTTATCATGTACATAAAGTTACTACATGGCACCTACTAATGTATTATGATTGTCCATATTGCTTCCTTTGCTGGCTAAATTGATTTTTCACCGCGTTATACGCTTCTCGTTTCCATAGTTATAACTACCCTCCAATCCAGCAGCGGTGGTCGTGCTAGCACACTATAGGAAAAAACACTAGCCTGTCACGAGGGTGTCAGGACCTATTGCTGACCCTGTTGTTCCTGGGGTCAGAAGATCGCAGCCGGTGGCTACTTGCTCCGTTCAGTCCAGGTTTTTCTGCCTTGGTTTGCAATCCTTTTTGTCCCATTTAGGAATCAGTAGCTTTTCCTTTCAGCTATTCTTTGTCAGTCACTCCCAGCTACTATATATTCTACCTTTAGACTTCCCTTGTTGCCAGATATAGACCTTACTCTGACCTCTGGTGGAGTTGGAGTTGCTGTGGAGCTATTGGAACAGTTGGAACTTGGACTGTGGGAACTCCGGTTCTCTCCTGTTTGCTGTCTCCCTTTGGGGATTGTATGTGGTGTTAGTGTTTTTTTCTCCTTTCTCTGTTATTACCCTAGGTGTCAGTGGTGAGAACTAGTGGTCCCATCACTGTACTCACTACCTAGGGTTTCTTTCAGGGTAAGCCAGGGATGAGGCACGTGATCGGCATACGGGTGAGCAGCCCGTCTAGGGACGTCAGGGCAGCCAGGTGCCAGTGCCAGGTGAGTTAGGGGGTCACCACTCCTCCCTCTCCCTAGTGAAAGGGTACCCTCCTTCCCTCCTCTCTGCGCCACACGTCTGTTACCTGCCATATCAGACGTGATATAGCCTATGTGTGCTCCAATGGTCCCAGGGACCAGGGAAGCCGATGCTTTTTCATATAGTGTGCAGGCACAACCACCGATGATGGATTGCAGGGTTGTCGTAGCCATGGAAGTGAGCAATGTATAATGTGATTGAAAAATGAATCCAGCCAGAAAAGGAACCAATATGGATAATAACAATATACAGTGGGATGCGAAAGTTTGGGCAACTTTGTTAAGCGTCATGATTTTCCTGTATAAATCGTATGTTGTTACGATAAAAAATGTCAGTTAAATATATCATATAGGAGACACACACAGTGATATTTGAGAAGGGAAATGAAGTTTATTGGATTTACAGAAAGTGTGCTATAATTGTTTAAACAAAATTAGGCAGGTGCATAAATTTGGGCACCACAAAAAAGAAATGAAATCAATATTTAGTAGATCCTCCTTTTGCAGAAATTACAGCCTCTAAACGCTTCCTGTAGGTTCCAATGAGAGTCTGGATTCTGGTTGAAGGTATTTTGGACCATTCCTCTTTACAAAACATCTTTAGTTCATTCAGGTTTGATGGCTTCTGAGCATGGACAGCTCTCTAAGTCACACCACAGATTTTCAATTATATTCAGGTCTGGGGACTGAGATGGCCATTCCAGAATGTTGTACTTGTTCCTCTGCATAAATGCCTTAGTGGATTTTGAGCAGTGTTTAGGGTCGTTGTCTTGTTGAAAGATCCAGCCCCGGCGCAGCTTCAGCTTTGTCACCGATTCCTGGACATTGGTCTCCAGACTCTGCTGATACTGAGTGGAATCCATGCGTTCCTCAACTTTGACAAGATTCCCAGTCCCAGGACTGGCCACACAGCCCCACAGCATGATGGAACCACCACCATATTTTACTGTAGGTAGCAGGTGTTTTTCTTGGAATGCTGTGTTCTTATTCCTCCATGCATAATGCCACCTTGTTATGGCCAAATAACTCCATTTTAGTTTCATCAGTCCACAGCACCTTATTCCAAAATGAAGCTGGCTTGTCCAAATGTGCTTTAGCCCACCTCAAGTGGCACTTTTTGTGCTGTGGGCGGAGAAAAGGCTTCCTCTGCATCACTCTCGCATACAGCATCTCCTTGTGTAAAGTGCGCCGAATGGTTGAACGATGCACAGTGACTCCATCTGCAGCAAGATGATGTTGTAGGTCTTTGGTGCTGGTCTGTGGGTTGAGTCTGACTGTTCTCACCATTCGTCGATTCTGTCTATCCGAGATTTTTCTTGGTCTGCCACTTCGAGCCTTAACTTGAACTGAGCCTGTGGTCTTCCATTTCCTCAATATGTTCCTAACTGTGGAAACAGACAGCTGAAATCTCTGAGACAGCTTTCTGTATCCTTCCCCTAAACCATGATGGTGAACAATCTTTGTCTTCAGGTCATTTGAGAGTTGTTTTGAGACCCCCATGTTGCTACTCTTCAGAGAAAATTAAAAGAGGAGGGAAACTTACAGTTGACCCCCTTAAATACTCTTTCTCATAATTGGATTCACCTGTGTATGTAGGTCAGGGGTCACTGAGCTTACCAAGCCAATTTGAGTTCCAATAATTAGTTCTAAAGGTTTTGGAATCAATAAAATGACAACAGTGCCCAAATTTATGCACATGCCTAATTTTGTTTAAACAATTATAGCACACTTTCTGTAACCAATAAACTTCATTTCACTTCTCAAATATCACTGTGTGTGTCTCCTATATGATATATTTAACTGACATTTTTTATTATAACACCCAACGATTTATACAGGAAAATCATGACGATTAACAGATTAACTTTCTCTACATAATAAATGCTACTTGCTGAAGTGATACAACCCCTTTAAGTACCAAACAATGCTGTGTCTGTATGGGACTATTAGATTGGAGATGTCAAGAACATTGGAGAAGGTTTTTTTTTAAATATAGTTTATAGTCTATTGTATATGATACTTCTTATTGTCATGACAACATATGTGCGATTCTGTAACTTACCATTCACCTGTCACAAGCTGATTTTATGGTCATTCCTTACTGACAATATTAGCAAAAATACACAAATAAGTTAAATTGCTCTGTAGAAATAATTCTGTAGCTATGCTTAATCTGAGGTTGATCCATAATGGTGGAATGAGAAGCAAATACAAGCTCCTTCTGACCTGGATGTAAGATTTTTTTTTTTATCACCAAATGAAGACAAGGTGAAAATAGATCTGAGCAATTTTCTGGCTTAGGATGTATGTTTCTGACAAGGGTTCAGGTATTTTTAGGGCAAGCACAGTATAGTCTGCTATTCTAGTCTTGAAAAATACAGAATTTCCAAAGGAAACCTGTCAATGGAAAAGTCATGATGTAGTGATAAAGAAGCTCTAGGGCATTACTTTTCATATCTACAATCAGTCTGTATGCTCTGTAATTCTTTAGCTCATGGAATTAATATATGTTATATATGATGTATGTGTTAAGTTGGTACTATATCTTCTTAGCTGTATGAAAACATTCTTTTTTTCCCAATTCAAAAGTTTTATTGATTTTAAGATGCAACAAAACAGAACAACACAGTAAAAGCAGTGTGAACAACATCAGTATTTCAAAATATATTTGACATGATCTAAATATAAGGACATTTTAGCTATACAGTGTTTAGTGTTAATTTCTATGAACTCCCTTGCCACCATCCATACATGGCATGTCTGCAGTTTGTCAGACTCATAATTTGTTTTTACTAATTCAAGTCTTCAGCAATCCTCTGATAATGAGAAAATTCTCCACACCACCCTCATTATGTCAGATGTATAATGAAGTTAATATAAAGACAATTTGGTAATGAGGTGCTTACAAACCATTAGCATTTGCAGCTGTAATTAGATGATAAGGTGCTTCAAAAGATAAATTGCAGCTGGAAACTCAACAAATAGAATTTGAAGACAACCGAATGTGTTTATTTGACTCAGTAAATATAAGTTAAAATATCCCTGAATACATAAATGTGAAATTGGAATCTTGGAATTATTGGTCTTGTCTAGTGAAGTTTGAGCCAAATTAATCCCGAAAAAAAAACAGTAATGAGAAAATAACGATTTGATGGTCACATTGTGCTGAGGAAAATACTCATGAGGACATTTGAGTGATGCAATAAAGATTCAAATGCTAGAATGTAAAACATTCAGTTTTGTGTTTATTTGCACAAACTCGTTTAGTCTGACTAGTGCGCTCATTATGACACACATAGGTATTCAGAATTCAACTGGTTTTACCATATTGTTAAACAAAATTCCATATTTGTAAATAAAAACCAATGGCGAATCATTTCCAATAACATTGTGCTGGAGCAGTGAGATTTCATAAAAATAATAGAAACAGAGGAAATCTAAAAAACCTCACTTTCCCAGTAAAAAAGACTCCAGTAAATCTAAAAAATATAAAGCTCTAAATATAAGACATTGAATTGTTCTGAAAATTTCTCTCTTAAATTATCTTTTCAGTCCATAGATATATTTTTTTGTGCTAGGTCATAACCATTATGACCAGTGTTATAGTAACCACATGAAATGCCATCTAGGGATTACCAAATCTTATAAAATATGCTCTCTATTGATTCTAAAATTAATCTGAGAGTAAGGCCTCATGCACACAACCGTATGTATTTTGCAGTCCGCAAAAAATACGGATGACGTCAGTGCGCATTCCATATTTTGCGAAACGGAACAGTTGGCCTCTAATAGAACAGTACTATCCTTGTCCGTAATGCGGACAATAATAGGACATGTTCTATTTTTTTGCGGAACGGAAATACAGACATACGGAAACGGAATGCACATGGAGTAACTTCCGTTTTTTTTTGCGGACCCATTGTAATGAATGATTCCGTATATGGTCTGCAAAAAAACGGAACAGACACGGAAAGAAAAAATGTTCGTGTGCATGAGGCCTAATTCTGAGTGATCATTTATGTTACATTAATTTGTTATGGGACTGACACAGAATTTGTCCACTAATAAATTATTGAGATTACTAAGGCCCCTTTCACACGAGCGAGTTTTCCGCGCGGATGCGTTGCGGGAGGTGAACGCACAGCATCCGCACGGAATCCTGACCCATTAATTTCTATGGGGCTGTTCACATGAGCGGTGAATGCAAAGTAAAATAAACTTTATGCAATGCAAAGAATGCAAAGTAAAAAAAATTAACTCACCTTCTCCTCTTGTTCGCGTAGTTCCCGGTCTCTTCTCTTTGGTGACGTCAGATCACATGCTCCAATCACCGTGGTGATGGACCATGTGATTGGAGCATGTGATCTGACGTCACCAAAGGTCCTTTAGCCCATAGCTCATCATTAAAGAAGTAAAGAAGAGATCGGGAACTACGCGAACAAGAGGAGAAGGTGAGTTAATTTTTATTTATTTTTTTAACCCTCAATTGATCACCTACTAAGCATTCTGTATTCAGAATGCTATTATTTTCCCTTATAACTATGTTATAAGGGAAAATAATAACATCTACACAACACCGATCCCAAGCCCGAACTTCTGTGAAGAAGTTCGGGTTTGGGTACCAAACATGCGTGATTTTTCTCACGCGAGTGCAAAACGCATTACAATGTTTGGCACTCCCGCAACGCCCGTGTGAAAGGGGCCTAAGGTATATAACTCGCGCAAGGACATCAAACACCAAAGATTTTTTCTGCTCTAACTTTATTCAGAAAGTACAGCTAATTTGTTATACCAAAACTATTACTGTAGAATTGCATTGGAATGCATAATAACATAATTTTTATGACATTAGCTCATGACTAAACAACAGTAAATTGTATGATTTATCATGACTTTTACTTTACTTTCTAAGTCTGGATCTAAACATTTTAAAGGGGTTTTCCAGGAGTAAGCAGTTTTATTTTTAACAGATATGCAAACGTTGAACCCATTTAAGTAATCAAATTACCCTGGTTTGTTTACATCTTTTATGTAGCACATCCTGGTGCTGTATTCAACCAAACCCATGATCAGGGCCACTTTTGCCATGAGGCGAGATGAGAATATCGCCTCAGGAGGCGTCTTGGCATCTTAGTTAGTTTATACTCTCTGCCTTCCTCCACAGTGCTATCAGCATGACTGACCTGTGACCCGATCACTTGCAGGAAGAGAGGTGCATGTCACACTCCCAGTCCTCTCTCATGACTCCTCTTCTCTTGCACTGTGCTCCACAGGCCATGGGCAGCAGGCTCATTAGATCCTGCTCTGCTTGTGCCTTCTCCTCCAGAGCACTGTAGCAGCAAGGGCAGTGTTCGAAGCTGAAAGGAGGGGGTGATAATTATTACATGGAACTGTTGGGACTGAAAGGAGGGGAGTAATATTATTACACGGAACTGTATGTTAAGGCTGAAAGGAAGAGAGTGATGTTTATTGCATGGGACTGTATGCTGGGGCTGAAGTGAGGGAGTGATGTTTATTACATGGGACTGTATGTTGGGTCTAAATGGAAGGAATCAATGTTTATTACATGGGACTGTATTTTTTGGGTTGAACAAAGGGGGTTATGTTGATTACATGGGACTGTATGTTGGGGCAGAAGAAAGGGGTTATGTTTTCTTTTTACATGGGACTGTATTTTGGGACTGAAAGAAAGGGAGTGATGTTGATTACAAGGAACTGTATATTAGAGGGGGATGGAGAGTAGGTATTTATCTTATTTACAGGTGACTGTATGTTGGAGAGGCTGGAGGAAGGCTGTGATTAGAGATGAGCGAATCGAATCAGACAAAGTGGAATTTGATCCGACTTTCTGGAAATATTTGATTTGCAACTAATGCAAATTTCCTCACGCTTTGTGGTAACAAATCACATTTTTTCCTAAAATGGCGGCTACACATGTAAGGACATGGGGAAAGGAACTCTGGGAAGGTGGGCTGACCCATAATGCCATGCATGCAGCCAATCAGCAGCCAGCCAGCCCTGTTATGTCACAGCCCTATAAATACGGTGGCCATTTTAGAGTCAGACATTTTTAAGTGTTCTGAGTGCAGGGACAGATGTGAGAAGGTGCTAGGGATAGCAATTGGAAAAACCTGATTGTGAAAAAAAAAATGAAAAAACTATTTATCAGTGCAGGGAAAGAATAGGGAGGAATAATTTCTTAGCATCTTAGTGCAGGGAGAGACGTCAGAAAGCACAAGGAACAGTGTCATAAAAGCGATTTACAAGTGCAGGGAAGGATAGGGAGGAATAATTTCACAGCATCTTAGTGCAGGGAGAGATTTCAGAAGGTGGCTAGGGACAGTGCTAGAAAAGTGATTTACAAGTGTAGGGAAAGATTATTTGGGGATCCAAATAGCCATTAGACAGCTCTGTCATTCCAGCAATTTGTTCTTGGGGTGCAAGTGCTATGTTGAAAATCCTTTAGTGGCTTATATC
This sequence comes from Bufo bufo, assembly GCF_905171765.1. Classification (NCBI taxonomy): domain Eukaryota; kingdom Metazoa; phylum Chordata; class Amphibia; order Anura; family Bufonidae; genus Bufo; species Bufo bufo. The sequence continues at coordinate 381,149,726 of NC_053390.1, forward strand.
TTTTCAAACAAGAAAAATATATACGCAGTTCACTTCTGCAGTCATATGTTTTGAAAGCGTTCAGAAAGAAAAAAATATACGCACTTCACTGGTGCACTTATTTGTGGCAAAAGTGTTTAGTGGCCTATTTCATTATAGAAAGAAAAAAAGTACGCACATCACTGGTGCAGTTATTTGTGGCAAAAGGGTTTAGTGGCCTATTTCTGTACAGAAATAATAATATATACGCACTTCACTGGTGCATTTATTTCTGCTGAAAGCGTTTACTGGCCTATTTCAGTACAAAAAGAAAAATATATTCTCAGTTCACGTCGGCGGTTATATGTGTTGAAAGCATGGCTGGGAGTCAGCAGGGTGGTAGCAGTGGGAGGTCGGAAGCCAAACGTGCCCGTGGTAGATCACCTGCTTCGCAGCAGCCTACCTACCCGGGAAGTAGTGGTGCAGGGGTTCACGGAAGTAGCGGCAGTAGCTGTCAGTCAGTGCAAAGGTTATATGTGTTATTTTGTATTTCAGTGCAAAAATAAAAATACATTCTCAGTTCACTTCTGTGGCGGTTATATGTCTTGAAAGCGTTTAGTGGCCTATTTCAATACAAAAATAAAAATACATTCTCAGTTCACGTTGGTGGCGGTTATATGTCTTGAAAGCATTTAGTGGCCTATTTCAGAACAAAAAGAAAAATATATTCTCAGTTCACGTCGGCGGCGGTTATATGTGTTGAAAGCGTTTAGTGGCCTATTTCAGTACAAAAGAGAAAAATATATTAGCATTTCACTTCTGCAGTTATATGTGGTGAAAGCGTTCAGTGTACTATTTTAGTACAAAAAGGAAAAAATATACGCACTTCACTGGTGCATTTATTTCTGCTAAAAGCGTTTTCTGGCCTTTTTCAGTACAAAAAGAAAAATATATATGCATTTCACTTCTGCAGTTGTTATTATTTCAGTACAAAAACATTCAGCGTTCACTGTTGCAGTTATATCTGCCAAAACCTTTAGTGACGTATTTCGGTCGAAAAACAAAATATATTCAGCGCTCAGCGCTGCAGTTATATGTGGTAAAATCTTTATTGACGTATTTCGGTCACAAAACAAATTTTATTCAGCGTTCTGCGCTGCAGTTATATGTGGTAAAATCTTTATTGTATTTCGGTCAAAAAACTAAACTTATTCAGTGTTCAGAGCTGCAGTTATATGTGGTAAAATCTTTATTTACGTATTTCGGTCGAAAAGCACATTTTATTTGGCGTTCAGCACTGCGGTTATATGCGGTAAAATCTTTATTGAAGTATTTCGGTCGAAAAACTAAATTAATTCAGTGGTCAGCACTGCGGTTATATGCGGTAAAATCTTTAGTGACGTATCTTGATGAACTTCGCGACTCTTCCGGGCTCAAAGCTATCTTGACACTTTGTCTTCTCATTGTCTGTAGCTACTAGAAGCCTGTTTATGCCAGGCAGGTTCCCCTAGAGGGACATTCAGGTCCTTAAATATTGGGACATCGACACAATTCTAACATTTTTGCTCTATACACCACCACAATGGATTTGAAATGAAACAAACAAAATGTGCTTTAACTGCAGACTGTCAGCTTTAATTTGAGGGTATTTACATCCAAATCAGGTGAACAGTGTAGGAATTACAACAGTTTGCATATGTGCCTCCCACTTGTAAAGGAACCGAAAGTAATGGGACAGAATAATAATCATAAATCAAACTTTCACTTTTTAATACTTGGTTGCAAATCCTTTGCAGTCAATTACAGCCTTAAGTCTGGAACGCATAGACATCCCCAGACGCTGGGTTATATCCCTGGTGATGCTCTGCCAGGCCTCTACTGCAACTGTCTTCAGATCCTGCTTGTTCTTGGGGCATTTTCCCTTCATTTTTGTCTTCAGAAAGTGAAATGCATGCTCAATCGGATTCAGGTCAGGTGATTGACTTGGCCATTGCATAACATTCCACTTCTTTCCCTTAAAAAACTATTTGGTTGCTTTTGCAGTATGCTTTGGGTCATTGTCCATCTGCACTGTGAAGCACCGTCCAATGAGTTCTGAAGCATTTGGCTGAATATGAGCAGATAATATTGCCCGAAACACTTCAGAATTCATCCTGCTGCTTTTGTCAGCAGTCACATCATCAATAAATACAAGAGAACCAGTTCCATTGGCAGCCATACATGCCCACGCCATGACACTACCACCACCATGCTTCACTGATGAGATAGTATGCTTAGGATCATGAGCAGTTCCTTTCCTTCTCCATACTCTTCTCTTCCCATCACTCTGGTATAAGTTGATCTTGGTCTCATCTGTCCATAGGATGTTGTTCCATAACAGTGAAGGCTTTTTTAGATGTTGTTTGGCAAACTCTAATCTGGCCTTCCTGTTTTTGAGGCTCACCAATGGTTTACATCTTGTGGTGAACCCTCTGTATTCACTCTGGTGAAGTATTCTCTTGATTGTTGACTTTGACACACATACACCTACCTCCTGGAGAGTGTTCTTGATCTGGCCAACTGTTGTGAAGGGTGTTTTCTTCACCAGGGAAAGAATTCTTTGGTCATCCACCACAGTTCTTTTCCGTGGTCTTCTGGGTCATTTGGTGTTGCTGAGCTCACCGGTTTGTTCCTTCTTTTTAAGAATAATCCAAACAGTTGTTTTGGCCACGCCTAATGTTTTTGCTGTCTCTCTGATGGGTTTGTTTTGCTTTTTCAGCATAATGATGGCTTGCTTCACTGATAGTGACAGCTCTTTGGATCTCATCTTGAGAGTTGACAGCAACAGATTCCAAATGCAAATAGCACACTTGAAATGAACTCTGGACCTTTTATCTGCTCATTGTAATTGGTATAATGAGGGAATAACACACACCTGGCCATGAAACAGCTGAGAAATCAATTGTCCCATTACTTTTGGGCCCTTAACAAATTGGAGGCACATATGCAAACTGTTGTAATTCCTACACCGTTCACCTGATTTGGATGTAAATACCCTCAAATTAAAGCTGACAGTCTGCAGTTAAAGCACATCTTGTTTGTTTTATTTCAAATCCATTGTGGTGGTATATAGAGCCAAAAATGTTAGAATTGTGTCGTCCCAATATTTATGGACCTGACTGTATCTGGGTCGATGAGCAGCCGATACCGCACTTGCATCAATCTTGACAGGATTCGTCTCCAGGTGGAGAGAAATAGTTTTTTCTAATGCTTTCTCCATTGTAACCACGTCGTTGAATAAACAGAAGACTGGCGGATTCAATCCTATCTTAAGCAACACTTCATTTTTATTATTAAATATTGAATATTAAATTTAAGCAAAACTTGATTAAAATTATAAGAAAGTAAACTTATATTCGCCAATATATTATCCCAATGTCACGGATGATGTTGCAGATAGCTGGAAGTTATGAATAAACGTACGACTGCCTTGATCCCAAACTAAGGAGCATATAGGTGACCCCTATAAAACCCCAAGAGCTCACCCTGACTGCTAAGCACATACAAGGGTCTCAAAGGTAGACGATTGTATGCCCCTGTACCTAGACTGTGTGACACCTAAAAACCCTATAATAGTGAGGGGACACGACAACCGGCTCCCTGCACTTCATACGGAAGGAGTCAGGGTCACCTAGAATCAAGACAGCAAGGAAACACAATACATGAAAGGACTTATCTGAACAAGCAGTAGCAGAAACCTCCAGCAGTGAACACTTCAATCCAGGAAGTAGTATAAACCGCAAAGTGAGGCAGTATGGGAGGGAATATAAAGGAAAGAGGATTAGTCTAAATAGGTGACACCTGGGAGAAGAAAATGAGATGAGAAAGTGAAACCAAAACAAAGAACATCATGCAAGAGGTAGAGAAGGACGTCTGTCAGACCTTCTCACAGAAGTGGCGGTGACATCCAATCTTCAAGGGAAATTCACAGACAATTAATTTGCCAAGCCTTTTGTGCCGGAGAACGTGTATTATTAAATCGTGTTTTAAGTAACACTTAATAAAGTTGAGAAATTTTAACCTTCTTTTCTGTTCCATATTCGCTATAAATGAATAGACGAAGCGGCCACTCTGTGGCCTCCTCATGCTGCTGCCACCTCCACAATCTCTCATCGTTGCGCCACTCTCTGGCCCCCTCATGCTGCTGCCACCTTCGCAATCTCTTGTCATCGTGCCACTCTGTGGCCTTCTCATGCTGTGGCCTCCTCATGCTGCTGCCACCTCCACACTATGTCACATTGCCACTCTGTGGCCTCCTGATGCTACTGCCACCTCCACACTATGTCACCTTGCCACTCTGTGGTCTCCTGATGCTGACGCCACCTTTACACTCAGTAATTTTGCCACCCTGTGGCATCCTCCTGATGCTCCTGCCATCACCACCTCCACACTCTGTTATTGTGCCACCCTGTGGCCTGCTCCTGATACTGCTGCCACTGCCACCTCCACTCACTTTCATTGTGCTACTCTGTGGCCTCCTACTGATGCTGCTGCTGCCGCCATATCCAGACTCTGTCATTGTGCCACTTGGTGGCCTTCTCCTGATGCTGCTACTGCTGCTGCTGCATACTCCAGACTCTGTCATTGTGCCACTCAGTGGCCTTCTCCTGATGCTTCTACTGCTGCTGCAGCCACCTCCAGACTCTGTCATTGTGCCACTCGGTGACCTCCTACTGATGCTGCTGCTGCCACCACCTCCAGACTCTGTTATTGTGCCACTCGGTGGCCTTCTCATACTGCTGCCACCTCCAGACTCTGTCATTGTGCCACTCGGTGGCCTCCTCATACTGCTGCCACCTCCACAGTTTGTCATTGTGCCACTCTGCCTCCGCATACTGCTGCAAACTCCAGACTCTGTCATTGTGCCACTTGGCGGCCTCCTCATACTGATGCCACCTCAAGACTCTGTTATCGTGCCACTTGGTGTCCTTCTCCTGATGCTGCTACTGCTGCTGCCGTCACCTACAGACTCTGTCATTGTGCCAGTCGTTGGCCTCCTACTGATGCTGCTGCTGCAGCCACCTCCAGGCCCTGTCATTGTGCCACTCGGTGGTTTTCTTCTGATGCTGCTACTGCTGCTGCCGCCACCTCCAGACTCTGTCATTGTGCCACTCGTTGGCTTCCTCATACTGCTGTCACCTCCACACTCTGTCATTGTGCCACTTTGTGGCCTCCTCCTAATGCTGCTGCTGCCGCCACCTCCAGACTCTGTCATTGTCTGTGGCCTCCGAATGATGCTACGGCTGCCGCCACCTCCAGACTCTATCATTGTGCCACTCGGCGGCCTCTTCATACTGCCGCCACCTCCAGATTCTGTCATTGTGCCACTCGGTAGCCTTCTCCTGATGCTGCTAGTGCTGCTGCCGCCACCTCCAGACTCTGTCATTGTGCCACTTGGTGGCTTCCTCATACTGCTGTCACCCCACACTCTGTCATTGTGCCACTTTGTGGCCTCCTCCTAATGCTGCTGCTGCCACCTCCAGACTCTGTCATTGTGCCACTCGGTGGCCTCCTCATGCTGCCGCCAGCTCCAGACTCTGTCATTGTGACACTCTGTGGCATCCTCATACTGCTGACACCTCCAGCCTCTGTCATTGTGCCAATCGGTGTCCTTCTCCTGATGCTGCTACTGCTGCTACCGCCACCTCCAGACTCTGTCATTGTGCCACTCGGTGGCTTCCTTATACTGCTGCCACCTCCACACTCTGTCATTGTGCCACTCTGTGGCCTCCTCATACTGCTGCCACCTCCACACTTTGTCATTGTGCCACTCGTTGTCTACTGATGCTACTACTGCTATTGCTGCCACCTCCAGACTCTGTCATTGTCGGTGGCCTCCTACTGATTCCTCTGCTGCCGCCACCTCCAGACTCTGTCATTGTTCCACTCGGTGGCCTCTTCATACTGCCGCCACCTCCAGATTCTGTCATTGTGACACTTGGTGGCCTTCCCCTGATGCTGCTACTGCTGCTACCGCCACCTCCGGACTCTATCTTTATGCCACTTGGTGGCTTCCTTATACTGCTGCCACCTCCACACTCGATCATTGTGCCACTCGGTTGCCTCCTCATACTGCTGCCACCTCCACACTCTTTCATTGTGCCACTCGGTGGCCTCCTCATACTGCTGCAAACTCCAGACTCTGTCATTGTACCACTCTGTGGCCTCCTGATGCTGCCGCCACCTTCGCACTGTCATTGTGCCACTCTGTGGTCTCCTCATGCTGCCACCACCTCCAGACTCTGTCATTGTGCCATTATGTGGCCTCCTGATGGCGCCACAACCTCCAGACCCTGTCATTGGGCCACTCTGTGGTTTCCTCATGTTGTTCCCACCCTCCCCACTTCATGACTGGCCCACTATTTTGCCTTTCAGCCTGGCTGACATCATCATTTGTTTGACCCTTCTGATCTGTCAGAAGGAAGGAAAAATGAGATGCACAATGAATCCTGTCTGTGCAGCAGCTGTATGGCCTGTATGGTACCATCAGAATTGGCTTATGATTTGGTAGCCAAAAGCAGGAGTGTGTACAAAACACAGAAGACATGCAAATATTCCATTCACGTGTCTGAAGGGGGGAGAGTTTAGTGAGAGGGAGACCGATTAGTAATGCGTTGCAGTACTCAAGACGAGAATGAATCAAGGCAACAACAAAGGTTTTGTCGTTTCCACTGTAAGAAAAGGGTGGATTCTGGCGATATTCTGAGGTGTAGACGACAAGAGCGTGTAAGTGATTGAATATGGGGAACAAAGGAAAGATCAGAGTCAAATGTGGAACTAAGACATCGGGCATGTTGCACAGGAGCTATGATAGTGCTGCAGACCAAAATTTAAATATCAAGTTTAGGTGAGTTAGTAGAAGGGGGATAGACAAGAAGTTCAGTTTTTGAGAGGTTCGATTTTAGATACAGAGAGGACATGATGTTAGAGACATCTGCCAGACAATTACTGGTGTTTTGGAGTACAGCAGGGGTGATGTCAGGAGATGAAGTGTATAGTTGGGTGTCGTCAGCATAGAGATGGTATCGAAAGCCAAATCTACTGATAGTCTGTCCGATGGAGGCTGTATAGAGGGAGAAGAGTATAGGACCTAGTACTGAGCCCTGAGGAATGCCGACATCAAGAGGAAGAGGAGAAGAAGAGCCAGCGAATGATACACTAAAAAAGCGGCCAGAGAGATAGGAAGAGAACCAAAAGAGAGCAGTGTCCTTAAGGCCAATTGAGTGGAGCATGGTGAGGAGGAGTTTATGGTCTACTGTATCAAAATCTGCAGAGAGATCCAGCTGAATCAGTAGCGAATAGTCACCATTTCTTTTTGCTGTTAGGAGATCGTTAGACACTTTAGTAAGGGCAGTTTCATTAGAGTGAAGATGGCAAAAGGCAAATTGTAAGGGGTCAAGAAGAGAGTTTGCAGAGAGATAGCTTATTAATCGAGAGTAGACAAGACGTTCAAGGAGTTTAGAGATGAAGGGGAGGTTAGAAACAGGTCTGTAGTTAGCAGCACAGGTCGGGTCAAGAGAGGGTTTCTTTAGTAGTGGGGTGATAATAGAGTGTTTGAAAGAAGAGGGAAAGATACCAGAAGAGAAAGAGGGGTAAAAAATTGTAGTTAGGTGAGTGATGACAGCTAGGGAGAGGGACTGGAGGAGGTGTGATGGAATAGGATCACTGCTACAGGTTGTGAGTCGAGAAGAAGAGAGAAACCTGGAGACTTCTTCTTCTGTTATACGGTCAAAAGAGGAGAGAGAGCATGTGGAGGAATTGGAGGGAGGAGGATTGAAATTATTTGGGGGCTGGGAGATTATTTCCTGCTGGATACTGCCAATCTTGACTCTGAAGTAAGTGGCCATGCCATCAGCGCAGAGGTCAGTGACAGGTTCTGGAACTTTAGGGCTTAGAAGGGAATGAAAAGTGGCAAAGAGTCATTTTGGATTATTTAAGAGTGAGGAGATGAGAGAGGTGAAGTACTTTTGTTTGGCAATGTTGAGAGCCAAATTATATGTTTTGAGCATAAATTTATAATGGAGGAAGTCTGCTGATATTCGTGATTTTCTCCATAAGCGTTCTGCACATCTGGAGCAGCGCTGTAGAATACATGTTTCAGGTGTGTGCCAGGGTTGTCGTGTTCTGTGTCGAGAGGGTCGGATTGATATTGGAGCAACCTCATCTAGGGTGGTTTTGAGGGTCTGGTTGTAATAATTGGCAGCCAAGTCTGGACAGGGGAGGGAAGTGATTGGGGTAAGAGCTAATTGTAGGGTGTTAATAAGTTGCTGGCAGTTAATGGTGTTTAGGTTTCTGTAAGTGTGAAAAGTAGGATTGCCATAAGAAAAGTGGGAGGTCTTTATGGTAAATGAAAGAAGATTGTGGTCAGAAAGTGGGAAGGATAAGTTACTAAAGTTTGAGACAGAGCAATGAAGGAAGAAGACTAGATCAAGTATATTGCCATGTTCATGCGTGGCAGAGGAAGTAAGTTGTGATAGGCCAAGATAGGAGGTTAAAGAAAGAAAGTGAGCGGCTAAAGGGGAGATAGGATCATCAATGGGGATATTAAAATCACCCATAATAAGAGTTGGTGATTCAGAAGATAGGAAGTGAGGAAGCCAAACTGCAAAGTGATCCAGAAATTGGTGGGGGGAGCCTGGGGGACGATAGACAACTGCAACTCTCATGGGGAATGGATGGAAGAGTCTAATAGTGTGAACTTCAAAAGAGGGGAATGTGAGAAAGGGTACAGGGGGAATGACCTGAAATGTGCACTGTGAAGAAAATAGTATGCCTACTCCTCCACTACTATCATCAGGTCTGAGGGTATGGGAGAAGTGAAGTCCACCATAGGATAGGGCAGCAGGAGACGCAGTGTCAGAGGGTTGAAGCCAGGTTTCTGTAAGGGCTAGCAAGTTCAGAGAGTGTGAGAGGAAGAAATCGTGGATTGTGTTTAGTTTGTTACGGACTGACCGTGCATTCCAGAGTGCGCAGTTAAAAGAGACTGGAGAGGATGTGCAGTGAACATTAATAAGATTTTTAGAGTTTCTGTGTGTGGCAGAGGAGAAGTTAGCAACAGAGGGAGGGCCAGGATTTGGTGAAATATCCCCTGCAGTTAGTAGCAGGAGAACAGAAAGAGACAGCAAGTGGTTGAAAGATTTATATTGGTGTTTTATATGCTGCACCGTGGGGGAAGATGGGTCAGTGTAATGTATGATGGTATAAAGTGTATGGGAACTGAACAAGGGTGAGGGAAGGAGGGAGGGACTGATGTGGAGAGAAGGGACAGAGGGTGGACAGTGTGGTTGAATTTGAAAGTAGACAGCCATAGTGATGAGAAGAGCAGCCAGAGCCTGAGTGAAACAGTACCTGTGCTGTGTGTAACTTTGTTTGAGTAGTACACATAGCATCTCCGTCTCCTGCCCTGTCTAACTGCCATGATTAACTGGCAACGAACCCACACTACTACTCACCATCCGGTTGTTCCCAATTCATTATCAGCGCAATGTTAGCCGAGAGATAATATAGTTTCATATCCGGTATTTTCAGACTCCCATATTTATACACCCTAGTGAACCAAGATAACTTTTTACTCACTCTCTTACCAGCCCAAATCAACTCATTGAACGATTTATCAATTTCTTTAAAAAACGTATTGCGCAAAAAAATAGGGCAATTCCGAATAGTGTGCAATAATTGAGGAAGCAGCACCATTTTTATCAAGGCTATTCTGTCCGCTTTACTTAAAGGGAGCTTATTTCAAAATAACGGCACCAGTAATTCCACCAATCTTTCTATTCCCAAATATTTAAAACCATCCTGAGGGTGCCGTATCCTCAAATTATTATCTCTTACCGTTACCTTCTCATTGAGCGGAAGTAGGATTGATTTTCTCCAGTTAATTACTGTAGTAAATCAATCAGCCTTCTCTACTCAAATATACCACATCTACCATCTGCACTTGCAATGTTGAGACTTTAGTGCAGGAGCAGTGTATTTTAATGAAGGAGACTGAGTGATTCGCCTGGTCACATGACCCTCCATTAGCAGCTATTTTATGGATAATCTCAGGACCTCTGTATGAACAGCACAAAAGACTTGATCAACAAAGGGCCATACCTTATGAAATATAGAAAATGGTGCAGTATATCAACAAAGACTATGGGGCACATTTATTAAGACTGGCATTTTAGACACCTGTCTTAAAGCCCTGCACTGGCGGTGGATCCACCAAAGTTATGTAGAGGTGCAGGCCTCTACATACCTTCGGCTAATCCACCGCCGACTCTAAATTTACTACATTTACTACACTTAAACCAGGCATAGAAAATGGTAAATAAGACGGGCTTGCCCGCCCGTCCTGACTTTAGTCAGTTCAACACTGCTTATAAATAACATTGCCCAATTGAACGAAAGTGGTCTAAGCAAGGTACTTTGCTGAACCCTATACCTAATCTCATTGTACATGTACATATCCGTATATACTCGAGTATAAGCCGACCCGAGTATAAGCCGAGTGCCATCCACAGATCCCCCTACAGTGCCATCCACAGATCTCCCTACAGTGCCATCCACAGATCCCCCTACAGTGCCATCCACAGATCCCCCTACAGTGCCATCCACAGATCCCCCTCCCCGACGCTCACAGCAGTATTCTTACTTTGTCTTTGCTCCGGTAATACAGGCAGTGCGGGGAGCGGCGCTCACTCACTGACGTCACGCGCCTTCTCCCACTAGGCGGCGCAGGCGCGTGACGTCAGTGAGTGAGCGCCGCCCCCCCGCACTGCCTGTATTACCGGAGCTAAGACCTAGACTCGAGTATAAGACGAGGAGGCTTTTTGAGCACAAAAATATGTGCCAAAAAACTCGTCTTATACTCGAGTATATACGGTATACATATATCATTCTCAATTAATTATTCAATATTTGGCCTAATATATAATAACATTTCAAAAATAAAAACGTACACATATCGTTACACTTCATAGCAGTCCTCATCTTTGTTCTTAACACATTAAAAAGCTTGTCTCACTTCAGCAAATGGCATTTATCATGTAGACAAAGTTAATTCAAGACACTTAGTAATGTATTGTGATTGTCCATATTTGCCTCCTTTGCTGGCTTGATTAATTTTTTCATCACATTATACACTGCTCGCATCCAGGGTTTATGACCACCCTGCAATCCAGCTTGCACACTTTAGAAAAAGGTGCCAGCCTATGCACACTTCCGTGGTCCCAGCCACCAGAGAGGTCAGCACCTTTTCCTATGGTGTGCAAGCACAACCACCACTTTACTGCTTTCTTCATGGGGTAGCTCATTGTTAGGAGAAGAGTAGAAGGGGTTGTCTTTGTGTCCTGTATTGTTCCACTTTTTCTCCTTCTAGTACACAATATTAACAATACAAACAGATGAAACAGTAAGAAGAGCCCATGAAACATTTACATCATATTCACACACTTGAATGGGTTATCCGACACTAACAAATGCTCCCCCGTATGCCCGGGTTCCTTACACTGATTCTACTTACCTGACTCCCCTCACCCTGCGCCCCACCTGGTCCCCGCACCGCCTTCCTAGCGTCACTTGCGATGCTAGGGAGGCTCGTCCCCGTCACCGCCTGCCATTGGCTGCTCGTTCCCGTCACAGAATGTTTTCATCTGTGCACGGGGAGAAGCAGCGGCGGTGGTGTGGGGACCAGGAGCGGCACAGGGAGAATGGAGTTAGGTAAGTAGAATCAGTGTAATGGGCCCAGCATATGGGGGAGCCTTTGTTAGTGTCAGATAAAAGTTTTCCTGGAGCTCCATACACATTATATAAAAACACATGAAACATTATAAAAATGTAAGTAGTTGCTCTCCACACACTCAGTACCTAAATGTTATACATTCACATTTCTTTTGCTGTTAATATGCATTACATAGAAACATAGAAACATAGAATGTGTCGGCAGATAAGAACCATTTGGCCCATCTAGTCTGCCCAATATATCTGAATCCTATGAATAGTCCCTGGCCCTATCTTATATGAAGGATAGCCTTATGCCTATCCCATGCATGCTTAAACTCCTTCACTGTATTTGCAGCTACCACTTCTGCAGGAAGGCTATTCCATGCATCCACTACTCTCTCAGTAAAGTAATACTTCCTTATATTACTTTTAAACCTTTGCCCCTCTAATTTAAAACTGTCCTCTTGTGGTAGTTTTTCTTCTTTTAAATATGCTCTCCTCCTTTACCGAGTTGATTCCCTTTATGTATTTAAAAGTTTCTATCATATCCCCTCTGTCTCTTCTTTCTTCCAAGCTATACATATTAAGGTCCTTTAACCTTTCCTGGTAAGTTTTATCCTGCAATCCATGTACTAGTTTAGTAGCTCTTCTCTGAACTCTCTCTAGAGTATCTATATCCTTCTGGAGATATGGCCTCCAGTACTGCGCACAATACTCCAAGTGAGGTCTCACCAGTGTTCTGTACAGCGGCATAAGCACTTCACTCTTTCTACTGCTTATACCTCTCCCTATACATCCAAGCATTCTGCTGGCATTTCGTGCTGCCCTATTACATTGTCTTCCCACCTTTAAGTCTTCTGAAATAATTACTCCTAAATCCCTTTCCTCAGATACTGAGGTCAGGACTGTGTCAAATATTCTATATTCTGCCCTTGGGTTTTTACGCCCCAGGTGCATTATCTTGCACTTATCCACATTAAATTTCAGTAGCCAGAGTTCTGACCATTCTTCTAGTTTTCCTAAATCCTTTTCCATTTGGCGTTTCCCTCCAGGAACATCAACCCTGTTACATATCTTTGTGTCATCAGCAAAAAGACAAACCTTACCATCGAGGCCTTTTGCAATATCACTTATGAAGATATTAAACAAAATTGGTCCCAGTACAGATCCCTGTGGAACCCCACTGGTAACATGACCTTGTTTTGAATGTTCTCCATTGACTACAACCCTCTGCTGTCTGTCACTCAGCCACTGCCTAATCAACTCAACAATATGGGAGTCCATGCTCAATGACTGCAGTTCTATGTGGGACAGTGTCAAAAGCCTTACTAAAATCTAGATATGCGATGTCTACTGCACCTCCACCGTCTATTATTTTAGTCACCCAGTCAAAAAAATCTATAAGATTTGTTTGACATGATCTCCCTGAAGTAAACCCATGTTGTTTTTTATCTTGCAATCCATGGGATTTTAGATGTTCCACAATCCTATCCTTTAATAGGGTTTCCATTAATTTGCCTACTATTGATGTCAGACTCACTGGTCTATAGTTGCTCGATTCCTCCCTACTACCTTTCTTGTGAATGGGCACGACATTTGCCAATTTCCAATCTTCCGGGACGACTCCTGTTACTAATGATTGGTTAAATAAATCTGTTAACGGTTTTGCCAGCTCACCACTAAGCTCTTTTAATAATTTTGGGTGTATCTCATCAGGCCCCTGTGACTTATTTGTCTTCACTTTAGACAGCAAACTTAGAACATCTTCCTCTGTAAAGACACATGCATCAAACGATTTATTAGTCATCCTTTCTAGTGGAGGTCCTTCTCTTTCTTTTTCTTTTGTAAAAAGCATTGTTATTACCTCTTAGTATGCATACACACTTTACTTGCTAAAGCGCATTCCTTTGTTATCAGATCACTGTCAGCTAAGCAGCTACTCTGTCTGCCTTATCTCATTGAAGCACTCATACAAGTACCCAGCTTTCCTGTGGCTCAGCAGCCCTTTCCCACATTTTTTTCTGCCAAATGATGCCAATGTACAAACAAATGCAAATCAAATTATTTAAAACATAAAATAAAGTACATGCAATAAAATAAAATCGATACAATGCCACGTGGACTTATTATATAAGGATATCCCATACAATATAAATCAATATGCTATGCCTAATACTATACAGTATATAAATATACACTCACCTAAAGAATTATTAGGAACACCTGTTCTATTTCTCATTAATGCAATTATCTAGTCAACCAATCACATGGCAGTTGCTTCAATGCATTTAGGGGTGTGGTCCTGGTCAAGACAATCTCCTGAACTCCAAACTGAATGTCAGAATGGGAAAGAAAGGTGATTTAAGCAATTTTGAGCGTGGCATGGTTGTTGGTGCCAGACGGGCCGGTCTGAGTATTTCACAATCTGCTCAGTTACTGGGATTTTCACGCACAACCATTTCTAGGGTTTACAAAGAATGGTGTGAAAAGGGAAAAACATCCAGTGTGCGGCAGTCCTGTGGGCAAAAATGCCTTGTGGATGATAGAGGTCAGAGGAGAATGGGCCGACTGATTCAAGCTGATAGAAGAGCAACGTTGACTGAAATAACCACTCGTTACAACCAAGGTATGCAGCAAAGCATTTGTGAAGCCACAACACGCACAACCTTGAGGTGGATGGGCTACAACAGCAGAAGACCCCACCGGGTACCACTCATCTCCACTACAAATAGGAAAAAGAGGCTACAATTTGCACAAGCTCACCAAAATTGGACTGTTGAAGACTGGAAAAATGTTGCCTGGTCTGATGAGTCTCGATTTCTGTTGAGACATTCAAATGGTAGAGTCCGAATTTGGCGTAAACAGAATGAGAACATGTATCCATCCTCTGATGGCTACTTCCAGCAGGATGATGCACCATGTCACAAAGCTCGAATCATTTCATATTGGTTTCTTAAACATGACAATGAGTTCACTGTACTAAAATGGCCCCCACACCTGACCTCAACCCAATAGACCATCTTTGGGATGTGGTGGAACGGGAGCTTCGTGCCCTGGATGTGCGTACCACAAATCTCCATCAACTGCAAGATGCTATCCTATCAATATGGGCCAACATTTCTAAAGAATGCTATCAGCACCTTGTTGAATCAATGCCACGTAGAATTAAGGCAGTTCTGAAGGCAAAAGGGGGTCCAACACCGTATTAGTATGGTGTTCCTAATAATTCTTTAGGTGAGTGTATATACACACACAAATCTCTTCCATGTTTTAAGAACTCTCTCTCACTCTTAGTAACCAATACTCAAAACAGCTTCTTGTGCCTGCCATCTTTTCCCCCTATTTAAGGGATCTATAGCAAACAAGTGAAAGAAAAAAAAGTTACATTTATTTCACCTACGCTTACTTAACCCTTCACTAAAGTCTTCATATCTATTTCCTTAGTAATCATCAGCCTTTGAATTTTTTGCTATGGACCATATCCAGTTTAAGCTGCCGCCTTCTAAACAAACAAATATGCAGCACGCAGCCTCCAAAGAAGGTTGTTCTTTTAAGTGCCACCTCTTACCAAGAGTGTAGACTGGGGAAAAAGGGGGGCTTACCTATTCATGATGGTTTAACAAAAAATAGCCAAACCCTGCTTAAAGGGACCTATGGTTAAAGAGAAAAGAGAAATTTACCTATCTTGAACCTAGGTAATCTATTTCACTGTCTCCCACACCTTTGTCTCTGAATTTAATTATGATTAACAGTCATTTACCACATATACAGTAGTTGTTACTTCTAGAAAACTGTTTCTACTGCACTAGGGCACTAAAAACTTAACTGCTTCCTTTCTCAACATTATACACAGATGCATTTTCCTAAACATATAGGTGCTTTTTCTTATCAGTTGTTAGATAAACTCTGATATCTACACTTTGCAGACCTTTAATACCCAAGTACCTGCAGACTGTAGAGATCCAATGGAACAGACTAGGCGTTCACCTTTCCCGAGTATATGGATGCCCTGGGTTCTCATCCTGAATGGCCAGCATGAAACCAAACCAACTCTTTGTATCATCTTATAAAACAGTATATCTATTACAGGAATCCCACCACTGCAACCATTTGTATTACCATGAATTCTGAGATCTGGGAATAAAACAGGCTTGACATGGCTTAGGTGCAAAAAAAAGTTTACTAAACTGTAATAAAATAAATAAAAGATGTAATAACAATTCTGGAGCATCTTTTCATGTACCGTAACTTTATGTTGTGCCATTCCTCTAGTATTCCTTCAAGACTTATTTGAATTAATTGTTAGCAGCCTACAATAAAGGTCTAATAGGGTGTTACCAGTTAGAATTGTATCCCTGCACAGTCTGCCACAGGCAGCACCGATTGGACAGTATCAAACAGATTCTTCTATAAGATGAAGGTTCATTTCAAGTCTCAGTTTCATTCTGCATTGTGGCTTCGTCTTGCCAACACAGTATATTTTTAATTTCCTTCTCTATCTTGCCACTTTGTAGTAATGATCTCTCAGTACCTGAGCATTGAATGATCCTTCCATAGGAATAAATACAACAGTTCTATGTTCTCTATTAGAGTTGAGCGAACACCTGGATGTTCGGGTTCGAGAAGTTCGGCCGAACTTCCCGGAAATGTTCGGGTTCGGGATCCGAACCCAACCCGAACTTCGTCCCGAACCCGAACCCCATTGAAGTCAATGGGGACCCGAACTTTTGGGCACTAAAAAGGCTGTAAAACAGCCCAGGAAAGAGCTAGAGGGCTGCAAAAGGCAGCAACATGTAGGTAAATCCCCTGCAAACAAATGTGGATAGGGAAATTAATTAAAATAAAAATAAAAAAAATTAAAATTAACCAATATCAATTGGACAGAGGTCCCATAGCAGAGAATCTGGCTTCACGTCAGCAGAGAATCAGTCTCTTCATGCCATAGCAAAGAATCTGGCTTCATGTCAGCAGAGAATCAGTCTCTTCATGCCATAGCAGAGAATCTGGCTTCATGTCAGCACAGAATCAGTCTTCATGTCATAGCAGAGAATCAGGCTTCACGTCACCCACCACTGGAACAGGCCACTGTCACATATTTAGGCCCCGACATCCAGACAGAGGAGAGAGGTCCCGTAACAGAGAATCTGGCCTTATGTCAGCACAGAATCAGTCTTCATGTCATAGCAGAGAATCAGGCTTCACGTCACCTACCACTGGAACAGGCCACTGTCACATATTTAGGCCCCGGCACCCAGGCAGAGGAGAGAGGTCCCGTAACAGAGAATCTGGCCTTATGTCAGCACAGAATCAGTCTTCAAGTCATAGCAGAGAATCAGGCTTCACGTCACCCACCACTAGAACAGGCCACTGTCACACATTTAGGCCCCGGCACCCAGGCAGAGGAGAGAGGTCCCGTAACAGAGAATCTGGCCTTATGTCAGCGCAGAATCAGTCTTCATGTCATAGCAGAGAATCAGGCTTCACGTCACCCACCACTGGAACAGGCCACTGTCACACATTTAGGCCCCGGCACCCAGACAGAGGAGAGAGGTCCCGTAACAGAGAATCTGGCCTTATGTCAGCGCAGAATCAGTCTTCATGTCATAGCAGAGAATCAGGCTTCACGTCACCCACCACTGGAACAGGCCACTGTCACATATTTAGGCCCAGGCACCCAGGCAGAGGAGAGAGGTCCCGTAACAGAGAATCTGGCCTTATGTCAGCGCAGAATCAGTCTTCATGTCATAGCAGAGAATCAGGCTTCACGTCACCCACCACTGGAACAGGCCACTGTCACACATTTAGGCCCCGGCACCCAGACAGAGGAGAGAGGTCCCGTAACAGAGAATCTGGCCTTATGTCAGCGCAGAATCAGTCTTCCTGTCATAGCAGAGAATCAGGCTTCACGTCACCCACCACTGGAACAGGCCACTGTCACACATTTAGGCCCGGCACCCAGACAGAGGAGAGAGGTCCCGTAACAGAGAATCTGGCCTTATGTCAGCACAGAATCAGTCTTCATGTCATAGCAGAGAATCAGGCTTCACGTCACCCACCACTGGAACAGGCCACTGTCACACATTTAGGCCCCGGCACCCAGACAGAGGAGAGAGGTCCCGTAACAGAGAATCTGGCCTTATGTCAGCGCAGAATCAGTCTTCATGTCATAGCAGAGAATCAGGCTTCATGTTACCCACCACTGGAACAGGCCACTGTCACACATTTAGGCCCCGGCACCCAGACAGAGGAGAGAGGTCCCGTAACAGAGAATCTGGCCTTATGTCAGCGCAGAATCAGTCTTCATGTCATAGCAGAGAATCAGGCTTCACGTCACCCACCACTGGAACAGGCCACTGTCACATATTTAGGCCCAGGCACCCAGGCAGAGGAGAGAGGTCCCGTAACAGAGAATCTGGCCTTATGTCAGCGCAGAATCAGTCTTTATGTCATAGCAGAGAATCAGGCTTCACGTCACCCACCACTGGAACAGGCCACTGTCACACATTTAGGCCCCGGCACCCAGACAGAGGAGAGAGGTCCCGTAACAGAGAATCTGGCCTTATGTCAGCGCAGAATCAGTCTTCCTGTCATAGCAGAGAATCAGGCTTCACGTCACCCACCACTGGAACAGGCCACTGTCACACATTTAGGCCCGGCACCCAGACAGAGGAGAGAGGTCCCGTAACAGAGAATCTGGCCTTATGTCAGCACAGAATCAGTCTTCATGTCATAGCAGAGAATCAGGCTTCACGTCACCCACCACTGGAACAGGCCACTGTCACACATTTAGGCCCCGGCACCCAGACAGAGGAGAGAGGTCCCGTAACAGAGAATCTGGCCTTATGTCAGCGCAGAATCAGTCTTCATGTCATAGCAGAGAATCAGGCTTCATGTTACCCACCACTGGAACAGGCCACTGTCACACATTTAGGCCCCGGCACCCAGACAGAGGAGAGAGGTCCCGTAACAGAGAATCTGGCCTTATGTCAGCGCAGAATCAGTCTTCATGTCATAGCAGAGAATCAGGCTTCACGTCACCCACCACTGGAACAGGCCACTGTCACATATTTAGCCCCATGCACCCAGGCAGAGGAGAGAGGTCCCGTAACAGAGAATCTGGCCTTATGTCAGCACAGAATCAGTCTTCATATCATAGCAGAGAATCAGGCTTCACATCACCCACCACTGGAACAGGCTACTGTCACACATTTAGGCCCCGGCACCCAGACAGAGGAGAGGTTCATTCAACTTTGGGTTGCCCCGCAATATAATGGTAAAATGAAAATAAAAATAGGATTGAATGAGGAAGTGCCCTGGAGTAGAATAATATATTGTTAAGGGGAGGTAGTTAATATCTAATCTGCACAAGGGATGGACAGGTCCTGTGGGATCCATGCCTGGTTCATTTTTATGAACGTCAGCTTGTCCACATTGGCTGTAGACAGGCTGCTGCGTTTGTCTGTAATGACGCCCCCTGCCGTGCTGAATACACGTTCAGACAAAACGCTGGCCGCCGGGCAGGCCAGCACCTCCAAGGCATAAAAGGCTAGCTCTGGCCACGTGGACAATTTGGAGACCCAGAAGTTGAATGGGGCCGAACCATCAGTCAGTACGTGGAGGGGTGTGCACAGGTACTGTTCCACCATGTTAGTGAAATGTTGCCTCCTGCTAACACGTTCCGTATCAGGTGGTGGTGCAGTTAGCTGTGGCGTGGTGACAAAACTTTTCCACATCTCTGCCATGCTAACCCTGCCCTCAGAGGAGCTGGCCGTGACACAGCTGCGTTGGCGACCTCTTGCTCCTCCTCTGCCTTCGCCTTGGGCTTCCACTGGTTCCCCTGTGACATTTGGGAATGCTCTCAGTAGCGCGTCTACCAACGTGCGCTTGTACTCGCGCATCTTCCTATCACGCTCCAGTGTAGGAAGAAAGGTAGGCACATTGTCTTTGTACCGGGGATCCAGCAGGGTGGCAACCCAGTAGTCCGCACACGTTAAAATGTGGGCAACTCTGCTGTCGTTGCGCAGGCACTGCAGCATGTAGTCGCTCATGTGTGCCAGGCTGCCCAGAGGTAAGGACAAGCTGTCCTCTGTGGGAGGCGTATCGTCATCGTCCTGTGTTTCCCCCCAGCCACGCACCAGTGATGGGCCCGAGCTGCTTTGGGTGCCACCCCGCTGTGAACATGCTTCATCCTCATCCTCCTCCACCTCCTCCTCATCCTCGTCCTCCTCGTCCTCCAGTAGTGGGCCCTGTCTGGCCACATTTGTACCTGGCCTCTGGTGTTGCAAAAAACCTCCCTCTGAGTCACTTCGAAGAGACTGGCCTGAAAGTGCTAAAAATGACCCCTCTTCCTCCTCTTCCTCCTGGGCCACCTCCTCTTCCATCATCGCCCTAAGTGTTTTCTCAAGGAGACATAGAAGTGGTATTGTAACGCTGATAACGGCGTCATCGCCACTGGCCATGTTGGTGGAGTACTCGAAACAGCGCAACAGGGCACACAGGTCTCGCATGGAGGCCCAGTCATTGGTGGTGAAGTGGTGCTGTTCCGCAGTGCGACTGACCCGTGCGTGCAGCAGCTGAAACTCCACTATGGCCAGCTGCTGCTCGCACAGTTTGTCCAGCATGTGCAAGGTGGAGTTCCACCTGGTGGGCACAACGCATATGAGGCGGTGAGCGGGAAGGCCGAAGTTACGCTGTAGCGCAGACAGGCGTGCAGCAGCAGGGTGTGAACGCCGGAAGCGCGAACAGACGGCCCGCACTTTATGCAGCAGCTCTGACATTTCGGGGTAGTTGCGAATGAACTTCTGCACCACCAAATTCAGCACATGCGCCAGGCAAGGGATGTGCGTCAAACCGGCTAGTCCCAGAGCTGCAACGAGATTTCGCCCATTATCGCACACCACCAGGCCGGGCTTGAGGCTCACCAGCAGCAACCACTCGTCGGTCTGTTGTTCTATACCCCGCCACAACTCCTGTGCAGTGTGGGGCCTGTCCCCCAAACATATGAGTTTCAGAACGGCCTGCTGACGTTTACCCCGGGCTGTGCTGAAGTTGGTGGTGAAGGTGTGTGGCTGACTGGATGAACAGGTGGAAGAAGAGGAGGAGTAAGCTGAGTAGGAGGAGACAGGAGGCAAAGAATGTTGCCCTGCGATCCTTGGCGGCGGAAGGACGTGCGCCAAACAGCTCTCCGCCTGGGGCCCAGCCGCCACTACATTTACCCAGTGTGCAGTTAGGGAGATATAGCGTCCCTGGCGGTGCTTACTGGTCCACGTATCTGTGGTTAGGTGGACCTTGCCACAGATGGCGTTGCGCAGTGCACACTTGATTTTATCGGACACTTGGTTGTGCAGGGAAGGCACGGCTCTCTTGGAAAAGTAGTGCCGGCTGGGAACAACATACTGTGGGACAGCAAGCAACATGAGCTGTTTGAAGCTGTGTGTGTCCACCAGCCTAAATGACAGCATTTCATAGGCCAGTAGTTTAGAAATGCTGGCATTCAGGGCCAGGGATCGAGGGTGGCTAGGTGGGAATTTACGCTTTCTCTCAAATGTTTGTGAGATGGAGAGCTGAACGCTGCCGTGTGACATGGTTGAGATGCTTGGTGACGCAGGTGGTGGTGTTGGTGGTACATCCCATGTTTGCTTGGCGGCAGGTGCCAACGTTCCTCCAGAGGCGGAGGAAGAGGCCGAGGCGGCGGCAGCAGCAGAAGAGGCCGAGGGGGCGGCAGCAGCAGAAGAGGCCGAGGCGGCAGCAGCAGAAGAGGTAGCAGGGGGAGCCTGAGTGACTTCCTTGTTTTTAAGGTGTTTACTCCACTGCAGTTCATGCTTTGCATGCAGGTGCCTGGTCATGCAGGTTGTGCTAAGGTTCAGAACGTTAATGCCTCGCTTCAGGCTCTGATGGCACAGCGTGCAAACCACTCGGGTCCTGTCGTCAGCACATTGTTTGAAGAAGTGCCATGCCAGGGAACTCCTTGAAGCTGCCTTTGGGGTGCTCGGTCCCAGATGGCGGCGGTCAGTAGCAGGTGGAGTCTCTTGGCGGCGGGTGTTCTGATTTTGCCCACTGCTCTTTTGCTACGCTGTTGGCTCGGTCTCACCACTGCCTCTTCCTCCGAACTGTGAAAGTCAGTGGCACGACCTTCATTCCATGTGGGGTCTAGGACCTCATCGTCCCCTGCATCATCTTCCACCCAGTCTTCCTCCCTGACCTCCTGTTCAGTCTGCACACTGCAGAAAGATGCAGCAGTTGGCACCTGTGTTTCGTCATCATCAGAGACGTGCTGAGGTGGTATTCCCATGTCCTCATCATCAGGAAAAATAAGTGGTTGTGCGTTAGTGCATTCTATCTCTTCCACCCCTGGGGAAGGGCTAGGTGGATGCCCTTGGGAAACCCTGGCAGCAGAGTCTTCAAACAGCATAAGAGACTGCTGCATAACTTGAGGCTCAGACAGTTTCCCTGATATGCATGGGGGTGATGTGACAGACCGATGGGCTTGGTTTTCATGCGCCATCTGTGCGCTTTCTGCAGAAGACTGGGAGGGAGATAATGTGAACGTGCTGGATCCACTGTCGGCCACCCAATTGACTAATGCCTGTACCTGCTCAGGCCTTACCATCCTTAGAACAGCATTGGGCCCCACCAAATATCGCTGTAAATTCTGCTGGCTACTGGGACCTGAGGTAGTTGGTTCACTAGGACGTGTGGCTGTGGCAGAACAGCCACGTCCTCTCCTAGCACCAGAGGGTGCACTAACATCACCACGACCATGTCCACGTCCGCGTCCCTTATTAGATGTTTTCCTCATTGTTCCCGTTCACCACAATTTTGAGAATGGCAAATTTGGGAATAGTTTTTCAACCCAGAACAAAAACTGTGCTTTTACGGTCACTACAAATAACTTGACCAGCTCAAACAGTACAGATTTGGTTGAATAGAAATGTGAGGCCTATTTTTTTTCGCGCGGTGTGACAGGTATACGTTTAATCACAGAATTAGACTTGTATCTGCACGGTAGCGTGTGTGTTAAGTTTTTCTGAATGACACTATCAGCACCTTGAATCTAAGATATCCTTTTTGGGATAGATTTCAAGTAGGCCTCATATAGCATAAACTACTTAGTTATTTTGAGAATGTCAAATTTGGGAATAGTTTTTCACCCCAGAACAAAAACTGTGCTTTTACAGTCACTACAAATAATTTGACCAGCTCAAACAGTACAGATTTGGTTGAATAGAAATGTGAGGCCTATTTTTTTTTGCGCTGTGTGACAGGTATACGTTTAATCACAGAATTAGACTTGTATCTGCACGGTAGCGTGTGTGTTAAGTTTTTCTGAATGACACTATCAGCACCTTGAATCTAAGATATCCTTTTTGGGATAGATTTCAAGTAGGCCTGATATAGCATAAACTACTTAGTTATTTTGAGAATGGCAAATTTGGGAATAGTTTTTCAACCCAGAACAAAAACTGTGCTTTTACGGTCACTACAAATAACTTGACCAGCTAAAACAGTACAGATTTGGTTGAATAGAAATGTCAGGCCTATTTTTTAGGCGCTGGGTGACAGGCTCAACTTGCCCCTGATGTAGTATATGGCCAAAAAATAACCACACTATTGATGGTTAAATGCACTTGGGTGACACAGGCTCAGCCTGCACCTGATGTAGTATATGGCCAAAAATTAACCACACTGTTGATGGTTAAATGCACTTGGGTGACACAGGCTCAGCCTGCACCTGATGTAGTATATGGCCAAAAATTAACCACACTGTTGATGGTTAAATGCACTTGGGTGACACAGGCTCAGCCTGCACCTGATGTAGTATATGGCCAAAAAATAACCACACTGTTGATGGTTAAATGCACTTGGGTGACACAGGCTCAGCCTGCACCTGATGTAGTATATGGCCAAAAAATAACCAGACTGTTGATGGTTAAATGCAATTCGGTGACACAGGCTCAGCCTGCAGCTGATGTAGGATATAGCAAAAAATAACCACACTATTGATGGTTAAAAGCACCACAAGCCACAAAATGGCCGCCGATCACCCCAGAAAAAAGTGATCTAAAAACGCTCTGGGCAGCCTAAAAAAAGTGAGCAAGTCGATATTAGCACTTCAATGATCCACAGCTGGAGATCGATCACAGAATGAAGTCTTTTGGAGGAGTTAATCTGCCTAATCTCGCCCTAACGTCGCAGCAGCAACCTCTCCCTATGCTTGAATCAGCAAAGTGACGTGCAGCGCTACGTGACCCAAGCTTATATAGAGGCTGGGTCACATGCTGCACTGGCCAATCACAGTCATGCCAATAGTAGGCAAGGCTGTGATGGCCTCTTGGGGCAAGTAGTATGACGCTTGTTGATTGGCTGCTTTGCAGCCTTTCAAAAAGCGCCAAGAAAGCGCCGAACACCGAACCCGAACCCAGACTTTTACGAAAATGTTCGGGTTCGGGTCCGTGTCACGGACACCCCAAAATCCGGTACGAACCCGAACTATACAGTTCGGGTTCGCTCATCCCTATTCTCTATCTATTTGTTCCATGCTTGGACAGGTCCTAAACCATGTTCCTCTGTCATAATGGCTGGTGAACTATTTCCTAATACTTCTATAATACCACAAGTGTGACATTGTTAGATTTTCTGCAATTCTTCTCTGCAGGTACTCTCAAGCTCTGCCAGGTCAGATGGGGACTATCAACGGACAGCCATTTTCAGGTCTATCTAGAGATGTTTGATTGGATTCAAGTCACTTTCAATTCACATAACATTCACAGAATTGTCATTACGCCACTCATATGTTGTCTAAACTGTATGCTTAGGGTCATTGGCTTGTTGGAAGGCAAAGCTTTGTCCCAGTCTGAGATCCAGAGCACTCTGAATCAGGTTTTTATTAAGATTATCTCTGTAATTTTCTACATTCAGCTTTTCCTCAACCCTGACCAGTCTCCCTGTCCCAGTAGCTGAAAAATACCCCACAACATGATGCTGCCACTACCATGCTTTACTGTAGGATTTGTATTGGGCAGGTGCCTTATTTCCTCTACATATGATGCTTAGAATTGAGGCCAATCTTGATCAGATAATCTTGTTGCTCACAGTTTGAGAGTCCTTGCAAACTCCTTTACTGAGGAAAGGCTTCTTTCTGACATCTCTGCCATAAAGCCCACATTGATGGAGTGCTGCATTGATAATTGACCTTGCAGAGGTTTTTATCATCTGCATACAGGATCTTTGTAACTCAGAGTAACCATTTGGATTCTTGGTCACCTTTCTTACCAAGGCCCTTCTCCCCCAAATACTTAGTTTGGGCAGCTCTAGAAAGAGTACTGATTCAGAACTTCTTCCATTTAAAAATTATGGAGGCCACTGTGCTCCTGGGAACTTTCAGTGCAGCAGATTTTTTTTTTAATATATATTCTTTTCCAGACCTGTACCTCAATCCTGTCTCTGAGCTCTACAGGCAGTTCTTTCCTCCTCCTGACTTGGTTTTTGCTCTGATATACATTGCTAGCAGTGAGACCTGAAATGAACAGGGGTGTGCCTTTCAAAATTATGTCCACTGAATTTACCACAGGTGTACTCCAATCAAGGTGTAGAAAAATCTCCTTGAGAGATGGGAGACTCTGAGAGGTAATTTTCAAGTGTATAGAAAAGGGTCTGAATACTTACAGTATGTCCATGTGAAATTTTCCTTTTTAAGAAATTTGAAAACATTTCTAAAATGTTGTTTTCACTTTCTCATTATGAGGTATTCTGTTCAGATAGATGGGGAAAACTTGATTTTTTTATTTTATTTTAGCAGAAGGCCGCAAAATAACAGAATGTGAAAAAAGTGAAAGGATCTGAAGACTTTACGAATGCATTATGGACTGGTAAGTCAAATATATTTATTGCTTCAGTTCTGAACCAATCTCCTGATTAGTGAGTTCACTGTGGACAACCACTAATGGATGTTTCTTTAACTAAATGCCAAATAATCCTCCAAATTTCTTATGACGATGTTAATTTTACGCACAATTGAAATTTTGTGAAAAATCACAGTTTAGAAATGTAAAGATCTCCTTTTAGTCCTTTTGTCTTGTGAGGAAATTGATAATAGACTAACTTCTGAGTTCTGACCATTGCAGCCGCTTAATGCAGTCCACACATGGAGCTCTAACTACAAACAAGGTCTGTGAAGATCCTTTTTACTCACACACAAATAACAAAAAAGTAAGGTTAGTGGATACACAAAATAATATCAGTATGTATTTGGAGAGATGATTTACATAAGGCAGTACAGCTTGTTCAGGAGTGGAAGGCCATGGAGTATGGGTAAAGTTTGGGATACAGTCTAGCAGTTGGTAAAATTCAAATGTTTGTCTTTACTTAATTTTGATTTAAAAAGTCATTAGAACAGTATAGCTTGATTGACCAATGAGTAATTGCTTATGCTTTTTAAATAATGGCTGCATTTTTAGTCATGGTTTCTGGAGCCTGCGTTTACAGTGTTCCTCAAGTAAAGAAGCATACTGCAAACTCTGGCTCTCTGGACTTTTTAAAGGTGCACAACACGTTGTGATACCTCAACGGTGTCCAGGGGACCCAGCATAGCATTGGGGGCTACCTCAAACCTGGCCACTGTGGTTCCATTTAGGTGAACCCACTCCTGTCTCTACTGCATTAAGATTTTTCTTGCTCTTTCTTGTTTCAGGTTGTATGTATGTGCAGAAGTGATGGCACATATATTGTTAGTGGCCCCAGTCAGAGAGATTGAATCCCATCACACTTTCTATTTAATGTATGGGTGAAAATGAACATTATGATATCACAATGTGTGAGGTAATGTTTTGTTTGCTGTTGGAGTCTCTCTATATATATTGGATTAGTACTTTACAGTCAATAAGGAAATGTTTCCAAACTAGTGAAAATTAAACAAGTAGTTTTTTATGGAAACCAGTTATCTAAAGGGCCTTTGAAGAATGACAGGTGAATCTGATTGGTTGTTTTGGGCATCTACTCCACCTTTCCTTTAGGCCTCATGCACATGACCGTTGTTCTGGTCCGCATCCGAGCCGCAGTTTTTGCGGCTTGGGTGCGGACCCATTCACTTCAATGGGGCCACAATAGATGCGGACAGCACTCCGTGTGCTGTCCGCATCCTTTTCTCCGTTCGGTGGCCCCGCCAAAAAAATATAGCATGTCCTATTCTTGTCCGTTTTGCGGACAAGAATAGGCATTTCTACAATGGGACGCCCGTTCTGTTCCACAAATTGCGGAAGGCACACGGATGGCTTCTGTCTTTTGCGGATCCGCGGTTTGCGGACCGCAAAAAACTGAACGGTCGTGTGCATGAGGCCTTATGCTAGTGTTAAAATATCCCCAACCAAACAGTTCTGATAACAGACAAACTATCCTTGTTACCCATAACAACCAAACACAGTGTAGCTTTCAGTTCTTATAGTGATTTTGAAAAGTAAAACATGTGCTGTGACTGATTGCTGTTTTGGGACAAAGTGTAGAAGAGTTCTGCAGTCTGCATTACGGACAGCATTCAGCGTGAGTCAGGTGAGTAATTTAAATTTTTTGTCTTTATCACTACTCACCTACAGACCAGTGGGGCACTGTAAGGGCCATTATAGCTACTGCAGGCACTTTAAGGGACCATTTATGCTACTGGGCACATTTTAGGGGATCATTATAACTACTGGGGCTTATAGGGATGGAATGTAACATCTAGAGATAATTTTGGATAGCATTACAACTACTGGGGGCACTAAAGGGGACATTATAACTTGTGGGCAATATATGGGACATTTTAACTACTGAAGGAACTATAGAGTGCATTAAAACTACCAGGGGCACTGTAGAGGGGCATTATAACTACGGGTGGCCCTATAGAGGAGCATTATTACTTCTGGAGGACTATGGGGGAGCTGGAAGCACTATTTGGTTTTTTCAATGTTGGGGATACAATGGGGCATTTCAGCGGCAATTTTACTACTGAGTCACTAGGAGGGATTTTATCACAGTTTATTGTACTATGAGGGGCTTTAATACTACTGGAGGCACTATGAGGGGAAGAATGTATGTCCATATATTTTTTTTTTGCTGTCTGTAATTTTAGGTTCAGTTGTCCAAAAAAAAAAAATTGAATTGAAAAGCATTGCAATAATTGTTTCCTTTGCCTTGTGAGGCCTTATAATATTGTGTGATTAAAGTAAGAGCTGGATTTGTTTTCGCATTTAAGGTGGGCAGTGTAAGATTTACCAACCCTGGAATGCAAAAGAAATATGTAAATCACGGGTGTCAAACACAAGGCCCGCGGGCCGAATCCGGCCCGCCAGACCTCGTCATGTGGCCCGCGCAGTCGCCGCCGTCCGCCAGCCTTCACCTTTTATTCTCTCTTTTTTTTTTTTTTTGACACAAGAAAGCCGCCTCTTCAGCGCATGCGCGGCAGCCTACAAGCCAGAGAACGTCTGCCCTCTAGCGGCGCCGGCCGTTCTACACAGGAAAGAATTGTACCGTATATCCTAATTGCTTGTGTAGAATGCAGGCAGGCCGGGCGGCAGCGTAACTCCCTGATGTTACGTGCCTGCACCGCCTCCTTTATGAATGAAGCAGGCGGCGCAGGCAAGTGACGTCAGTGAGTGACGCGCCGGCCGCCCGTCCTGCCTGCCGGCATTATACACAAGCAATTAGGATATACGGTTCAATTAGGAGTGAGGGGGGCATGTTTCATAACTTTTAATTCAATAATACATTTTATATTTGTATACTGGGGGGGGGGGGGCGGCGGCGGGGGGGGGTTACACGGAATCTGTGGATGGCACAGTTAAGGGGTGGGGGTCTGTGGATGGCACTGTTATGGGGTGGGGGGGTCTGTGGATGGCACTGTTATGGGGTGGGGGGTCTGTGGATGGCACATATATAACACTGCCATCCACAGATCCCCCCCCTGTAACAGTGCCAGCCACAGATCCCCCCCCCCTGTAACAGTGTCTGTCATCCACAGATCCCCCCATAAGTGTCCGTCATCCACAGATCCCCCCATAAGTGTCCGTCATCCACAGATCCCCCCATAAGTGTCCGTCATCCACAGATCCCCCCATAACAGTGTCCGTCCTCCACAGATCCCCCATAACAGTGTCCATCATCCACAGATCCCCCCATAACAGTGTCCGTCATCCACAGATCCCCCCATGACAGTGTCCGTCATCCACAGATCCCCCATAACAGTGTCCGTCATCCACAGATCCCCCCATAACAGTGTCCGTCATCCACAGATGTTTAAAAAAATAAATAATTACTGTCTGTTACCAAAAATCATTTTTCAATAAATAATAACAATAATTGTACATTTGAATATCTACTTGCCATTATTCTGACTATGTTTCTGCTTTCAGAGCTAGTTATTACTTACATTATTACAAAAAACAGTAATAATTGAATGCAGTGACAATAATTTATGAGAATAAAGAGTGGACACATAGTCCTACAGATACAACCGGCCCTTTGAGGGTGACCAAACTGCTGATGCGGCCCCCGATGAATTTGAGTTTGACACCCCTAATGTAAATGATAGAAATGAGACCCTGTAATGGAGTCAGGGTAGGTAAATCCTATACTTTTGTGTAGGTTCTAGATAAGACCTCCATCACAACACGCTGTAGAGTGCTTCCACAATACAGAGACCTGATTTTTCAGATGTCTATATTCTCAGGTAACAACATTTCATACTGGAAATGATACACAATAGATGAGGTACTGGCTTGGCTACCAAGGCCTGTTTAAAAGGTTGAGCATTGACTTATAGGATAGCTGCCTACAAACTGGGGGAACCAAAGGCACCGCTTTCTTTTTTTTTGTTTCTGAAAAAGAGCTAAATTTCCCACCATGAATAGGAATCAACCATAAATAATGGAGAATAAATTGAATGTAATCGTCACTGCCATGCCATCATGGGTCGTTCACCTGCCAGTTTCTTAGTGAAGACAATCATTCTCATGTTTTGTTCATATTTAGAATACTCACAGAGAAAAGAAAAACTGTCTGTCTTGCCAATTGCAACCAATAACAGAAGCACTTTTATTTCTTATTCTGCTCTTGAAGAATGAAAGCTACTCTGTGATTTAATTGTATGCATGCTCGTGTATGTACATGTGCTTATATCTGGTTGTTGGTGCAAAAATTTGCTTCCTGTGTCCATATTTTGCAAAGGGGGATAAAGACTGGATAGGTAATAACTTAACTTGTTAGGGATCCAACCCCTGAGACCCCCACTGAAAGGGTCCCATGTGCCCTGTTTGAATGGAGTGAATAGTCAAACATGTGCTCTACCTCTCCATTCAAACTCTATATGACTGCTGAAGATAGCCAAGTACAGCGCTCAGCTATCTCCAGCAGTCCTATAAACTTTTAATGGAGTAGTGGTGTCATTGCTCCATTCATATCGGGGACATAGGATGCTCATTCTTTGTTGGGGGTCCCAGGTCCCAGTGGGTGTTGGACATTAACTTATCTAAAATGTAACCCCATATCCAGTGGATAGAGGGTAATTTATTGTTGTTATGAGAATATCCCTTTAATGTGGAGCCCAGCCTTGCCTACTGTATATATAGGCATTTTAGTGCACAGAAAATACATTGCAGCTTTGTTCCCATATGCAAAAATATTCACCTACTAATGTAAAGTTTTCACATATAAAAAAAACACAGTTCATGTGTTGTATATAGTGCAGATATTTATACAGTACATCTGTCTTTACGATCAAATAGTAAGTAGGTTCACATACTGCCTGCTAATAAACACTCATCAAGCCTCACCCTGTAAATAATGACTCTATCAAGGAATCCATATGAAGATCCTAGTTTCCCCTATCCTCAGGTACCATTCTACTGGAGTGCTTGGAAAGGCCTTTACAATAAAGTGGGAAGAAGAGATAGGTACTCCAGTGCTTGTCCAGTTAAAAATAAAACTATTTTTATTCCACCTCATTAAAAATAGTCATTATACAGTAATCTAGACTTTTACGCGTTTCAAACAAAGCCAATTGTCCTTTGTCATAGTATAATAGTAGTAATATGCTTCACCTGTAAGATCTCCATGGTTAGAAAATGCATTAATATTCTTTTTTACTATCACCCATACTCTTAGGCTGTGTTCAAATCTGCATCAGTTGCTTCGATAGGAGCCTCCGTCTCAGATTTTCTAAACAAAGATGTCTAGGTGGAATTGGACAGATGCCATTATAAGTCAATTAAACCCATTGACTAAAGATCACTTTGTCCAGAAGTACTCATTATTGATGCCCAACGTGGCCCTATTAGGACATTCTCTCTCCATATGCTCTAATTAGATCCTTCCATTCATGTCACTGGACACTATGTAATGTCACCTTTCTTATGCAGAGTCAGCTACAGGACAAGTGCTTGGCTCAGAGGTGTGATGATTTGGCACTTCAAAGCCAATTCTAGGCTGGTTTTGCACACAACATTTTGCAGCATTTTTATTTCATTTATTGTTATATATATATATATATATATACACATATATACACAGTATATATATATTTTTTTTATATTTTTTTATTTATTTATATATTATACACAGTTGAGTTACATTATTATAACTTAATGATTTTCCTAGTCTATGATGTAAAGTCATGGTTTTATTAAAGACACAGAGGCGAGTATTGCTAGCTCTTCCTTTACTGTCCACCAATAGCAGCAAAGAAAATTTACATAATTTACAATGTAACCATAGTAACCAAAGTCCCTCCCCAGACAGCCCCTATAACAGGCAGCTCCTCCTCTGGGTCTTCCTCTTTCTTTGGACCTGACACCATAACTGGAAACCAACTGGAACCGTCAACTAGAATTGGAATCTGGAAGCGACACATCACAGCTCCAACCGAACCGCACAACCGAAGCCAACGTGGCTAACACTTCTGAAGAAAAATCAGAAGGACGTAGATCCTAGAAAACAGCGGAACATCATCCTGAAAGGAAAATAAATAAAATGGCAAGTGTAAATACCAGGCAGAAACAAATCAAGTCAGACAGTCGATAAACGGCCATGAACCGTAAAATCATCCATTAAATTACAAAAACATTAAATAAATACAAGCAAAACATAACCTCCTCCGAATAAATAAATAAATAAATGGGCGGGCCGAAAACTAGGGTGGGCAATACTCGCCTCCGTGTCTTTAATAAAATCATGACTTTACGTCAGACTTTACGGTGGAGTCGGATGCGAGCCAACAGGGCTGGGGGGCCCATTGCAACGGTAGGCCGAAAATCGCCTTGCCATTCCATGCCTCCAGGTTGTCGATCCACCAGTGGAGTTCTTCCCGGGCTTCCATATCCAGGGTCACAGTATCTGCAAACGCCGCACCTGAACGAAGATGCGCGATCTTCAGGCGTTGAAGGGCGCGATAATGCAGCGAAGCCAGAAATACCGCCTGGATGGAAGAGGCAAGCAGGCCAATGATGCGGGCTAGGTGTCGCAAGGTCAACTGAGGAACAGACAGCCCGTGTCGTAATTCCTTCCGAACGGAGCGCAGCTTCGACGTCGGGAGGCTGAGAGAATCGGACACTGAATCCACTGTGAATCCCAGGAATTCCATCCTCTGTAGAGGGATCAGGGACGACTTATCCAGATTGAGGAGAAAGCCGAGGCGGGAAAGTAGATCCGAGGTCCAGCCTAGATGCTCCAGCAAGGTCAACCTGGATTGATGCATGATAAGAATGTCGTCCAGATAGACAATCAAACGTACGCCCCGACTGCGAAGCCAAGACATGGCCGGGCGCATTAGTTTGGTGAAACACCAAGGTGCTGATGACAGACCGAAAGGAAGGCAAGTGAAACGCCAAGTCTCCCCTCTCCATAGAAAACTGAGAAGGTCTCTGGACTGAGTAGAAATTGGGACCATCAGGTAAGCATCCTTGAGATCCAATTTCACCATCCAGTCCCCTGGGAGAAGTAAATCCCTGAGGAGGGGAATCCCCTCCATCTTGAAGTGGCGATAGCGCACAATGGTATTCAGAGCCCGAAGGTTTATAACCGGGCACATCTGACCGCCCTTTTTCTGAACCAAAAAGATATTGCTGAGGACTCTCCCGGGAGAAGGAGGAGCCCGCTCTATCGCCCGCTTGTGGAACAGTGACACAACTCTAGGTCTACCAGAGAGCAATCGGGTCTTGACAGTGCAAAAAGAGGGGGAGGAGGGAGGTGGCATGGGTAGTCTATGAGCTCGATATGGAAGCCCCTGACTGTGGACAAGACCCACGGGTCGGATGTGATGTCTAACCAGGCATGGAAAAAATGACGGAGTCTGCCCCCGATGCAATGATCTGAAAAATCCCCTGCAGGGGGAAGACTTACCGAAAGGTCTTCTGGAGTTGGGGTTCCCACGGAAGGACCTGGAACGCCAATGGCCGCCTCTGGCTGGGAAGAACGGTGAGGAGTTCCTTTGATCCTGGAAAGGGGGTCTCTGGTGGAAGGAGCCTCAGCCCGCGCTACGGGCCTGAAAAGTGGATCGGCCGGACAGGCGGCCCCTGCTACTGCCGGCCCTGGTGGAGACCCGTCCCTGAAACACTCTACGCATAGAGGATTGGGCCTTATCTAAGGCTGTAAACGCTCCAACAAAGCGGCTTAGATCTTTTATAAAAGAGTCGCCAAATAAAAGCCTCTGTGCGTCCTTACCTGCCTCAGTAAGGGCAAGGTTGGCCAGCTTGGGATCGATCTTAAAAAGAATGGCCTTACGCCGTTCAATGGCCAAAGATGTATTGGCATTTCCAGCGATACAAATCGCTCTTTGGGCCCAACCGCGAAGCTCTTCGGGGTCTATCGGTGAGTCATCTGCTCTGGCCGCCTCAGCCATATCTAACAGCTTAGTCAGGGGGCCGAAAACATCAAGGAGCTTGTCCTGACAGCTCCGTAAGGCGGAGTCCAACCCCTTACGGGGGTTCCAGCCGGTCTTGGCTAAAAACTGGGTCATTTTAGGGTCGACCACAGGAGTGTCGCAGACCTTGTTAGGGACCAGGGGCCTGGGGCACTCAGCTCTTAGCTTGTTATGAGCCTCTTTACTCAGCGGGTGACGAACCCGGTATTCAAGGTACTTGCCCACATGGTCCGAAGGAAGCCACTCCGCCGACCTAGGGTGGTGGTGGGCGTCTGGATCGAACATCAGTTCGCCAGAAGGGTCTACCAAGGCAGATGCTAAATCGACTATGGGAGAAGCTGAGTCCTTGATCAGCGAAGTCGAAGGTATGGGGCCCCTGGGGTCCGGCCCTAGATCAAGGGCATCCTCAGAGGGATAGCTGTTATCCGCAAACGCCTCTACATCTGAACCCTTATCAGAGTCAGAGTCAGTGCCCGATTGTGCTCTAGCACATTTCCACGTACGCGCCATTTCTGCCTGGCGCGGTAAGGCTCTCTTGCGTGATCCCAGGGCGCTCTCATGGGTGGCAGTACGCACACCAGTTCTATTTTCCTGTGATACAGGAGTGTCAATGGCGTTGGATGGTGGATCCCTTAAAGGGGCAGCCTGCAGAGCATCTCTAGGAGGGTGTGCAGCAAGAGCTTGAGAAATGCTTGCAGATAATATAGTGGACATAGAGTCCATAGCAGCCATTATAGCACTGGAGACCGACTGGTGCAGTGCTAGGGAATGAGGGTCTTCCCTCTAAACCCCAACATCCTCAGGAGGATGTGGGCAGGCCTGGGTGGAAGGCTGATCAGAGGCCGACATAATGCAAGATATATCTCCCAAGGAAACTGACTATAAGGCCTAAAGGGTCTATAGGGCTATCCCAGTACTTACAAAGCAAAGCGGGAGTGGTAAGGTAGGGGTTAATCACCCCAAAAGCAAAGCGGTAGGAGCAGGAGCTTTGGCGGACGATCCGGAGCACAGCTAAGAGGGACTGAAGATGGCCGCCGAAATCCCGCGATAGGGGAGAATATGATCCAAAATGGCCGCCGGGATCTCGCGAATCCCAGCAGGGCCGGAGAAGAAGATCCGGCCGCAATAGGGGAAGTGCCGGCCGCACAGGAATCTGAGGGCAGAAGCGAGCGCCGACCGCAGGTAAAGGGAGAATGAGAAAAAACAAGATAAGGGGAAAAAACTGAGGTGCAGTAGAGAATCAACACAAGACAAAGGGAATAACGTATAAGAAATATAATGAGGGGGGGGGACCCCCGAAACGGGTGAAAAGAGAGAGAAAACTCCATATAGCAATATATAGCTAACAGAGAACAAACAATGATGTCCTAAAACATGTGGATCACAATGAGATCTGAGGGACTATAGTAATGAGAGAACAAAAATGCAGCACTTATCTGGTGGCAGCAGCAAAGAAAGAGGAAGACCCAGAGGAGGAGCTGCCTGTTATAGGAGCTGTCTGGGGAGGGACTTTGGTTACTATGGTTACATTGTTCATTATGTAAATTTTCTTTGCTGCTATTGGTGGACAGTAAAGGAAGAGATAGCAATAGGAGCCTCCGTGTCTTGCTGTAAAACCACCAGCTAATATTCAGAGTCACAGCAGTATGCAGCATAGACAGCAGCTAGAAGTGCTCAGAGTGACTCAATAAGGTCCTGGTGGGTTGTCTCAGGTTTCTGGAGCCATGCTGACTGCAGTGCCTCCAACAGCCGCTCAAAGGGTGCGCGAGGGAGGATGATGAGGTGTTCCCATAGATGCTCTGGGGAATTAGGGGGCCAGGGTAGTATATGGAAATCTTGGTCATGATCTTCCAACCAATGTTGGACATTTCTAGCTGTGTGACATGTCACATTGTCTTGCTGGAAGGACCCATCCTTTCTCAGAAAAGACATGTATGTCAGCATGTATGGGTGCATGTGATCTGCAAATATGGATTCATGCCCAAATCAGTCGAGAAGTCCTTTCACATGAATGAGTAAGCCCAGAGAATACCATTAAAATATTCCCTGGACCATAACACTGCCACCACTAGCTTATGTTCTTCCAGCAATGGTTGCATGGTGTTTGTTCACTGGTGTTTCCCGTCTGACATGCCATTTTTATCTTTTTTTTTTCTGTGGCCAGATGCTACATTATAGTGAAGCACTAGGAGGGAAGGGATGCAAATGAGCTCTTAACAAGCTCTGCCTCTAATGCCACCAGATGTAAATCAGCTATCCTATAAGGAAATGTTCAGCTCTTAAAATAAGGCTTGAGCCATGACTTGGATATTAAATAAGCCAGCACCTCATCTGCAGACAGCTGTTTCAGGTTGATTGCCCCTCATCAGTGCAGAGCAGAGAGTACTGGCTTAAATGGTTGAGAGGCCTGTGTCCGAGTCAGGGGGAACTAACTCTCCTTAGGGAGAGAGCACCTTAATTAGTGTGAGGAGACTTACAGGCCATACATGCTCCTCTGGAATTCTGGGAGAAAAGGGATTCAAATGAGCTCTTAACAAGCTCTGCCTCTAATGCCACCAAATGTAAATCAGCTATCCTATAAGTAAATGTTCAGCTCTTAAAAAAATCCTTGAGCCGAAACAGCTATCTGCAGATGAGGTGCTGGCTTATTTAATATCCAAGTCATGTCTCAAGGCTTATTTTAAGAGCTGAACATTGACTTATAGGATAGCTGCCTGTTAAGAGCTCATTTGCATCCCTTCCCTCCCAGAATTCCAGAGGAGCATGTATGGCCTGTAAGTCTCCTCACACTGATTAAGGAGCTCTCTCCCTAAGGAGAGTTAGTTCCCCCCTGAGTGAAGCACTACATTCAGTGAAATCTGGTTCTCAGCATTTGCGTCATTGTTTTTAAAAATGGAGCATGCTTAGTATGGAAATGAACAAGGATAAGGGAAGGTCATACATTTCACCACTAACCCACTTTGCAAGGTCCAAATCCCGGGTAAATGTGAAGGTGCATGGAGAAGCCCAATACTGATAAGAGAAATTCAGCACTGAGTCTCAATAAAACAATTCTTTATTGGTCATTTCTTAAAAAATTAAAAAGGGCAAATTCACATGCTGCGCATTTCAGATGAATGCATGCCCTCCTTCATCATGGCATCATGGCCAGTTTTCCCCTTAAATCCCATAGGTATCTCTATAGGACTTGAAAAACAAAATTTTTTGGAAATGTATCAAAATAAAAATGCCATAAAAAACATTTGTAAACATTTAAAAATGAGAAAGAAAGCTCATGTTTTTGTGACAATAAGGGCTTTGTAGTTACACAAAATTTAGATGATTAGTCTTTGCTTTATTTAATTCTAAGGGCTATGGTGGACAAAACTGGTCAAAAATTGTACATAACTTAGACGTGGAAAAACTACCTTGTGTGAAACTGTTTACTGCATCAACAGTATTTACCTGAGCTATGACATCCCTATTGTGCCACAAACTAAATAATTCCCTAGTAGAGATGTCGCAAACATAAAATTTTCAGTTTGCGAACGGCGAACGCGAATTTTCACAAATGTTCGCGAACGGGCGAACCGGACGAACCGCCATAGACTTTAATAGGCAGGCGAATTTTAAAACCCACAGGGACTCTTTCTGGCCACAATAGTGATGGAAAAGTTGTTTCAAGGGGACTAACACCTGGACTGTGGCATGCCGGAGGGGGATCCATGGCAAAACTCCCATGGAAAATTACGTAGTTGACGCAGAGTCGGGTTTTAATCCATAAAGGGCATAAATCACCTAACATTCCTAAATTGTTTGGAATAACGTGCTTTAAAACATCCAGTGTGTTTATACGATCAGGTATGATGTTGTATCGATCAGGTAGTGCAAGGGTTACGCCCGCTTCACAGTGACAGACCAAACTCTGACAGACCAAACTCCCTGTTTAACGCACCGCAAACAACTGCAAACAGTCCATTTGCACAACCGCAAACTCCCCATTTGCACAAGGTTGGATACCAAGCTAGCCATGTCCCGTTCCTTGTCCTCACTGACGTCATTGAAGGTCTCTTCCTCCACCCAGCCACGTACAACACCAAGGGTCCCCGAAAGGTGACAACAAGCCCCCTGGGACACCTGCTGTGATTGGTCTTCCACCTCCTCAAAGCCACCTTCCTCATCTGACTCCTCTTCTTCAGACTCCTCTCTCTGCGTTGCCGCAGGTCCAGCAATCGATGACAAGGCTGCTTCTGGTGGTGATGGTGACCACAACTCTTCCTCTTCATGCTCATCTACGGCCTGATCCAGCACTCTTCGCAGGGCACGCTTCAGAAAAAATGCATATGTGATGAGGTTGATGATGTTGCCTTGGGTTTGACTGACCAGGTTTATCATCTCCGCAAAAGGACGCATGAGCCTACAGCCATTGTGCATGAGCGTTTAGTAACGCGGCAAAAAAATACCCAGCTCCGCAGAGGCTGTCCTCTTTTGTTTAAATTAAAAAAAAATCTGTTCTTAACAGTTTAATCTCTGTTTTGTCCCCTATCAGGGGCCGGTGTATGGAATAGATTTTAGGAAACGGGAGATGGAAAAAGATTCTTGGTCGGTCCTCTTACTTCCAATTTGGGGCACTGTGCGTACACCTTGCAATGTACTGTGCAACCAGATATGGGTGGTGTGTTTAAGTAGTACTATTCCTATCAGTTTAATCCCTGTTTCGTCCCCTATCATGGGACGTGTATGGAATAGATTTTAGGAACCGGGAGATGGAAAAAGATGCTTGGTCGGTAATCTTACTTCCAATTTGGGGCACTGCGCGTGCGCCGTGTAATGTACTGTGCAATCCCAATATGAGTGGTATGTTAAGTAGTACTATTCCTATCAGTTTAATCCCTGTTACGTCCCCTATCAGGGGACGTGTATGGAATAGATTTTAGGAACCGGGAGATGGAAAAAGATGCTTGGTCGGTCCTCTTACTTCCAATTTGGGGCACTGCGCGTGCGCCGTGTAATGTACTGTGCAATCCCAATATGAGTGGTATGTTAAGTAGTACTATTCCTATCAGTTTAATCCCTGTTTCGTCCCCTATCATGGGACGTGTATGGAATAGATTTTAGGAACCGGGAGATGGAAAAAGATGCTTGGTCGGTCCTCTTACTTCCAATTTGGGGCACTGCGCGTGCGCCGTGTAATGTACTGTGCAATCCCAATATGAGTGGTATGTTAAGTAGTACTATTCCTATCAGTTTAATCCCTGTTACGTCCCCTATCAGGGGACGTGTATGGAATAGATTTTAGGAACCGGGAGATGGAAAAAGATGCTTGGTCGGTCCTCTTACTTCCAATTTGGGGCACTGCGCGTGCGCCGTGTAATGTACTGTGCAATCCCAATATGAGTGGTATGTTAAGTAGTACTATTCCTATCAGTTTAATACCTGTTACGTCCCCTATCAGGGGACGTGTATGGAATAGATTTTAGGAACCGGGAGATGGAAAAAGATGCTTGGTTGGTCCTCCTACTTCCAATTTGGGGCACTGCGCGTACGCCGTGCAATGTACTGTGCCATTAGATATGAGTGGTGTGTTAAGTAGTACTATTCCTATCAGTTTAATCCCTGTTACGTCCCCTGTCAGGGGACGTGTATGGAATAGATTTTAGACAACCGCAAAGAGTTGTCAATAGTTGACACACTCATGACATAAATTTTATTCCTCTATGCGTCAATCTTGGTGTAGTGATGACTGTGCTCGTGCGCACCTTTGGGAGATTGCAGGCGATGGGGTTTTTTCAAAGCCTATGGTCGTGCTGAGGTAGTTCAGTGACAGTTAAGTGACCCAGAAAACAATGATTCTGCAGTGTGGGCCCATTGTTGGCCTAGTAGGCTTTAATGATCACCTTAGATGATCACAAAGAAAATTAATGTTTTTTCTATGCAAAATTATCCAGCTGATCGCTTTTGGTCTGTTCACAATGAAGCAACGACCTTATCATCTGGGGTGTGCCAACATTGCCATTGCCAACACACTCATAGAGGTGGTCGCTTCATTGTTATACGCAAGCCCCTTGACCACAACAAGGTAACGATCACGAAGGGGAATTGACACATGTATGTGCCTTTTTTTTTTTTTTTGCAGCCACAGTGCAGCACCAGAGGCCAGAAAAACTAGGCATGTACACATGCCAGAAAAATTAGGTATTGTTGCAGCCGCTGCTGTAGCAGCGGCCAGAAAAATTGATGTTTTCCAGGCAGAAAGTGCACTAAAACATTGCGGCTTGAACCTTAGTTGGTGGCGGATAAGTCATGCAAGTCATCAGGCATGCAGAGATAAAATACAGCAGCGTGTGGACCATTTTTAGCCCAAGGCAGCTCATCTCATCACCAGGCCTTTTTTAGTCAAATGTATCGCCCACTGTCAGTCCCTTCGGGATCCATGCCTCATTCATCTTAATAAAGGTGAGGTAATCTAGACTTTTTTGACCTAGGCGACTTCTCTTCTCAGTGACAATACCTCCTGCTGCACTGAAGGTCCTTTCTGACAGGACACTTGAAGCGGGGCAGGCCAGAAGTTCTATCGCAAATTGGGATAGCTCAGACCACAGGTCAAGCCTGTACACCCAGTAGTCAAGGGGTTCATCGCTCCTCAGAGTATTGAAATCTGCAGTTAAGGCGAGGTAGTCTCCTACCTGTTGGTCGAGTCGAGTCGAGTCGTGGACCCCGAAGGGCTGTGGCGATGCATAGGACTTAAAAAGCCTCCATCAACAACACGTCTGTAAAGCGTCCTGTCCTTGCCGGCGTGGTCGTGGTAGAATTACTTTCACCTCTTCACCTGTTAGATTCCCGTTGTGCTGCGACATCACCCTTATACAATGTGTAAAGCATACTTTTTAATTTATTTTGGAACTGCTGCATCCTTTCCGACTTCCGGTAATTCGGTAACATTTCAGGCACTTTCTGTTTATACCGGGGGTCTAGTAGCATGGCCACCCAGTACAGGTCGTTCTCCTTCAGCCTTTTTATACGAGGGTCCCTCAACAGGCACGACAGCATGAAAGACCCCATTTGCACAAGGTTGGATGCCGAGCTACTCATGTCCCGTTCCTCGTCCTCACTGATCTCACTAAAGGTATGTTCTTCCCCCCAGCCACGTACAACACCAC
This sequence comes from Bufo bufo, assembly GCF_905171765.1. Classification (NCBI taxonomy): domain Eukaryota; kingdom Metazoa; phylum Chordata; class Amphibia; order Anura; family Bufonidae; genus Bufo; species Bufo bufo. The sequence continues at coordinate 381,190,454 of NC_053390.1, forward strand.
GGGTACCAGATAGGTGACAACGAGCACCCTGGGATGCCTGCTGTGTTTGGTCTTCCTCCTCCTCCTCAAAGCCACATTCCTCCTCTGACTCCTCTTCCTCAGACTCCTCTTCCAGCGTTGCCGCAGGTCCAGCAAGCGATGCTGATACGGCTGTTTCTGGTGGTGATGGTGACCACAACTCTTCCTCTTCACGCTCATCTACGGCCTGATCCAGCACTCTTCGCAGGGCACACTCCAGGAATAAAACAAATGGGATGATGTCGCTGACGGTGCCTTCAGTGCGACTGACTAGGTTTGTCACCTCCTCAAAAGGACGCACGAGCCTACAGTCATTGCGCATGAGCGTCCAGTAACGTGGCAAAAAAATTCCCAGCTCCGCAGAGGCTGTCCTAGCACCCCGGTCATACAAATACTCGTTGACAGCTTTTTCTTGTTGGAGCAGGCGGTTCGACATTAGGAGTGTTGAATTCTAACGTGTCGGGCTGTCGCAAATTAAGCGCCTCACTGGCATGTTGTTTCACCGCTGGATATCTGAAAAGTGCGCCATGGCCGTGTAGGAACGCCTGAAATGGCCACACACCTTCCTGGCCTGCTTGAGGACGTCCTGTAAGCCTGGGTACTTATGCACAAAGCGCTGTACAATCAGATTCAACACATGTGCCATGCACGGCACATGTGTCAACTTGCCCAAATTCAATGCCGCCAACAAATTGCTTCCGTTGTCACACACCACTTTGCCGATCTCCAGTTGGTGCAGAGTCGGCCACTGATCCATTCATTCCATCCTGTGCGTTCAGGGTGAACAGGAGTGCTGGTCCAGTGTGACTCTCTGCTTTCAGGCAACTCAACCCCAAGACGGCGTGACACTGTCATATCTGGGATGTGGAATAGCCCCTTGGGAGCTGGGGGGGTGCAGTTGATGTGGAACAAGACGCAGCAGCAGAAGAGGACTCAGCCGAGGAGGTTATTGAAGAGGATGGAGTAGGAGGAGTAGAGGAGGTGGCAGCAGGCCTGCCTGCAAGTCGTGGCGGTGTCACCAACTCCTCTGCAGAGCCATGCATTACATGCTTGGCAGCCGTCAGCAGGTTTACCCAATGCGCAGTGTAGGTGATATACCTGCCCTGACCGTGCTTTGCAGACCAGGTATCAGTGGTCAGATGGACCCTTGCCCCAACACTGTGTGCCAGACATGCCATGACTTCCTTTTGCACAATCGAGTACAGGTTGGGGATTGCCTTTTGTGCAAAGAAATTTCAGCCGGGTACCTTCCACTGCGGTGTCCCAATAGCTACAAATTTTTTTAAGGCCTCAGACTCCACCAGCTTGTATGGTAAAAGCTGGCGGGCTAAGAGTTCCGACAAGCCAGCTGTCAGACGCCGGGCAAGGGGGTGACCTTGTGACATTGGCTTCTTACGCTCAAACATGTCCTTGACAGACACCTGACTGTGGGCAGATGAGCAGAAACTGCTCAAGGCGAGAGACGGAGTGGCGGATGGTTAATAGGGGGCAAGGAGAACAGCAGTGGTTGACGTGGCTGAAGATGCTGGACCAGGAGGAGGATGGTGGCTTTGAGTTTGTGTGCTGCTTGTACTCGTGTTGATCCCATAGGCGTTTGTGATTTGAGATCATGTGCCTTCGCAAAGCAGTTGTACCTAGGTGGGTGTTGGACTTCCCACGACTCAGTATCTTTTGGCACAGGTTGCAAATGGCATCTCTGTTGTCAGAGGCAGACACACAAATAAAATGCCACACTGCTGAGCTCTGCAATGAATGCATTCTGGTGGTGGCAACAGCATGCGTTGATTGGCGTGCTGTCTGGCTGACCCCGGGTGCCGATGCATGCTGTCTGACTGTGCCACTAGCTCCTTGCGACGACTTCCCCCTGCTTCCAACTCGTCTCCTCCTCTCTGTCTCCCCATCTGAACTTTCCCCCTATTCTTCTTCTCTTCGAGCGGGCACCCACGTGACATCCACGGACACATTGTCATCATCAACCGCTTCACTTGTATCTTACAACTCAGCAAAGGAAGCAGCAGCGGGTACAACATCATCATCACACCGTACGTCCATATGTGTAATGCTGCCTGACTGAGATATATCCCTGTTATCTACATCCTCTGGCAATAATGGTTGCGCATCACTCATTTCTTCCAACTGATGTATAAATAACTCCTCTGACAGATCAAGTGAAGCAGCTGTGGTGCTAGTGTTGGTGGTGGCGGCAGGTGGGCGAGTGGTAACTTGAGAGGTGCCCGAAGCTGAGCTGGAGGAGGATGGTGCGTCAAGGTTCCGAGCGGAAGCTGTAGAAGATTGGGTGTCCTGTGTTAGCCAGTCAACAATGTCCTCTGAACTTTTCGAGTTCAGGGTACGTGGCCTCTGAACACTGGGCATTATTCTAGGGCCAAATGGAATCACAGCACCACGACGGCCCCTGCGGGGTGGCCTGCCTCTGCCTGTCATTTTTTTTAGATTTGTTTAGTTGTACTATGCGTGCAAGCTACTGTGACACCAGATATGAGTGGCACTGTGCACTGGCAGAAGTTGGCAGAGTAGACGCTGTAGGCCTGACACACACGCTTGCAGACAACTAACTGCTATTCAATCTATTACAGTCAAAATAGTTTTAATGTAATCTACTGTGACACCAGATATGAGTTGCGTGATGACACTATGCACTTGCAGTGCCTGAAACACACACGCGTGCAGGCAACTGATTGCTATTATTTTACTGTCAAAATTGTTTTTTTTTTTTAAATGTAATCTACTGTGACACCAGATAGGAGTTGCGCTGGTGACACTATGCAATTGCAGGGCCTGAAACACACACGCGTGCAGGCAACTGACTGCTATTATTTTACAGTCAAAATTGTTTTAAAAAAAAATGTAATCTACTGTGACACCAGATAGGAGTTGCGCTGGTGACACTTGTCACTTGCAGGGCCTGAAACACACACGCATGCAGGCAACTGACTGCTATTATTTTACAGTCAAAATTGTTTTTGTTTTTTTTATCTAATCTACTGTGACACCAGTTAGGAGTTGTGCTGGTGACACTATGCACTTGCAGGGCCTGAAACACACACGCGTTCAGGCAACTGACTGCTATTATTTTACAGTCAAAATTATAATAAATTATTTAAATGTAATCTACTGTGACACCAGATAGGAGTTGCGCTGGTGAAACTTGTCACTTGCAGGGCCTGAAACACACACGCGTGCAGGCAACTGACTGCTATTATTTTACAGTCAAAATTATAATTAAATAATTGTCAGGACGCTGTTCTCACAGCAGAGATCAGATGAGTCTTTCAGGACTGGAGTTGACACTGAATACACTAGCCTAGCTATCGATTTCCCTATTAAATCAGCAGCAGCTACATTGTCCCTCCTCTCACTAAGACTGCAGCTTCCGAATGAATCTAAAATGGATGCTGTCCAGGAGGTGGGAGGGTCTGGGAGGGAGGGTACGCTGCTGATTGGCTGGAATGTGTCTGCTGACTGTGAGGTACAGGGTCAAAGTTTACTCAATGATAACAAATAGGGGGTGGAACTGTTCGCGGGCGAATAGTTCGGGACATCTCTATTCCCTAGTTAAGAAGAAATTCTGAAATATTATTTATTACATTTTGTATCATTTTCTCATGCTTAAAGAATCAAGCTAAAATAAGGTGCAGTTAAATATGGATAATAGAGAAAGTAACTAAAAACACATGTATGGATTTATATGAATGTATGTAATGGGACTATTGCACAGATAAAATAAAAGTTTAAAAAAATGTTTTTAAAGTTACTCATCTATGTTATTAGACTCGTAAATGGTGGTTTAAGTCATTGCAGAAAAAAGTGCATGGTAGACAATCGTGACTGGACACTAGGTGGCAGCATAGAGTTGTGTTGCTCATTAGCTAGGCTTCTGGCTGGAGACCACAAATAGAACTTCAAACTGCAGATGTGTGATTAGCCACTCACCTTGTACAGGGTCATGATGATGTTATGTCTACTGTGATTGCAAAGGCACAGTTCAGTATGAGAAGATCTAAAATAAGAAAAGACAGGGAAAAGTTATGCTGCATGAATTAGGAGAAGCTCGGTCGCTCATCATCACTGTATTGCCTGTGTCAAAACATTTCTATATCAGTAAGATGATTTCAGGAGCTTGTAAGTGGCGATCCGGTACAAGGAAAAAAAACAACAATGCAACTAACACAATATAATAACATACATCAGGTTCATTTATAATGTAAGAATGTGACATGGCACGCTAACCATTGATTTACAGATACTTCAGCCAATTCAACATTGTCTGTTCATCCATTGTGATGATCCTGTTTATGGCCAGCAAGTCACAAATTCTGGAAATATTAGGTGAACCTTCCAGTATACTTGTGTCTTGGCAATCAGGAACAATTTAGAAAGTGTAATTTTCGACCATGATAGTGTCAGGATTATAAATAATGGGAAAATCCAGCTCACCCGCTTGGTGCACGGAGATGTAGGTAAGACCTCAATAGTTCTAAAAATTATAGACATTCCAGCACCTGCAATCTTTGAGTGATGGTTTCTTTATTTCCAGTAGTGGATAATACAACATCAATGGCACAAATCTTCACATATCCATTTACAGTCAACGCGTTTCGAACAAATAAATGTTCTTACTCATGACTGGCGTGCTACCTCAAATGCTCTACTTCCTTATAAACTTTGTGATTCACCATCCCCCAATTGCTAGGGGGGGGTGGTTAAGTTTAGGTGTAGATAATGGAGTGGATAAATTATAGGTAGACTAGCCGTCTGTTTTTACTTTTAATACAAAAAAGAATCTAGTACATATAAAAAAAAAAAACACAATGTGGTTTTGCTTGGATTAGGTAAATATCTTCACAGGCACTGTGTCAACATATGTTCATTCCCTGTGTTCAGATACTGAACCAGAGAAAAAACGTAGTGTCTGAACTTGATATATACATGCAGTTAAAAACAAACATATGAACACATGGCTCCAACTTATACAGGTTGAATGGTTACTTTCTTTTTAGTAGATATACATGAATTCTTTCCTTAGATTCAAACCTGTGGGGTGTCTGGTGTTTAGCCTTAAAATCCAGAAGGCTTCTCTTTGTAGGGTTAATCTTTTTAAATCCCCTCCTCTTTGCGGGAGAAAAACACGTTCTATTGCATAAGCAGAAAAGGTGTGTAGGCTTCTATTGTGGGAGGTAATAAAATTTTGGGCGGCATTCGAAATATTCACATATGCGCTATTTGTGATATAGTTCAAATGCTCCAATAATCTAGATTAAAATTTCCGAATTGTACAACCCACATATAGAAGTCTGCATTCCACACACTCAATCACATAAACCACTACGGTAGAATTACAATTAATATATGACCTGATAGGAAAATGGTTATTGTAAGCAGAGTCTCGGAAAGTCTTCCGCGGAACGACATAACCGCAGGCTCTGCAAGGGTGACTGCCACATCGTGTGAATCCTGTATATTTTAACCAGGTCTGTTTTACATTTTGATTTGATTGGTGAGGAGGTGAAAAGAGAGGGAGACAGGGAAATTAGGATTAATCTGTGTCTGGAACTTTAAGGGGGTTTTCTCACCATAGAGTGTGAAGACATATTGTATATCCACACCAGCACTTTCTGACTAACGCTTAGAATGAAGGGACTTAGGGGGTCATTTATGAATAAAAATATGCCTCTTTTTTAGTATTTTAAAACACCTTTGTGACAAAATCTATACCTTTTTCCTACTTGCGCCACTTTTCCGAGGTGGTGGAAAAGGGGGGCATGGTGTGGGCCTGCCTCATTTACCATTTTCTACACCACTTTATGGCGTGGAAAATGGTCTTAAACTATGCCAGCAAGGGAGCTAGCATAGTTTAAGCCATGTCGCAGTGTCAGCCTGCGCCTCTACATCACCTAGGTGCATCCACTGCCAGCGCAGAGGTATTAAGACCAATTAAGACTGATTTATACGCCGGTCTTAATAAATGACCCCCTCAGTCGCTTGTGTAGTACTGTAGCCCATTCACATCTTTTTGTGCTCATTGACATGCCTAGGAGCACACTCCCATTCACTTGATGAGTGCACATAAACAAATATTAGTTCCTTCATCCTGAGAATCAGCAGGAGTTCCGGAGGTTTGATTCTCAACACTCATAAAGTTATAACATAATTCGTAAAATCCCATTAAAAGGGTATTCCAATTCCAGAGAATGATGGCTTTTGACTAGAATTTGCCTTTAATGTCAGATCAGTGCGAGTCCCACCTCTGGGACCTGTTCCTATCTCCGAGCATGGCACTCTGAGCGCAGTGAATGGAGAGCACACTGTGCATATGCAGTGTGCTCACCTTCACTACAGGGTCCCCGTTCTGGAGATAGAAGCAGGTCCCAGAGGTGGGACCTACACCTATCTAACATTGATGGCAAATTCTAATGCTATGCCATCAATGTCTGAAATGGGCAAACCCCGTTAAGCTTCAGACATTTTCATACTATTCTAACAGTGTCATATTCACACACTAAGGGTGTTGTGCAAAAGCTAAAAATCTCCAAAAGACGTCTTTTAAATGTTTACAGATTGGGCACCTAAAACTACTAAGCTTTATTGATGTCATATTATCTCAAGTTAGTATTCACATATTACAAGAAACAGGGATCTCCAGAGTGTTTCTCACTAACTGTGAGAAAGTTGCAACTGCCTTATACCTGAATCTCTTTTTGTTATCCACTTGCATAGTCTGATATTTGCTGCAAAGGGCTTTTTGATTGTAATACAGGGCCGCTTTAACCATAGGGCAAACGGTGCACATGCCCCAGGACCCCATTTTTTTAAATTCAAATTGTAATACAGTACAAAACAGAAAATTGTAGCAGTAAAGCTCCTCATTATAACCAAAAAAACAACAAAAACATATAGAGGCCACAGAGTTAATGTAGCCATACAACTAGCAAGTGCTCATTCAGATAAATGATCTTAAACTAGTTTGTGTTCTGGCCTGTGAACATGGACACATTTTTATAGGGACCACTCACAGATAATGTCTTGTCTTTTTTTTGTAAAAGCTAATTTTTTTGTAAATTTTGGCAAAGCAGTGGAATCAAAATTTACAAAACTTCGCTCATCACTACTAATGATCTTAATTTTTTATTGTTAATTTAATTATTTACACTGAGTAAAAATATAAACGCAACACTTTCGGTTTTGCTCCCATTTTGCATGAACTGAACTCAAAAACTCAAAGATCTGAAACATTTTCTACATACACAAAAGACCCATTACTCTCAAATATTGTTCACAAATCTGTCTAAATCTGTGTTAGTGAGCACTTAATCTTTGCTGAGATAATACATTCCACCTCACAGCTGTGGCATATCAAGGTGCTGATTAGACAGCATGAATATTAGACTTCCCACAATAAAAGTCCACTCTGAAATGTGCACAGTTTTGCCTTACTGGGGGGGGGGGGGGGTCGGGTTGGGGCGGAAAACCTGTCACTATCTGGTGTGGCCACCATTTGCCTCATGCAGTGCAACACTTCTCCGTTGCATAGAGTTGATCAGGTTGTTGATTGTGGCCTGTGGAATGTTGGTCCACTCCACTTCAATAGCTGTGCGAAGTTGCAGAATATTGGCAGGAACTGGAATACGCTGTCGTATACGCCGATTCAGAGCATCCCAAACATGCTCAATGGGTGACATGTCCGGTGAGTATGCTGGCCATGCAAGAACTGGGATGTTTTCAGCTTCCAGCAATTGTGTACAGATCCTTGCAATATGGGGCTGTGCATTATCATGAGGTGATGGTCGTGGATGATTGGCACAACAATGGGCCTCAGGATCTCGTCACTGTATCTCTGTGAATTCAAAATGCCATCAATAAAATGCACCTGTGTTCATTGTCCATAACATACGGCTGCCCATACCATAACCCCACCGCCACCATGGGCCACTCGGTCAACAACGTTGACGTCAGCAAACTGCTCACCCACACGACATCACGCATGCCAATTGCATGCTCCCTCAAATGTGACATCTGTGGAATTGTGCTGTGTGATCAAACTGCACATTTCAGAGTGGGCTTTTACTGTGGGCAGTCTCAGGCACACCTGTGCAATATTCATGCTGTCTAATAGTGATGGACGAACATCGGCTGGGCGGTTCGCAATTAAATGTTCGCGAACCGTGCATTCTCAGCAGGCCCCATGGACTTTAATGAGAAGGCCTGCAGGTGAGCTGACTCTGTAAAACATTAAATGCGAGGGCCTGCAGGTGAGCTGACCCTGTAAAAGATAGTAGGCAAGGGCCTGCAGGTGAGCTGACCCTGTAAAACATTAGTTCCGAGGGCCTTCTGGTGAGCTAACCCTGTAAAACATTATATGTGAGGGCCTGCAGGTGAGCTGACCCTGTAAAAGATTGTAGGTGAAGGCCTGCAGGTGAGCTGACTCTGTAAAACATTATATGCAAGGGCCTGCAGGTGAGCTGACCCTATAAAACATTATATGCGAGGGCCTGAAGGTGAACTGACCCTGTGAAAGATTGTAGGTGAGGGTCTGCGGGTCAGCTGACCCTGTAAAACATTATTTGCGAGGGCCTGCAGGTGAGCTGAACTTGTAAAAGATTGTAGGTGATGGCCTGCAGATGAGCTGACCCTGTAAAACATTATATGCGAGGGCCTGCAGGTGAGCTGTCTCTGTAAAACATTATATGCGAGGGCCCTGCAGGTGAGCTAACCCTGTAAAACAGTATATGCGTGGGCCTGCAGGTGAAATGGTTAGGGAACAGCATGGTAGGATGGCTGGATGCATCTTGGACTCCTAGGTCACTGCTGGGAACGATGTTGTCTGAGTAGTACGCCACTTTTACAGACTGACAATAATATGCCCAAAACCGAAGATAAAATTTATTTTAGCGAAAAAATTTGTAGGAAAAATTCTTTCCTGTATATTTACTTGTATATAAAGTGCAAGTGCTGCCAAACATTACAAGGAAGAGGCACTCCGATACAACCTGTATATCACATAAAGGAGGGCCTCATTCACATTGTGGTACAATAGTTCAGGTAGTGGGACTCCTACACTCATAAAGCCTATGCACTAAGTGAAAGGGCTGCCAAAAATTACAAGGAACCGGCACTACAATATACACTTTGTTACACATAAAGGAGGGCAGCATACACACCCTTTAAAAATTATGATTGATGGCCTGCTGGTGACCCTCAAAAACATTTGGAGCAAGGGCCTGCTGATATGACCATCTTAAACATTAAGAGTGAGGGTCTGCTGCTGATGTGACCAGCTAAAACATTAGGGGTGAAGGTCTGGTGCTGAGCTGACCCTATAAAACATTAGGGGCGAGTGCCTGCTGCTGATCTGACCCTCTAAAACATTAAGAGTGAGGGTCTGCTGCTGAGCTGACCATCAAAAAAATTATGGTTGAGGACCTGCAGGTGAGCTGACCCCATAAAACATTATATGCGAGGGCCTGCAGATGAGCTGACCCTGTAAAACATTATATGCGAGGGCCTTAAGGTGAGCTGACCCTGTAAAAGATTGTAGGTGAGGGCCTTAAGGTGAGCTGACCCTGTAAAACATTATATGCGAAGGCCTGTAGGTGAGCTGACCCTATAAAACATTATAAGCAAGGGCCTGAAGGTGAGCTGACTATGTAAAAGATTGTAGGTGAGGGCCTGCAGGTTAGCTGACCCTGTAAAACATTATATGCGAGGGCCTGCAGGTGAGCTGACCCTGTAAAAGATAGTAGGTAAGGGCCTGCAGGTGAGCTGACCCTGTAAAACATTATATGGGAGGGCTTACAGGTGATCTGACCCTATAAAACATTATATGTGGGGGCCTGCAGGTGAGCTGACCCTGTAAAAGATTGTAGGTGAAGGCCTGCAGGTGAGCTGACTCTGTAAAACATTATATGCGAGGGCCTGCAGGTGAGCTGACCCTGTAAAACATTATATGTGAGGGCCTGCTGGTGAGCTGACCCTCTAAAAAACTGTAGGTAAGGGCCTGCAGGTGAGCTGACCATGTAAAAGATAGTAGGTGAGGGCCTGCAGTTGAGCTGACCCTGTAAAACATTATTTGCAAGGGCCTGCAGGTGAGCTGACCCTGTAAAAAATTGTAGGTAAGGGCCTGCAGGTGAGCTAACCCTGTAAAACATTATATTCGAGGAATTATAGGTGAGCGATGAAAAGAGGTCCTCGTAATATCCGAGTGTGGGATCACTTGTTTGGCCAGACTGTACATGGTGGGAGGAAGGAGGATCAGGGTGAGGATTGTGTTGACCAGACTCCTGGCTACTGAAACTGGACTTGGTGGAAGACAGGGTGGTGCTTAACCGACTTGAAGCATTATCTGCTGCAATCCAACCGACCACCTGGTCACACTGGTCTGACTTCAAGAGTGGTGTCCTGCGCCGCCCCGCAAACTGGGACATAAAGCTAGGTATCGTGGATGATTGTTTTTCTTGTGCTCTGGCAGCAGGGACAGTTTCTCCTCGCCCAGGTCCACGGCCTCTGCGTGCACCATCAGCATCATGGCCACTTTCCCGTCACTTACTGCTCACCTTCTTCATTTTAAATGTGTTATATTCTTGAAAGTATGTCACATGTACAGTAGTGTAGGATTTGGAAGTGTATGCGCAAAAAAGGTATTTGTGATTAGGAAACATTATACAGGACAGGTACCACAGGTAATGTCACTGTTCACAGTGCCTATGGAAAAACGTACACTGATTGTCACTGTTATTTTAGGGATGCACACACTTTAAACAGGAGATGTGGTGCGGATAATATAACTGTCCGCAGCGGACACCATCTACGGAAAAAGTGCACTGAATGTCACTGATTTTTCAGGGATGCGCACACTTTAAACAGGAGATGTGGCTTGGATAATTTAACTGTCCGCAGCGGACACCGTGTAATGAAAAAGGTGCACTGGATGTCACTGATATTTTAGGGATGACCACACTTTAAACAGGAGATGTGGCTCGGATAATTTAACTGTACGCAGCGGACACCGTCTACGGAAAAATATACACTGGATATCACTGATATTTTAGGGATGCGCACACTTTAAACAGGAGATGTGGCGCGGATAATTTAACTGTCCGCAGCGGACACCGTCTACGGAAAAAGTGCACTGGATGTCACTGATATTTTAGGGATGCGCACACTGTAAACAGGAGATGTGGCGCGGATAATTTAACTGTCCGCAGCGGACACAGTCTATGGAAAAAGTGCACTGGATGTCACTGATATTTTAGGGATGTGCACACTTTAAACAGGAGATGTGGCGCGAATAATTTAACTGTCCGCAGCGGACACCGTGTACGGAAAAAGGTACACTGGGTGTCACTGATATTTTTGGGATGCGCACACTTTAAACAGGAGATGTGGCTCGGATAATTTAACTGTCCGCAACGGACACCGTCTACGGAAAAAGGTTCACTGGATGTCACTGATATTTTAGGTATGCGCACACTTTGAAAAGGATATGTGGTGCGGATAATTTAACTGTCCGCAGCGGACACCGTCTATGGAAAAAGTGCACTGGATGTCACTGATATTTTAGGGATGCGCACACTTTAAACAGAAGATGTGGCGCGGATAATTTAACTCTCTGCAGCGAACACCTTCTACGGAAAAGGTACACTGGATGTCACTGATATTTTAGTGATGCGCACACTTTAAACAGCAGATGTGGCCGGGATAATTTAACTGTCCGCAGCGAACACCGTCTACGGAAAAAGGTTCACTGGATGTCACTGATATTTTAGGTATGCGCACACTTTGAAAAGGAGATGTGGTGCGGATAATTTAACTGGCCGCAGCGGACACTGTTAATGGAAAAAGGTACACTGGATGTCACTGATATTTTAGGGATGCGCACACTTGAAACAGGAGATGTGGCACGGATAATTTAACTGTCCGCAGCGGACACCGTGTACGGAAAAAGTGCACTGGAGGTCACTGATATTTTAGGGATGCGCACACTTTAAACAGGAGATGTGGCGCGGACAATTTAACTGTCCGCAGCGGACACCGTCTATGGAAAAAGTGCACTGGATGTCACTGATATTTTAGGGATGCGCACACTTTAAACAGAAGATGTGGCACGGATAATTTAACTGTCTGCAGCGGACACCTTCTACGGAAAAGGTACACTGGATGTCACTGATATTTTAGTGATGCACACACTTTAAACAGCAGATGTGGCGCGGATAATTTAACTGTCCGCAGCGAACACCGTCTACGGAAAAAGGTTCACTGGATATCACTGATATTTTAGGTATGCGCACACTTTGAAAAGGAGATGTGGTGCGGATAATTTAACTGGCCGCAGCGGACACTGTTAATGGAAAAAGGTACACTGGATGTCACTGATATTTTAGGGATGCGCACACTTGAAACAGGAGATGTGGCGCGGATAATTTAACTGTCCGCAGCGGACACCGTCTATGGAAAAAGTGCACTGAATGTCACTGATATTTTAGGGATGCGCACACTTTAAACAGAAGATGTGGCGCGGATAATTTAACTCTCTGCAGCGAACACCTTCTTCGGAAAAGGTACACTGGATGTCACTGATATTTTAGTGATGCGCACACTTTAAACAGCAGATGTGGCCGGGATAATTTAACTGTCCGCAGTGGTCTATTACATGGTATTTAGCGCAGGATGCGCTAAAAATATATATTGCTGCTGTCACACAAAATATTCCTTAAACGGACTTTTGGGTCTCTGAAAAGTATTTTGTATAAAAATCTTCCTATTACACCCCCTACACTGTCTGTCCCTTCTTATGCACAGCTCTCCCTAACACTGAGCAATTTAGCGCAGGTTGCGCTACAAACATATATTGCTGCTGTCACACACAATAGTTCTTACAAGGACTTTTGGGTCTCTGAAACGTTTTGGTACAAAAAAAAAATTAAATGACTCTCCCTACACTCTCTGTCCCTTCCTATGCTCAGCTCAGCTCCCTGATTACAAATGAGCCGAACATGCATCATCGGGTTCTATATAGTACCCGATGACGCATTCTGGCCAGCCAATCACTGTAATGCTAGTCGGCAACATAGCTACTGGAATTACAGTGAGGGCAGCACCTACCTTCACGTTTATTGGCTGCGTAGCAGCCAAGAAACATGCATGGAGGGGACTTGAGCATGGCGCTCGAGCACATAGGGTACTCGGCCGAGTACCGCCATGTGCCAAGCATCGAGATGCTCAAGCTGAACAGGTGTTCAGCCGAGCATGCTCGATCATGACTACTAGTAATACTCATAACTAGGAGAAATAATAAATAAATGGCACAACATAGACTGATAAGAATAGATGTAATTTGTAATACATGGTAAATGCAAGTAATTACTAAAGCAGACATGTCAGTAAAAGTCACAGGTCCTCTTTAATCATTTTCTATGTAACTTTGGCTTTTTACTGTGAACTAAGTATGCTGCCATGGAGAGCGGCGCCCGGGGATCTCACTGCACTTACTATTATCCCTGGGCGCCGCTCCGTTCTCCCGTTATCCCCTCCGGTATCTTTACTCACTAAGTTATAGTAGGCAGTGTCTGCCCTTGTCCTGTGGGCGTCTCCCCCTCCTAGGCTGCAGCACTGGCCAATCGCAGTGCATAGCTCACAGCCTGGGAGTTTTTTTTCTCCCAGGCTGTGAGCTGTGCGCTGCGATTGGCCAGCGCTACAGCCTAGGAGAAGGAGACGCCCACAGGACAAGGGCAGACACCGCCTACTATAACTTAGTGAGTGAAGATACCGGAGGGGATAACGGGAGAACGGAGTGGCGCCCAGGGATAATAGTAAGTGCAGTGAGATCCCCGGGCGCCGCTCTCCATGGCAGCATACTTAGTTCACAATGTTTTTCAAGGTGAAAGGTCCTCTTTAAGGATTTTATTGTGTAAAACTGAAAAAAATAGACATATTTGGTATTGCTGCATCCATAACAAACTACTCTATAAAAATATCACATGATCTATCCCATCAGGTGAACAGCATTAAAAACTATGCAAGACCACACCGCCCAAAAAACATAATATCAAACCATCAAAAAATCTTATGCACCTTTAAACAGTACCAATGAAAATATCACCTCATCCCGCAAAAAAAGAGCCCTCACAAGACCATTATTATTACTATCTATCTGAAAGTGCCATTAAAGGGTTTCTGTCACCAGAAATACATAAATTAAACTGGCTGACATTAGCGATGTGCTAATGTCAGCTGAACCTAACTAGCCTATTCCTAGTTTTATCCATGCCCCTGTTACTCCATAAATGTAACTTTTATAATATGCAAATTAGCCTCTAGGAGCAGTGGGCGCATTGCTTCTGCTCCTAGAGGCTCCGTTCTCCCACCTCTGTCACCTCCCTCCAAATCTTGATTGACAGGGCCAGGCAGCGTTTGCATCCTGCTGCCGGCCCTGAGTGCATTGCAAATCTCGCGCCTGCGCCGTGCCATTTAGTATTCGGCGCTGGCATAGTGAAGGCAGGACGCTCACTGGCTGCCGACTTCCTTACTGCGTCTGCTCTGAATACTGAATGGCACGGCGCAGGCGTGAGATTGACCATGCACTCAGGTACGGCAGGGGGATGCAAACGCTGCCTGACCCTGTCAATCAAGACTTGGAGGTAGGTGACAGAGGTGGGAGAACGAAGCCTCTTGGAGCAGGAGCAACACCTCCCCCCTGCTCTTAGAGGCTAATTTGCATATTATAAAAGTTACATTTATGTTGAAACGGGAGCATGGATAAAACTAGGATATAAATTATAAAAAAAAAAATTAAATTCAAATGTTTCCATTGGGTAAAAATAGAAAAGTTTTTTATTTTATTTTATATATATATATATATATATATATATACACTCACCTTAAGAATTATTAGGAACACCATACTAATACGGTGTTGGACCCCCTTTTGCCTTCAGAACTGCCTTAATTCTACGTGGCATTGATTCAACAAGGTGCTGATAGCATTCTTTAGAAATGTTGGCCCATATTGATAGGATAGCATCTTGCAGTTGATAGAGATTTGAGGGATGCACATCCAGGGCACGAAGCTCCCGTTCCACCACATCCCAAAGATGCTCTATTGGGTTGAGATCTGGTGACTGTGGGGGCTATTTTAGCACAGTGAACTCATTGTCATGTTCAAGAAACCAATTTGAAATGATTCGAGCTTTGTGACATGGTGTATTATCCTGCTGGAAGTAGCCATCAGAGGATGGATACATGTTCTCATTCTGTTTACGCCAAATTCGGACTCTACCATTTAAATGTCTCAAAGGAAATCGAGACTCATCAGAGCAGGCAACATTTTTCCAGTCTTCAACAGTCCAATTTTGGTGAGCTCGTGCAAATTGTAGCCTCTTTTTCCTATTTGTAGTGGAGATGAGTGGTACCCGGTGGGGTCTTCTGCTGTTGTAGCCCATCCGCCTCAAGGTTGTGCGTGTTGTGGCTTCACAAATGCTTTGCTGCATACCTCGGTTATTTCAGTCAACGTTGCTCTTCTATCAGCTTGAATCAGTCGGCCCATTCTCCTCTGACCTCTAGCATCCACAAGGCATTTTTGCCCACAGGACTGACGCATACTTTATGTTTTTCCCTTTTCACACCATTCTTTGTAAACCCTAGAAATGGTTGTGCGTGAAAATCCCAGTAACTGAGCAGATTGTGAAATACTCAGACCGGCCCGTCTGGCACAAACAACCATGCCATGCTCAAAATTGCTTAAATCACCTTTCTTTCCCATTCTGACATTCAGTTTGGAGTTCAGGAGATTGTCTTGACCAGGACCACACCCCTAAATGCATTGAAGCAACTGCCATGTGATTGGTTGACTAGATAATTGCATTAATGAGAAATAGAACAGGTGTTCCTAATAATTCTTTAGGTGAGTGTATATACACTGCTCAAAAAAATAAAGGGAACACTTAAACAACACAATGTAACTCCAAGTCAATCACACTTCTGTGAAATCAAACTGTCCACTTAGGAAGCAACACTGAGTGACAATCAATTTCACATGCTGTTGTGCAAATGGGATAGACAACAGGTGGAAATTATAGGCAATTAGCAAGACACCCCCAATAAAGGAGTGGTTCTGCAGGTGGTGACCTGACCACTTCTCAGTTTCTATGCTTCCTGGCTGATGTTTTGGTCACTTTTGAATGCTGGCGGTGCTTTCACTCTAGTGGTAGCATGAGACGGAGTTTACAACCCACACAAGTGGCTCAGGTAGTGCAGCTTAATCAGGATGGCACATCAATGCGAGCTGTGGCAAGAAGGTTTGCTGTGTCTGTCAGCGTAGTGTCCAGAGCATGGAGGCGCTACCAGGAGACAGGCCAGTACATCAGGAGACGTGGAGGAGGCCGTAGGAGGGCAACAACCCAGCAGCAGGACCGCTACCTCCACCTTTGTGCAAGGAGGAACAGGAGGAGCACTGCCAGAGCCCTGCAAAATGATCTCCAGCAGGCCACAAATGTGCATGTGTCTGCTCAAACGGTCAGAAACAGACTCCATGAGGGTGATATGAGGGCCCAACGTTCACAGGTGGGGGTTGTGCTTACAGCCCAACACCGTGCAGGACGTTTGGCATTTGCCAGAAAACACCAAGATTGGCAAATTCGCCACTTGCGCCCTGTGCTCTTCACAGATGAAAGCAGGTTCACACTGAGCACATGTGACAGACGTGACAGAGTCTGGTGACGCCGTGGAGAACGTTCTGCTGCCTGCAACATCCTCCAGCATGACCGGTTTGGCATTAGGTCAGTAATGGTGTGGGGTGGCATTTCTTTGGAGGGCCGCACAGCCCTCCATGTGCTCGCCAGAGGTAGCCTGACTGCCATTAGGTACCGAGATGAGATCCTCAGACCCCTTGTGAGACCATATGCTGGTGCGGTTGGCCCTGGGTTCCTCCTAATGCAAGACAATGCTAGACCTCATGTGGCTGGAATGTGTCAGCAGTTCCTGAAACACGAAGGCATTGATGCTATGGACTGGCCCGCCCCTTCCCCAGACCTGAATCCAATTGAGCACATCTGGGACATCACGTCTCGCTCTATCCACCAACGTCACGTTGCACCACAGACTGTCCAGGAGTTGGCAGATGCTTTAGTCCAGGTCTGGGAGGAGATCCCTCAGGAGACCGTCCACCACCTCATCAGGAGCATGCACAGGCGTTGTAGGGAGGTCATACAGGCACGTGGAGGCCACACACACTACTGAGCATCATTTTGACTTGTTTTAAGGACATTACATCAAAGTTGGATCAGCCTGTAGTGTGTTTCTCCACTTTAATTTTGAGGGTGACTCCAAATCCAGACCTCCATGGGTTAAAAAATTTGATTTCCATTTTTTTCTTTTGTGTGATTTTGTTGTCAGCACATTCAACTATGTAAAGAACAAAGTATTTCAGAAGAATATTTAATTAATTCAGATCTAGGATGTGTTATTTTTGTGTTCCCTTTATTTTTTTGAGCAGTGTATATATATATATATATATATATATATATATAATACCACAAATAATGCAGCAGCACAGTCAGATGTAGAGCTCTGGGTGCAAGAAATCCTCACAGAGGCTGGCTTGTCCTCCAAGATATATATTCAAAGAATGAAGAGGCAGCACTTCCAGTTGTTAGGTGATAGGGTGACGACCCCAAACTTTATTCCAGCTACGTTTCTGCCTTCTCAATGAGCTTGACAAAGGCCTCATTGAGAAGGCAGAAACGTAGCTGGAATAAAGTTTGGGGTCGTCACCCTATCACCTAACAACTGGAAGTGCTGCCTCTTCATTCTTTGAATATATATATATATATATATATATATATATATATATATATATATATATATATGTAATTATACTGCCCAGCAGAATAAAGTTAAAATTAAAATTTCCTGCACTGGGTATGCCACAATAATAAAACTCAAAGAGCAAGAGTTGCTGCCTTTTCTTTATCCTGCTTCCCAAAAAGTAAAATAAATAATGATCAAAAGGTCGTATGCAATCCAAAATAGAACCAATGATAATGGCAACTTATTCCATAACAAATAAGCCCCCCCTCCCCCACCCCTTAGCTATGTTGAGAGAAAATAAGAAAGCTTATGGTTCTCAGAGAATAGCTGTACGGGTTATCGAGAGGCCGCGAGAAAGCAATATGGCACCTATAAACCAATTCATCAAAATCTGTGCTGCAAAAGCCAAAAGGTGGTCTTTCCCTTCTGAAGCCTATAGTCTACCTAAGGAGTAGTTTACATCCATGTTTATGCCATTTCCGTACCCAGTGGGCTTGCACAAGTTAAATCGCTGACGCTGTGTTTTTTTTTTTTCCACACAGCGCCCGGCCGAAGAGCAGAGTGAGGAGGCGAGGCGGTGCGCGCATGGGAGTTAGTTCCTGATAGGCTCCACCAACCTTACAGGCGGGAAAGACAGTGCGGAGCCAGGAGCCAGAGCAAGAAGAAGCAGAAGATGGCTGCCACACACACTGTCGCTGGATCAGTAGTAGATTCAAAGTCCAGGCAGAGAGACAGTAATTCAAAAGCGACCCTGACAGAGTGAGTGACAGTCAGTGTCACTGTCCCAGACTCCCAGTCCCACCCTGAGTGTGTAATTAGGTTAGTAATGTACTGTGTTGGCATGGTCTGAGGGCAGGCAGGCGTTAGGGGTAATATATAATAATATGAGTGAAGTGCCACTGTGCCAGTCAGTGCCATGAGAGCCAGGCCAAGGCTGCCAACAGATGGCATCATGGCACTGCACTGCAGTCAGTGTGCTGGTGAAGCATGACCAGGGACACTGAGACAGTCAGGGCCGGTTCTAGGTGAAATGGGGCCCTGGGGCGAAAAACATTAAGGGGCCCCCCCATGACACTTGATGACTTTTACAGAAGAAACTGTATATTTTGGAGCACAGTGTAGCAGTATACTGTATATTGCGTGGCACAGTGTAGGCTATATGTGTATAACATAAACATATTTCATATGAAAACTTACAGTTACTTGGCTTGGCCCTTGGGGATCTCGGACATCACTTCAACACTTGGCCGGGGGCTCGGTGGAGCTGATGTTGCATTTTATCCTAATGAGAAAGATTTCATAATAAGGATTTGGAGAATGGGCAGAAGAATAGCAGAGACAGGATGGTGCTGCTGCAAGGGGGTCATACCATGGGGGAGTAATAAACCCCACCATAATGCCCCCCAGTAGAAATAATTCTCCTTATAATGTGACAGTGCAAAAAATACCCCCTTGTAATGCCCCCAGTTGAGCTAATGTCCCCATAGTGCTCCCATAATGTGCCAGTATAAAATACCCCTATATAGTGACCCCAGTAAATGCCCCCATAGTGCTCCTCTCCCCCCTAGTGCCCCCATAATGTGCCAGTATAAAATACCCGATATATAGTGCGCCAGTAGATGCCCTCAGTGTCCCTCAATTTGTAAGCATAAAATACCCCTTCTCAGTGCCCCCGTAGATGACCCCATAGTAGTCCTCTCCCCCCTTCCCCATAGTACCCACCACAATGTGTCCCAGTATAAAATGCCCCTATACAGAGCCCCCATATAAAATAACCGTTCTTTGTGGCCTCACTAGATGCCCCTATAGTGCCACCAATAATGTGCCAGTAGGAAGTGCCCACATAGATGTCCCCCAATAATGTGCCAGTAAAATGTGCCCTCATAGATGCCCCCCAATCATGTGCCAGTAGGCTGAGCCCCCATCAGCATGTGCCAGTAGCCATAGGCGGCCCCCCTATCATGTGCCAGTAGCCATAGGGCCCCCTATCATGTGCCAGTAGCCTGAGCCCCCATCAACATGTGCCAGTAGCCATAGGCGGCCCCCCCTATCATGTGCCAGTAACCATAGGCGGCCCCCCCTATCATGTACCAGTGCCCATAGGCGGCCCCCCTATCATGTGCCAGTAGCCATAGGGCCCCCCCTATCATGTGCCACTAGCCATAGGGCCCCCCCTATCATGTGCCATTAGCCATAGGGCCCCCCTATCATGTGCCACTAGCCATAGGGCCCCCCCTATCATTTGCCATTTGCCACCAGTATTGTACAGAAAAAAAAAAAGAAAAAGAACACTTATACTTACCTCCTTGGCAGCGATGCGATGCAGGCCTTTTCCGGCCTGTGTCCCGCTCTGTGTACGGCTCAGGGCTCAGGCGGCGCGATGACGTCATCGTGCCGCCTGCGCCGGCCTCTGATAGGCTGCCGGTCTAGTGCCTGCAGCCTATCAGAGGAAGGGAAAGGGACACACCTCTCCCTCCCCTGCCGCACAGCCATCTGTATCGCTGTCCTGAGGACGGCGATACAGATGACTGAAGATGAGAGCTTCCACAATGGAAGCGCTCATCTCCGTCTGATACTGACTGTCCTGCCTGCCTAAAGTTAGTTGCAGGCCGGCGCGGGGGGGGCCCCTAAGGACTCGGGGGCCCGGGGGCAATTGCCCCCCTTGCCTCTATGGAAGTGCTGGCCCTGGAGACAGTATGCCTCTCTGGGATGCCATCTGCCCATCTCTGCTGTGCATATACCAGGCCTACCCTGGTATATGGACAGCAGAGATGGGCAGATGGCATCCTCTGGGCAGTACTGTCTCTCTGGTCATCCTTCACCAGCACCCTGACTGCCACGGTCCTGCTTGGACTGGCTCTCATGGCACTTCACTGCCTGGTGAGTGGCTATCAGCACTGAGTGACAGTCAGTGTCACAGTGTGACTGAGTCAAGCACCAGGCAGTGAAGTGCCATGAGAGCCAGGCCAAGCAGGTGGCAGTAAGGGTGCTGGTGAAGGATGACCAGAGAGACAATACTGCCCAGAGGATGCCATCTGCCCATCTCTGCTGTCCATATATCAGGCCAGGCCTACCAGCTTTACCCCTTGATATACCATCTGCCCGCCTGGTCACCCCACCTAACACTCAGGGAGATAAGTGACTCAGACTGTTAGGTGTGGGGTGACCAGGCGGTATATGAAGGGGTAATACTGGTAGGCCTGGTATATTGACAGCAGAGATGGGCAGATGGCATCCTCTGGGGGTTGTATCTTACATAGGACTATATGCTGAAGGAGCTGAAGGGAGAGTGATGTATTTTGCATGGGACTGTATGCTGGAGGGGCTGAAGGCAGGGCATTGATGTATCTTACATGGGACTGTATGCTGGAGGAGCGGAAGGCAGGGGGAGTGATGTATTTTATATGGGACTGTTTTCAAGAAGGACTGAAGGCAGGGGGAGTGATGTGTCTTACACTGGACTGTATGTTGGAGGGGCCCATAATTATTACTATAATACAGAGGGGGCCATAATTATTACAATAATACTACAGAGGTGGTCATTATAATAATGATACAGAGGGGGCCATTATATATTATAATTATACAGAGAGCATTATACTTATGGGCACTACAGGGGAAGGGGAGGTCTGTTATTTCAGGATGATATTAAAGTGAGGAATCTAAAACATTTTCTGCGAAACTTTGCAGAGACGAGACGCGGTTGAAAGAAGGTGTCATGATGGTCCTATCTCCGAATGGAGACGCTGAGGAAAGTCTGCCTCACAGGAGATGTCACTGTTTGTAACAGGTATGATGCTGTATTCTCCTGTATATTTCATAGCAATGTATGTTATGTCCATCCAAATATCTGTTTCACGGTAGGGTACCGGGTATATAGAATTTGTCCCACACTGCCTCAGCCCGGCCCCAGACTTGAGGTCACATTGTGTGTGTTCTGAATTCTGGGGCCTCACACCCATCTACTACATTATCTGTACTCGGAGTTATCACTATGTTATCTGTGGTGTTACGTAGAACTGCAGGTGATATCTACTACATTATTTGTATAAAAAAAGGGGCGTGGTCACAGGTTGGGGGGGGGGGTGAATACTTGGCTTGCCCCGGGTGCTGGCTACCTACGCTACGCCACTGGGGCCATATGTAGGATGTTTATAAAACCAGGAAACACAGCATAATAATAAGAGGGCTGACTTTTCACATTGGCACAGGAGGGGCACAACTTGTTGGGCCCTTAAATAATATCTGTGTCAAAAAATTGCAATATTCACGTTGCACCATCTGCTGTATAACAATTTTTGCAAAACATCTGTGGGGTCAAAATGCTCACTGCATCCTTTGGTAAATACTGTGACAGATTTGCTTTCTAAAATGGGGTCACTTCTGGGTTTATTATTATTTTTTTACTTTACTGCAGAGCCTCTACAGTTGTTAGTGCTGTATAAATAAGCAAACAAGGTCTCAAATGCACTTGGTGCTCTTTCTCTTCTGAACCCTGCAGTGTGCCCAAACAGCAGATTATGACCACATAGCCAGTCATACAAAAAAAATTGTGGTGCTTTTTTCTCCCTTTTATCACTTGTGAAATTGAATTTTTCATTTTGATAGCCTAGTGTTTCTAAATTCTTGCCGGAACCCAAGGTCTGTGACCAGAGCTGCACTTTGACGCGCGTTTCGCAGACCTTGGTTTCCGGCATACCATGGGTAATTTGTGTTTTTGCTTCATGCATGGCTAGTTTGTTATTTTAGTGCTATTTATTGCTTACACATTGCATCCTTGTTTTGCCCCTGACTGCGATACCATTTGGCCATCTGCATTTATCTGATGGTCATCTATGTCATTATAGGTGGACAAGTTTGCTATGGGTGACCACATAGATTTTTCTATTTTCTGTATGCAGCACACACATGTGTATAGGTTACTTTGGGCAAACTTACAGCTCTCCCAATAGTATGCGGCTCTATACCCAGTGTCTGTGACCCCTTTTCCCTGTTAGTCGGGTATATGTGAGGGTGGTTGCTCTTAGTCCCATACATGGGGCATCTCACCACGCCCCTTTACCTTATGCCTTTGTGTCATATTTATTGTTATTGATTTGTGTCTTTAATAAACTACATATATTTTATATGTGTGCTCTTCTATTCTTTATGGAGTTATTGGTCTCTTTTTGTTGGTTGGCTCAGTATATTATACTAGACCCCAGTGTATTTTCATACCCAATATGAGTTTTGTCTTATAGGTTGGTCTAATTGTACTTGCATAATGACAATAAAGTTAAATCTAATCTAATACGGGATGTTTTTGTAAATATTGAAGTTTGTTTTGCTGTTAACCCTTGCTGTGTTGCAGAAAAATGATTAAAATAGAAATTCTGCAAAACAAAATAAAATTAAAGTTTAGGTTAATTTTGTTTTAATTCCTGTGGAACACCTAAAGGGTTAACAAAGTTTTTAAAATCTGTTTTAAAAAATTTGAGGGTTGTATTTTCTAAAATGGGGTGGGTTCTATCATGTAAGCCACTCAAATTGTCTCCAGACCTAAATTGGTCTGTAAAAAAGTTGGTTTTGGAAATTTTTTGCTTCTAAACCTCTAAGCCTTCTAACATCCTAAAAAAAAATGACATTAACAAATAAATGCTAACATGAAGTAGATATAATAACTATGTATTTTGTGAGGTATTACTATTTGTCTTAAAATCAGTGAAATTTATATTTAGAAAATTGCTAATTTTGTCAAAATGTTTGTAAATTTGGGATTTTTTTCAAAAATAAATGTAAAACATATTTACCTAAATTTACCACTAACATAAAGTGGACGTATCACAAAAAACATTCTCAGAAACACTCAATTGGAGGTGGAAGTATTTAGTGTATTTTACATGTTATACCCTGAAAAACACAACTGATATATTGTGATGTGTTTCCTTGAATTTCTTGACAAAGAAAAAAAATATAAGAAAGTACTCAGAGCATATCTCACTTTCTCTTCATACTGTATGTTTGATATGTTTGATAGTTTACAATTCAAAAGTAGAAGACATGATCCATGTTAATTTTCAACTTAATAGTTTTTTTCAACCTGAATAACATTTCCTCATGAGTCTAAATTATTGAAGGCCATCAAAATCACTACCCACTGGGTTAAATTGCGTAGGCAGGCCAATTTAAAAAAAAAGTTAACGAGCCATAAGTAATAATATATTTCCTTTAGCATTGCTCTCAGCTTTTATAATGGCATATTATAATTACTTGGACAGTCAGAGAATCTTTTATAAAATGTCATCATAAGCTGGAAAATCATAAACCACCACTGTCAGTTCATGTAATCTCTAAAAGTTAAATTACAAGGACTAGACTAGATTATGTATTATATTCAATCCATGTGCCTAACAGTGTTCTCTGTAAAATATCTTAAGTATATTTACTCCTTTTTTCCTAAAGGTATACAGTAAATAATATAATCAGACAATTTTTGTTTGAAGGTCTGCACACTGTAAAAATATAGTCAAGCAGAGATTTTTTTTTCTTTATATACAGTACAGACCAAAAGTTTGGACACACCTTCTCATTCAAAGAGTTTTCTTTATTTTCATGACTATGAAAATTGTAGATTCACACTGAAGGCATCAAAACTATGAATTAACACATGTGGAATTATATACATAACAAACAAGTTTGAAACAACTGAAAATATGTCATATTCTAGGTTCTTCAAAGTAGCCACCTTTTGCTTTGATTACTGCTTTGCACACTCTTGGCATTCTCTTGATGAGCTTCAAGAGGTAGACCCCTGAAATGGTTTTCACTTCACAGGTGTGCCCTGTCAGGTTTAATAAGTGGGATTTCTTGCCTTATAAATGGGGTTGGGACCATCAGTTGCGTTGAGGAGAAGTCAGGTGGATACACAGCTGATAGTCCTACTGAATAGACTGTTAGAATTTGTATTATGGCAAGAAATAAAGCAGCTAAGTAAAGAAAAACGAGTGGCCATCATTACTTTAAGAAATGAAGGTCAGTCAGTCAGCCGAAAAATTGGGAAAACTTTGAAAGTAAGGGCTATTTGACCATGAAGGAGAGTGATGGGGTTCTGCGCCAGATGACCTGGCCTCCACAGTCACCAGACCTGAACCCAATCGAGATGGTTTGGGGTGAGCTGGACCGCAGAGTGAAGGCAAAAGGGCCAACAAGTGCTAAGCATCTCTGGGAACTCCTTCAAGACTGTTGGAAGACCATTTCAGGGGACTACCTCTTGAAGCTCATCAAGAGAATGCCAAGAGTGTGCAAAGCAGTAATCAAAGCAAAAGGTGGCTACTTTGAAGAACCTAGAATATGACATATTTTCAGTTGTTTCACACTTGTTTGTTATGTACAGTACAGACCAAAAGTTTGGACACACCTTCTCGTTCAAAGAGTTTTCTTTATTTTCATGACTATGAAAATTGTAGATTCACACTGAAGGCATCAAAACTATGAATTAACACATGTGGAATTATATACATAACAAACAAGTGTGAAACAACTGAAAATATGTCATATTCTAGGTTCTTCAAAGTAGCCACCTTTTGCGTTGATTACTGCTTTGCACACTCTTGGCATTCTCTTGATGAGCTTCAAGAGGTAGTCCCCTGAAATGGTTTTCACTTCACAGGTGTGCCCTGTCAGGTTTAATAAGTGGGATTTCTTGCCTTATAAATAGGGTTAGGACCATCAGTGGCGTTGAGGAGAAGTCAGGTGAATACACAGCTGATAGTCCTACTGAATAGACTGTTAAAATTTGTATTATGGCAAGAAAAAAGCAGCTAAGTAAAGAAAAACGAGTGGCCATCATTACTTTAAGAAATGAAGGTCAGTCAGTCAGCCGAAAAATTGGGAAAACTTTGAAAGTAAGGGCTATTTGACCATGAAGGAGAGTGATGGGGTGCTGCGCCAATGACCTGGCATCCACAGTCACCGGACCTGAACCCAATCAAGATGGTTTGGGGTGAGCTGGACCGCAGAGTGAAGGCAAAAGGGCCAACAAGTGCTAAGCATCTCTGGGAACTCTTTCAAGACTGTTGGAAGATCATTTCAGGGGACTACCTCTTGAAGCTCATCAAGAGAATGCCAAGAGTGTGCAAAGCAGTAATCAAAGCAAAAGGTGGCTACTTTGAAGAACCTAGAATATGACATATTTTCAGTTGTTTCACACTTGTTTGTTATGTATATAATTCCACATGTGTTAATTCATAGTTTTGATGCCTTCATAGTCATGAAAATAAAGAAAACTCTTTGAATGAGAAGGTGTGTCCAAACTTTTGGTCTGTACTGTATATAATTCCACATGTGTTAATTCATAGTTTTGATACCTTCATAGTCATGAAAATAAAGAAAACTCTTTGAATGAGAAGGTGTGTCCAAACTTTTGGTCTGTACTGTATATGTATTCATTTTAACCCTTTAGCATGCATATTAACATTGGGTAAAAAAAATCTGACTATGGATCTTCAATCCTATTTTGAAATTAATATTGGCTCTTTTTCCCCTGGGTTGGTTTGGGACACAATGAAGGCCTGGATTCATGTATCTGTAAAGAATAAATCAAGGCAACTGGACTTACTGTAGATTTCTTGAAAACGTTTCACTCGTTCTTCCAACGAGCTTTCTCAATTCTGAGTGACTGTACGAGAATTCTCTGGGAATAAATATGTAACTGAATCAATATCTGGTAATTATACCCAGCCTGGGGTCAAAGGTGTTGATTCCATTATCCTAATTGGAGTCAGTAGGTGATAATGACCTCCCAGAAAAAGGTGTCAAGACAGCATTGTATGTGGCAGACAATAGATGTCTAACCCCCCCGCCTCTATTCATTGTATGTCTGCCACATACAATGCTGTCTTGACACCTTTTTCTGGGAGGTCATTATCACCTACTGACTCCAATTAGGATAATGGAATCAACACCTTTGACCCCATGCTGGGTATAATGACCTCTGACCCCATTCTGGGTATAATTACCAGATGTTGATTCAGTTACATATTTATTCACAGAGAATTCTTGTACAGTCACTCAGAATTGAAAAAGCTCGTTGGAAGAACGAGTGAAAAGTTTTCAAGAAATCTACAGTAAGTCCAGTTGCCTTGATTTATTCTTTACAGATATACCATGACCTGGATAAATGAGAACCTTCACAGACGCCTGGATTCATGGATCCTTCATACAGCAAATTAATAGGGTAAAATGCTGTACCAGATCTTTGGGAGATGCGATTTATTCACGCATAGATGATTTTGAAAGGGTAATGATCTGTGACTGTACACCAACTGTAGTGGCTTGGCAAGAGGCAAAAACTGCTTATACCACCCACCTTCTTCATATAAGAAGTCCTTTTTGTAACAATGTTTGAAGAGGGAGAAAAGGGGAGCCGTCTTTTGGCTATGCTAGCTAGTGCTCATTGTCAGTGATGGCCAGTTCGCAGTGTTCGCCAGCAAACACATGTGGGCTGCCATCTTGACTCACAAGTCCGGCTATGCACAGGTAATCCCTTACCTGTCGGTCTGAAACAAATGCGGTCACCGGGAGCAGGAAGTTCCGAGAACAGCCTGATGAAGGCCCCTGGTGGTTGTTCTCGGTGACCGCATTTGTTTCAGACTGGCTCGCGGCACAGGCACAGGTAAGGGCTTACCTGTGCATCGCCGGACTTGTGAGTCAAGATGGCAGCCCGCATGTGTTCGATGGCGAACACTGCGAACTGGCCATCACTGACAATGAGCACTAGTTAGCATAGCCAAAAGACGGCTCCCCTTTTCTCCCTCTTTAAACATTGTTACAAAAAGGACTTCTTATATGAAGAAGGTGGGTAGTATAACCTGTGCATCGCCGGACTTGTGAGTCAAGATGGCAGCCCGCATGTGTTCGCTGGTGAACACTGTGAACTGGCCATCACTGCTCATTGTGGCTCCTTCTATATTCTCTCCATTCGAACTGAGGAATGGATAATTGTATCTGATTTTGCTGCTATCCTGCCAGTCTTTTAACGGTATTATGCCTCTCTATATTCCTCTAAAGGTAATATGTCTAAATAGAAGATTTCTTCCTATCTGACTAAGATATCACTCCCTTGTTTTTCCCAAGATGAAAAAATTTTTTAGAAGCTCCCCTGACATTTAATGAAATCACGGAGGCTGTCCAGTCCATGTCTAATGTGAGGGCTCTGGGGTCGGATGGTCTACCCATGGAGATATCTAAACACTTGGGAGATTTACTACTGCACCAATTTATTTAATGGGTAAGACTTTTGTATAAATCCCCATCTGTATGTATTAGAACTAAAGGTTCACTTTCATCCCCCTTTCCCCTAGGTCAGTGATGGGCAAACTGCGGCTCTCCAGCTAAAACTGAAAATCCCATCATGCCCTGCTGTAGGCTGATAGCTGTAGGCAGACTGGGCATACTGAGTTGTAGTTTTACAACAGCTGGAGAGCCACACTTTGCCCATCGCTGCCCTAGGTAGAGGCACCAGGCAGGGCTGTCCTCTTTCACCCTTATTATTTGCCCTTGCGATACAGCGCTTGGCGAAGGCATGAATGATTTTTCGAATGGCTCAGTAGAGGATTGCATAGTGTCATACACTGATGACATGCTTTTGTTTCTAAATCCCAAGGCAATCTCATATATGCTGACATTTACTGCAATTGTACCAAATCTACTTTGTTATCAGTGGATCCACTCCCTCCAGATATATATATAATTTTCCTATAAAATGTGTGACACAATTTTGCCATCTAGGTGTGGAGATTATTTCCCATATAGCCAGTTATAAATCCCTTAATTTAATACCACTATTAGATAAATTTGGCTTGCATATTCACTTTGGTGTAAACTCCCAGTTTCGGGAATTGGGAGGGTCAAATTGTTGAAAACGATTTGGATGCCCCAACTGCTGTACTTTCTTCATAATTCTACAGTCTACAGTACAGACCAAAAGTTTGGACACACCTTCTCATTCAAAGAGTTTTCTTTATTTTCATGACTATGAAGGCATCAAAACTATGAATTAACACATGTGGAATTATATACATAACAAACAAGTGTGAAACAACTGAAAATATGTCATATTCTAGGTTCTTCAAAGTAGCCACCTTTTGCTTTGATTACTGCTTTGCACACTCTTGGCATTCTTTTGATGAGCTTCAAGAGGTAGTCCCCTGAAATGGTCTTCCAACAGTCTTGAAGGAGTTCCCAGAGATGCTTAGCACTTGTTGGCCCTTTTGCCTTCACTCTGCGGTCCAGCTCACCCCAAACCATCTCAATTGGGTTCAGGTCCGGTGACTGTGGAGGCCAGGTCATCTGGCGTAGCACCCCATCACTCTCCTTCATGGTCAAATAGCCCTTACTTTCAAAGTTTTCCCAATTTTTCGGCTGACTGACTGACCTTCATTTCTTAAAGTAATGATGGCCACTCTTTTTTCTTTACTTAGCTGCTTTTTTCTTGCCATAATACAAATTCTAACAGTCTATTCAGTAGGACTATCAGCTGTGCATCCACCTGACTTCTCCTCAACGCAACTGATGGTCCCAACCCCATTTATAAGGCAAGAAATCCCACTTATTAAACCTGACAGGGCACACCTGTGAAGTGAAAACCATTTCAGGGAACTACCTCTTGAAGCTCATCAAGAGAATGCCAAGAGTGTGCAAAGCAGTAATCAAAGCAAAAGGTGGCTACTTTGAAGAACCTAGAATATGACATATTTTCAGTTGTTTCACACTTGTTTGTTATGTATATAATTCCACATGTGTTAATTCATAGTTTTGATGCCTTCAGTGTGAATCTACAATTTTCAATTTTCAAGAAAACTCTTTGAATGAGAAGGTGTGTCCAAACTTTTGGTCTGTACTGTATATTCCCATGGAGTTCTTTGTTAAGGTCAAACTAATTAAAGAATTGATTTGGAAGCAGATAGTCCCTTGGATTAGACTTGAAACCTTGCAGCATAGTACAGATGAGGTGGGTCCGTACCTAATCCAGAAATATATTTATATGCCTCTCAAATCCAAAATCTTAAAGGCTGGGGCAATGATTGCTCTACAGACAAGGTATTTTGTATTCTTAAGAATTACTTTAGTAATTTCTTTGATGCACTGGAGGCTCACATCTTGCCCACATTGGTTCTCATGGACAAAGTGTGGTGGAAGGTATGTTCTCTCCAGGGAATTTCGAGATGTACTGTATATGCCTTCATCTGGTTACCTGAGCTCTCTAAACTTGAGGGTTTTACAGCCTGGAAAGAAGCCGGTGTTACTATACTTCAAAACATTTTCTCTGCTCAAGAGTTTAAATCCTTCTCTCAGATCCAACAGAAGTATAATCTACCACGTCCATCTTTCTATCAGTACCTGCAACTGCAACATGCAGTAGAAGCACAGCGATAGATCTTGTCCCAAAGCCCGCTGATTGCCTGTGTGAATTCTTCAGCAGGACTTATATCGATGTTTTATTCTCGTCTTCTCTCTAACTATCTTAAGGCATTACCAATTATGATCAAAGCTAAATGGGAGAGAGAATTGGGGTCTATTACAGATATAGATTGGAATAAAATTCTTAGTCGTATTCCTTTCCTGTCACTGAGCCCTGCACATAGACTCTAGAGTCTATAAGACTCCACTAATATTGGCTTACGGGTTGACTCTACATGCCCGTACTGTCTGCCCCAGATGTATACTATGCATATGTTGTGGAACTGATCTGAATTGTGGAAGTACTGGCAGGAGGTGCTTGCCCTAATCAATTCAGTATACCGTCTCCCTTTACCAATAATCCCCTTTTATGTGTCTTAGGGTCTGTTTCTAACATCACTATGTCAGCTCCTGCCATGCAACTTTTGTATCAAACAAAGAAACTTCTAGCTCAATTTTGAACAGCTGTAATTCCACCTACTCGAATACAGTTTGTCCAAAAGGTTAACTGGAGAATTCAGTTAATGTCAAAAGGGGTCAACACAAGTGTTTTCAATCTTTATGGGCTCCATGGCTAGACTCTCCAGGTCTGGCTTCTTCATCTCTTTTGAGGAATTGCTTTTGTAGTGTCTGATTTATGGTAGTTACATTATATTACCAAAGATCCTACTATATTGACCATGTGCCTTCTATTTATTTTTCTGTATATGTATCTGATAATTATTTCAATGCACTGTACTGACATTATGTTCCATACAATACAATGTATGCTGTAAAAGCTCATTTGAACTATATACAATGGGGGTCCCACTGTGCTGCAACAGGGAAAGGGGGGGGGGGTCATTTGGGTGGGAAGGGACTTTGTGGTTTATTGTTTGTATTTAAAACACAATAAATATTATATGATAAAAAATGGACAAAACTCTCCTGAAAATGTCAATTTTAATTGTAAATTTTTAATCAAATAAATATAGTCACATAAAAGAGAAATTCAGACGGCACTACATCAAAACATCGCTGTCATATGCATATAGAGTCATCACTGTATAGTGTGGGGGGCTGTATAGTGTGGGGTGCTGTATAGTGTATAGTTTGGGGTGCTGTATACTGTGAGGTGCTGTATATTGTGGGGTGCTATACTGCTCTACTGTATACTGTGAGGTGTTGTATACTGTATAGTGTGGGGTGCTATACTGCATAGTGTGGGGTGCTGTATACTATAGGGTGCTACACTGCATACTGTGGGTTGCTGTATACTATAGGGTGCTATACTGCATACTCTGGGGTGCACTGTAACGCTAGGGTGAACCGAGCCCCGGTCTCCTTCCTGCAGAGCGGTGCCCACTTCCAGCCTGAGCCCAGCTGCCCAGAGCACTGATCCTGAGCCGCTGGAGTCTTCAGAACTGGAAGTATTTATATCACTGTACTCTACCAGGTGTGTGGATTTTTTGTGTGTAAGTGTTGTGGTGGAGGCCGTGATTGCATGCTAGGGTGTGGGAAGGCGGGATCCTGGGGGCCCAAGTAAATTTTTGCCCAGGGTCCAATCAATATTAAAGACGGCCCTGCAGACAGGTGCACTAGCCTTTTTAAAAGGGCATGTATTAACCCTGAAAGGCATGGCAAAAAATATACCAAGACACCACCTGTGTGCATGTTAAAAACAAATCACAGCAATCAATTACATTATAAGAACCAGTGGCGTATGGATCACCATAGCAACCATAGCAATGGCTATGGGGCCCTACGCCACTGGGGGCCCGTCCGGACCGCATTCAGTTTTTTTATTTTTTATTAACACACACAGGCAGCGGCGTAACTACCGGGGAAGCAGGGGAAGCAGCTGCTTCGGGGCCCGGCGCCCCGGCAGCGTGTGTGACAGTTCATTTTCAAGTTAGTTAAATATCGATTCTAGTCTTAATGTTCAGGGCCCCTTCACAGCAGCAGCGGCTGAACAGGCCCCCTCGCTAATGTGATCTAATCTTACTGTCTCCTAAAGTCTCCTGATGTGTCTGGGATTCAAACCCACAACCTCCAACGTATCAGAGTATCAGAGGCAAAGCATTTACCCACACAGCCATAAAGGCTACATTGCAACTGATTGAAAAAATATGAGACTTCTACTGTTATAGCTGGCTAAGTGTACATCTATACACATGACAGCTGCCCCAACACACCCATTACTGCTATATCTCTATATGACAGCTGTCCCAGCACACTCAGCTCTGCTATAGCTCTATATATGAGCAGCTGTCATGTGTATAGATGTACACTTAGCCAGCTATAACAGTAGAAGTCTCATATTTTTTCAGTCAGCAGCAAGGCAGCTCTTATGGTCTTGTGGTTAAGTGCTTTGCCTCTGATACAGAAGGTTGTGGCTTTGAATCCCAGCAGAAACTTTTCTGAAATACAAGCACTGACTCCATATATGGACATACAGGGCGGGACACAGGAAGAGGCTGCATCACATCGCTGACATGGAGGTAAGTAGAAGTGTTTATTATTATTTTTTAATACCCGACTGTTACTGCCATGGGGGGAGCGGGCGGCACTTGGCACCTGATAATGGGGTTGGGACCATCAGTTGCGTTGAGGAGAAGTCAGGTGGATACACAGCTGATAGTGGGGGGGAGGGGGGTTGGCACCTGATACTGGCACCTGGGGGGGGTTGGCACCTGATACTGGCACATGGGGGGGGAGAGGCACCTGATACTGGCACATGGGGGGGGAGAGGGGTTGGCACCTGATACTGGCACCTGGGGGGGAGGGGGGGTTGGCACCTGATACTGGTACATGGGGGGGAGAGGCACCTGATACTGGCACATGGGGGGGGGGAGAGAGAGGCACTTGATACTGGCACACATGTGGAATTATATACATAACAAACAAGTGTGAAACAACTGAAAATATGTCATATTCTAGGTTCTTCAAAGTAGCCATCTTTTGGTTTGATTACTGCTTTGCACACTCTTGGCATTCTCTTGATGAGCTTCAAGAGGTAGTCCCCTGAAATGGTCTTCCAACAGTCTTGAAGGAGTTCCCAGAGATGCTTAGCACTTGTTGGCCCTTTTGCCTTCACTCTGCGGTCCAGCTCACCCCAAACCATCTCGATTGGGTTCAGGTCCGGTGACTGTGGAGGCCAGGTCATCTGGCTCAGCACCCCATCACTCTCCTTCATGTTCAAATAGCCCTTACTTTCAAAGTTTTCCCAATTTTTCAGCTGACTGACTGACCTTCATTTCTTAAAGTAATGATGGCCACTCATTTTTCTTTACTTAGCTGCTTTTTTCTTGCCATAATACAAATTCTAACAGTCTATTCAGTAGGACTATCAGCTGTGTATCCACCTGACTTCTCCTCAATGCAACTGATGGTCCCAACCCCATTTATAAGGCATGAAATTCCACTTATTAAACCTGACAGGGCACACCTGTGAAGTGAAAACCATTTCAGGGGACTACCTCTTGAAGCTCATCAAGAGAATGCCAAGAGTGTGCAAAGCAGTAATCAAAGCAAAAGGCGGCTACTTTGAAGAACCTAGAATATGACATATTTTCAGTTTTTTCACACTTGTTTGTTATGTATATAATTCCACATGTGTTAATTGATAGTTTTGATGCCTTCAGTGTGAATCTACAATTTTCATAGTCATGAAAATAAAGAAAACTCTTTGAATGAGAAGGTGTGTCCAAACTTTTGGTCTGTACTGTATATAGAATGAGACAATTCTGCACGTGCAGGACTACATATATAGTCTATGTAGTGAAGTGTAAATGCGGAGCATTTTATATAGGCAAGACAATTAGGCCGATGTTAGAAAGATTCCGGGAACACCTGAATTCCATAAGAACGAAAAAAGGGTGCCCCCGCCTTATAAATCATGTATGGCAAGAACATGGGGGGATATCAAATTTTGGGGTTTTGAGGGAATTGAAGTGGTTCCATTAATGACACAGGGGGGGTAATAGACATCGCTTCCTGCTACAAAAAGAAGCGCGATGGATCATCCGTACCAGGGCTTTTTTTCTCAGAGAAAAGGTGGTGGAACTCACCCCCTCCTTCCCTGGCCACACCCCTACCCACCCCTAGGACCGCCCCCTAAAACCGCCCCTTCAGAGAACAGGGATGCAAGTAAAATTTGGGGGGGGGGGGCTATAAAAGTAAATGTATGGAATTAAATAAAAAGCAATGCAGTAAAATGTGCAAAAAAATTGGAATACTTACCAAAAGTAAGCTCAGAGACATTTCCTTTTTGAAAGGTGTTTATTTATAAGTTTTGCAGTTAAGTTTATATATTTGGTGGCCTTAGCGACCCAGTAAAACCAATGACATGTCTTAGTAGGCACATATACCATCCCAGAGCCCTGGGAAAATATCTCCCTTCCCCCAGTGGGAAGGTACCCATAACAATACAACAGCAGTCACACACATTCGTTCAATCATTCACACTGATGCACCTTAAAGAGGACCTTTCACCGATTCTTACCCTATGAACTAACTATACAGATAAGTAGAGCGGCGCCCGGGGATCTCACTGCACTTACTATTATCCCCGGGCGCCGCTCCGTTCTCCTGCTATGCCCTCCGGTATCTCCGCTCACTAAGTTATAGTAGGCGGAGATACCAGTCCCTAAGTTATGGTAGGCGGAGTCTGCCCTAGCGCTGGCCAATCGCAGCGCAGAGCTCACAGCCTGGGAGGTTATTTTCTCCCAGGCTGTGAGCTCTGCAATGCGATTGGCCAGCGCTAGGGCAGACTCCGCCTACCATAACTTAGGGAACAGAGATACCGGAGGGCATAGCAGGAGAACGGAGCGGCGCCCGGGGATAATAGTAAGTGCAGAGAGATCCCCGGGCGCCGCTCCACATGTCTGTATACTTAGTTCATAGGGTAAGAATCGGTGAAAGGTCCTCTTTAAGCTTACTTAGGTCTCAGCCCCACCTCACTCCTGAGTTCAATTGAAACAAAAGTTTTGTATCATATAAAGCCCTTTCCAGTTTAAAATGTACCATCACCTCCGAAAGGCTCAGAGACATTTCCAGATGGATTCAGCGTTCTTGTCATATGCATCTTCTCTGCTTCTCTCCTTGCTTCTGACATCAGTAGCAGCATGACGACCACGAAGTAGCCATGAATCGACATATTTAGAGGGATCAAAACAACGTAGAGGAGGACCATTAACTCTGATAAACAGTAGTCCTGAAATGGTTGTTGTCAGAAGGGAAGCTCTGTTGGGAGTAACTATTAAATTCATTTGTGAGAATCCTCTTTCACACTCACTGGATGAAATTGGGATACTTTCAATGGCATTTATAAGAGGGCACAGGTCATCAGGCAAAGTTTTCTCAATCAAATATTCTCTGAAAGCATGTATCATTTTCCTTTCATTCAACTGGAATCTAATGGACAAATTTCTAATTTCATCCTCTCCAAAAGTAAGCTGTTTCTCAACATTGTCAGGCCAATGTTTGGAGTCAAGCACCCTGGTGCAGTTGGCCAAAGCAGAATCATTTTCAGTGAGCAGTCTACTCTCTATTGAAGATTTTAATTTTTCATAAAACGCATCAGGATCTACGGGAGGGTCATTCTTAGCTTCTTTTCTGTAAAGGGAGATTCCCTGGAAACAGAGCTTTTCAGAGGCAACAGCTGCTTCTTTATAATAAGAACCTGGCTCTGTTCTTCTACTTTCAAAGAGTTGTGCAACAGTTTGTATTTTTTTATTTGCCCTGTATAGATTTATTCTTCGCTCTTGCAACACCAAGCTTAATTCAGACAACTCTTGAAGAGCATCGCACATGAGTCCCAAATCCAATAAAAAGTTTGTGCTGGTAATTTTTCTCAATAGGCCTTCATACATACAGCGTTCAGTCTTGTCCCGGGCGGTATCTTGCTTTGCTTCTTCAAAATGACGAACCAACACTCTGTAGCTTTCCCACACTGCTGACACAGAACGAAAAGTAGATGCCACCCATCTTGTACTGAGAACTCGTCCTATTTTCAAAAGCTGCGCCTCTAGGGAGCTAGCACAGGCTTGCAGTTCTCTGTTTTTTTTAGGAGATGCATGATATAGTACATACAACTTATCCATAAAGGCCTTAAACCTATTAATTCCTGATGTTTGTTTGACCGTATCTCTAACTGACAATTCTAATCTGTGATTAGCACAGTGCCACAGAATAATTGAAGGAAATTTCTCCTTCAACAATGTCCCAACACCGCTTTTATTGCCTAACATCACGGCTGCACCATCACATGTAACACTGATCAAATGTTGTCTTAAGTAGTCGTCCATTATCCCATAAGAATGCAGGCAGTTAACCACCTCCGGACCGCCTAACGCAGATTCGCGTTCCGGAGGTGGCAGCGCTGCGCACAATCACGCATATACGCGTCATCTCGCGAGACGCGAGATTTCGCTCAAAGCCGGCCCGCGCATGCGCATCGCGGGCCGGCAAAATTAAAAGAACAAGTTCGTCACCAGCCTGCCAGCAACGATCATTGGCTGGCAGGCTGGCGATTTTCAAAAAATCCAATCACAAGTCATATAACAGATCATATTAGTAAATATGATCTGTTATATGGCTTGTCTGCTCCTCTGCTGGTCCTTTTCGTCGGTTGGATCCAGCAGAGGAGCAGACTGAACTGTGAGTACACCAAACACTACACCTTAGCCCCAGATCACCCCCTGCACCCCAATTAACCCTTTGATCACCCCTTTGATCGCCCCTGTCAATCACCAGTGAAAGGAAAAAAAGTGATCAGTGTAAACTGTCACTTTTTTTTTTTCACTAGTATTGGCTGTTAGGTTTTAGGGATAGTTTAGGCCCCTTGGTTAGGTAGTTTAGCGTGAGTTAGCGCCCAGCCCACCGCACCGCAGTCACTTATTCGCTGTTTAGCATATCGCTAATCAGCATTTGTACTTTTATAGTATCTGTAAGTGATCAAAACTGATCACGGTCAGATCTATAATAGTATTAGTGTCACCTTAGCTCGCCCTCCACCCAAAACGCAGTGTTTGCCCGATCAGGCCTGATCGGTCGCCCACACGTGCGTTCACCCACGCCCGCCCCACCGCAGTGACAAAAAATATTTTTTTTTTTGATCACTGCACATTCATTTTACACGCACTGCGGCGATAAAAAAATCAGTTTTGATATTTTTTATCAACCGCAGCAGCCTCCGGTACTTCGCTAGCCTCCCCTTTGTAAGACAGGCTTGCTTTTTTTCTTGGGTAGTCTCAGGGAATACCCCTAAATTTAGTAGTCCAAAATGTCAAACAGGGGGTATTCTTCTGAAGAGGCCTACAGGATTCTGACCCAGTCGGATGAGGAGTGGGAACCCTCATCTGACGAATCTAGCGGGTCAGAATATGAACCTGTAGAAAGCAGTGGCTCTCTGACCCAAAGTTCGGACGAGGAGGTAGAGGTCCCTGGCAGCACCAGGCGTACCCGGCCCCGTGTCGCTAGACCACAGGTTATGCAGGATCCGCTTCAAGAGCAGCAGAGTGGGGCTGTCGCTGCCAGATCACGTGGTGAGGCATACACCAGCAGCGCAGCCCTCCCTGGACCTAGTACCAGCACTGCCGTACAACATGGTGACGTGGCGAGCACCAGAAGGGCAGTTGAAGCTGATACGGTGGCACGTGCAGTAGTTACCCCGTCGCAGCCACCGCACAGACAGGCCCGTAGAGCCCCTAGAATCCCTGAGGTGCTGGCAAACCCTGATTGGCAGTCACCAACTTCATCCGCACCATTAGTTCCCCCTTTCACCGCCCAGTCTGGAGTTCGGGTTGAGACGGCTCAAATCGGTTCGGCCCTGGGATTTTTTGAGCTGTTCTTGACTGCGGAGCTCTTGGACTTAGTTGTGGCAGAGACAAACCGGTATGCCACACAATTTATATCCGCCAACCCGGGAAGCTTTTATGCCCAGCCTTTCCGGTGGAAACCAGTCCAAGTTTCCGAACTTAAAATTTTTTTGGGCCTTCTCCTCAACATGGGCCTGACAAAAAAGCATGAATTGCGGTCATATTGGTCCACGAACCCGATTCATCACATGCCCATGTTCTCTGCTGCTATGTCCAGGGCACGATTTGAGGCCATCCTCCGTTTCCTGCATTTTAGCGACAACACCACCTCCCGTCCCAGAGGCCACCCAGCTTTTGACCGGCTCCACAAAATTCGGCCCCTCATAGACCATTTCAACCAGAAATTTGCAGATTTGTATACCCCCGAGCAAAACATCTGCGTAGACGAGTCCCTAATACATTTTACCGGGCGCCTTGGCTTCAAACAATACATCCCAAGCAAGCGTGCCCGGTATGGGGTCAAATTGTATAAGCTCTGTGAAAGGGCCACAGGCTATACCCACAAATTTCGGATCTATGGAGCCGGTCCTGGAGCCGGTCGGTTGCCCTGACTACCTGGGGAGCAGTGGGAAGACAGTCTGGGACTTGGTGTCACCCTTATTCGGCAAGGGGTACCATCTTTATGTGGACAATTTTTACACAAGTGTGGCCCTCTTTAGGCATTTGTTTCCAGAACGGATTTGCGCCTGTGGCACCGCGCGAACTAGTCGCGTGGGCTTCTTCCAACGGCTTGTAACCACCCGTCTTGCAAGGGGGGAGAGGGCTGCCTTGTGTAACGAAGAACTGCTCGCGGTGAAATGGAGAGACAAGCGTGACGTTTACATGCTCTCCTCCATTCACGCAGACACGACAATCCAAATTGAGCGAGCAACCCGTGTCATTGAAAAGCCCCTCTGTGTCCACGACTATAATGCGCTCATGGGAGGGGTGGACTTCAATGACCAGATGTTGTCTCCGTATTTAGTTTCCCGCAGAACCAGACGCTGGTATAAGAAGGTGTCTGTATATTTAATTCAATTGGCGCTGTATAATAGTTTTGTTCTCTACAGTAAGGCTGGGAGAACAGGATCCTTCCTCAAATTCCAGGAAGAGATCATCGAGAACCTCCTTTATCCAGGAGGTTCCGTGGCCCCATCCACCAGTGTAGTTAGCCGTCTACACGAGCGACATTTCCCCAGTGTCGTTCCTGGTACCTCAACCCAACCGTCACCCCGAAAAAGATGTCGTGTCTGTAGCAGGAGTGGAATAAGGCGTGACACCCGCTATTTCTGTCCTGACTGTCCTGACCACCCTGCCCTATGCTTTGGTGAGTGTTTCCGGAAGTACCACACACAGATACACCTAGCATAGGGATTGCATCTCACAGGACAGGCACACAGGGCTATTAGGGCCCTTTTACTCACAGCTGCTGCAAACGTCTCCTTTCACATGGGACAAAGTGCATAACGTACTTCGCCACATCTTTGGGCGATTTGCGCATTGCACATTGTCCCATGGGGAAGGAGAGGTTTGTTCTATAAAGGTAAAAAAAACTAAACAAAAAAAAAATTACCGGTAAGTAAAAAAGTTTAAAAAGTTAAAAAAAAGTTAATATGTTCTGTTCTAAAGTTAATAAAGTTATTGCGTTGCGGCCTGGTTTTTTCTTTTTTGTTTTGTTTTTTTTAACTTCCAGGTGGACCAACCGATCGACTAGCTGCAGCACTGATGTGCATTCGGACAGAAGCATTGCGCTGCTGTCAGATTACACGCAAGTCGGTGTATGTGGCGCTGCAAGACGAGATTTCTCCTCTGCAGTAAAAGATACGTTTGCCGAGGCATATGAGCTGAGGAGGTGGCGGTGTTCATATACTTTGGCAAACACTTTGTATATATAAAAAAAAAAATCACGGCAATGATTTATTCATCCACATCGATTGATGTGAATGGAGAAATCTGGTTTGCCAGGGCATACGAGCTAAGTGGGTATGGATGTTGGGCGGAGCTCCTATGTCCTGGCAGACGCCTTTCCCCTCCTTTTTCTTTTTTTGGCAGAGATTTTTTCATCCACATTGATCGATGCGAATGAAGAAATCTGTGCCGTTCATTTTTTTCTTTCAGGCCAGAGGCTGAACGGAAAAAAAATATCTCATTACCTGTATGCTCAATATAAGGAGAATAGCAGAAACTCCTAATGCTGGGCATACATGTAATGATTGCGGAGACCCTCAAATGCCAGGGCAGTACAAACACCCCACAAATAACACCATTTTGGAAAGAAGACACCCCAAGGTATTCGCTGAGGGGCATATTGAGTCCATGAAAGATTGAAATTTTTGTCCCAAGTTAGCGGAAAGGGAGACTTTGTGAGAACAAAATCAAAAAAATCAATTTCGGCTAACTTGTGCCAACATTTTTTTTTTTCTATGAACTCGCCATGCCCCTCATTGAATACCTTGGGGTGTCTTCTTTCCAAAATGGGGTCACATGTGGGGTATTTATACTGCCCTGGCATTTTAGGGGCCCCAAAGCGTGAAAGAAGTCTGGTATCCAAATGTCTAAAAATGCCCTCCTAAAAGGAATTTGGGCACCTTTGCCCACCTAGGCTGCAAAAAAGTGTCACACATGTGGTATCTCCGTATTCAGGAGAAGTTGGGGAATGTGTTTTGGGGTGTAATTTTACATATACCCATGCTGGGTGAGATAAATATCTTGGTCAAATGCCAACTTTGTATAAAAAAATGGGAAAAGTTGTCTTTTGCCAAGATATTTCTTTCACCCAGCATGGGTATATGTAAAATGACACCACAAAACACATTCCCCAACTTCTCCTGAATACGGAGATACCACATGTGTGACACTTTTTTGCAGCCTAGGTGGGCAAAGGGGCCCACATTCCAAAGAGCACCTTTCGGATTTCACAGGTCATTTACCTACTTACCACACATTAGGGCCCCTGGAAAATGCCAGGGCAGTATAACTACCCCACAAGTGACCCCATTTTGGAAAGAAGACACCCCAAGGTATTCCGTGAGGGGCATGGCAAGTTCCTAGAATTTTTTATTTTTTGTCACAAGTTAGTGGAAAATGATGATTTTTATATTTTTTTTTTCATACAAAGTCTCATATTCCACTAACTTATGACAAAAAATAAAAACTTCCATGAACTCACTATGCCCATCAGCGAATACCTTGGGGTCTCTTCTTTCCAAAATGGGGTCACTTGTGGGGTAGTTATACTGCCCTGGCATTCTAGGGGCCCAAATGTGTGGTAAGGAGTTTGAAATCAAATTCTGTAAAAAATGACCAGTGAAATCCGAAAGGTGCTCTTTGGAATATGGGCCCCTTTGCCCACCTAGGCTGCAAAAAAGTGTCACACATCTAGTATCTCTGTATTCAGGAGAAGTTGAGGAATGTGTTTTGGGGTGTCTTTTTACATATACCCATGCTGGGTGAGATAAATATCTTGGTCAAATGCCAACTTTGTATAAAAAAATGGGAAAAGTTGTCTTTTGCCAAGATATTTCTCTCACCCAGCATGGGTATATGTAAAATGACACCCCAAAACACATTCCCCAACTTCTCCTGAGTACGGAGATACCAGATGTGTGACACTTTTTTGCAGCCTATGTGGGCAAAGGGGTCCATATTCCAAAGAGCACCTTTCGGATTTCACTGGTCATTTTTTTACAGAATTTGATTTCAAACTCCTTACCACACATTTGGGCCCCTAGAATGCCAGGGCAGTATAACTACCCCACAAGTGACCCCATTTTGGAAAGAAGACACCCCAAGGTATTCCGTTAGGGGCATGGCGAGTTCCTAGAATTTTTTATTTTTTGTCACAAGTTAGTGGAAAATGATGATTTTTTTTTTTTTCATACAAAGTCTCATATTCCACTAACTTGTGACAAAAAATAAAAACTTCCATGAACTCACTATGCCCATCAGCGAATACCTTGGGGTCTCTTCTTTCCAAAATGGGGTCACTTGTGGGGTAGTTATACTGCCCTGGCATTCTAGGGGCCCAAATGTGTGGTAAGGAGTTTGAAATCAAATTCTGTAAAAAATGACCAGTGAAATCCGAAAGGTGCTCTTTGGAATATGGGCCCCTTTGCCCACCTAGGCTGCAAAAAAGTGTCACACATCTGGTATCTCCGTACTCAGGAGAAGTTGGGGAATGTGTTTTGGGGTGTCATTTTACATATACCCATGCTGGGTGAGAGAAATATCTTGGCAAAAGACAACTTTTCCCATTTTGTTATACAAAGTTGGCATTTGACCAAGATATTTATCTCACCCAGCATGGGTATATGTAAAAAGACACCCCAAAACACATTCCTCAACTTCTCCTGAATACAGAGATACCAGATGTGTGACACTTTTGTGCAGCCTAGGTGGGCAAAGGGGCCCATATTCCAAAGAGCACCTTTCGGATTTCACTGGTCATTTTTTACAGAATTTGATTTCAAACTCCTTACCACACATTTGGGCCCCTAGAATGCCAGGGCAGTATAACTACCCCACAAGTGACCCCATTTTGGAAAGAAGAGACCCCAAGGTATTTCGTGATGGGCATAGTGAGTTCATAGAACTTTTTATTTTTTGTCACAAGTTAGTGGAATATGAGACTTTGTAAGAAAAAATAAAATAAAAAAATCATCATTTTCCGCTAACTTGTGACAAAAAAATAAAAAGTTCTATGAACTCACTATGCCCATCAGCGAATACCTTAGGGTGTGTACTTTCCGAAATGGGGTCATTTGTGGGGTGTTTGTACTGTCTGGGCATTGTAGAACCTCAGGAAACATGACAGGTACTCAGAAAGTCAGAGCTGCTTCAAAAAGCGGAAATTCACATTTTTGTACCATAGTTTGTAAACGCTATAACTTTTACCCAAACCATTTTTTTTTTTACCCAAACATTTTTTTTTTATCAAAGACATGTAGAACAATAAATTTTGAGCAAAATTTATATATGGATGTCATTTTTTTTGCAAAATTTTACAACTGAAAGTGTAAATTTCGATTAATAACAAAAAAAGTAAAAATGTCAGCAGCAATGAAATACCACCAAATGAAAGCTCTATTAGTGAGAAGAAAAGGAGGTAAAATTCATTTGGGTGGTAAGTTGCATGACCGAGCAATAAACGGTGAAAGTAGTGTAGGTCAGAAGTGTAAAAAGTGGCCTGGTCTTTCAAGGTGTTTAAGCACTGGGGGCTGAGGTGGTTAAGGAGAGAAGTGCAAATTCCTTTTGCGTTCACGCTTTCCAGTTGAACCAAATCAAGAAAGAAATTTACAGGGGAATCCATTGCACTGTTTGCAAGAAGAAATCGAACATATACAATCAGTGTAGATTTTTGACTTAAAGTGGTTGACTTTACTTTTTGATCTTACGACTTCATTGACCAAGTTTTTTCTCATTTCTTGTGCGATGTCATTCACAATATTAATGCAGGCATTTGTTGAGTGAAGAATGCGGCCCATATTAATGCCATTTAACTCCTGCAGATCTATTTCAGAGCAAAAACTATTGAAGGACTGGTTTTCTTTGGCTATCTTGTATGCAGTGCGAAAGATCTTCATAGTTATGTCTTTCTCTTGGGCCAAGTGTTTTAAACAAATCGTTTCAAGATGTTAATTTTTTCGTTCCAAAAGAATTTTTAAGGCGGCCTTGTGTACAGAACTTTCTTTGTGCTCAAACTGTTTTTTTCTTAAAGAAGTGAGCTGCTGTGATCGCTTGGTGCCATAACTGGTTACCTCATTATTTGCCCATTCCTTTGATATCTTCATGCCATTTTTTATTTCTACGCTAAGACTACCAACTTTT
The DNA here is from genome assembly GCF_905171765.1 of Bufo bufo. Taxonomy (NCBI): domain Eukaryota; kingdom Metazoa; phylum Chordata; class Amphibia; order Anura; family Bufonidae; genus Bufo; species Bufo bufo. The sequence continues at coordinate 381,234,391 of NC_053390.1, forward strand.
TTGCACACCTTGCACCCAAGCTTCTGATCATGGAAGTCAAGCCAATCGTACTTCTCGCAAAAAGAGTTTTTTTGTTCCAAAGTCCAGCAACTTGGCGAGGCAGTTTCAGGACTTTCAAGATAATCTGGATCAGTGCAAGAAGGACCATCAAGTGTGTCTGAAATAGAAGGCAGAACTTCATCAGAAGACACAGAATCCAATTCAATTGGTGAAGAAACACATGAAGATGCAGACTGTAAAACAGTTTGACTGCTCTGCGTTCCCTGTCCTCGTTCACTTATTCGTAATTTTTTATTGCCGTGGGCAAAAAAGCTAGTTATCTTTTTCATGGTAAAAAATTAGGAAAAAAATGTACTTCTTTCTAAAGAAGTCTAGTATGAATAGATGGGGTGATGGATGAAGATGATCTGAAAATATAGATGAAAACAAACTAACAACGAAGGTAATGGCTTTGTATATTGTAAAGCACTAAGTTGTCAGGTCATATGAATAAATTAAAAAAGGTTATGTAGTTCTGAGAAATCCTCAGTTCCTGTTCTTCTGGTAACTCCACACAGTAATGCGAGGCTTTCTCCATGGTGTGGAGAAAGCCTAGTCCTGAGGGGGCGAGCAGGAGTGTCAGGACGCCCACTAACACACAGCTCCTTTCTCTATCTGCAAATCTCCATCTCCATCCACACCATGGAGAAAGCCTCGCATTACTGTGTGGAGTTACAGACAGAAGAACAGGAAGTGAGGATTTCTCAGAAGAAATAAGGACATTTAAAAGCAATATGGAAGGATGAGGTAAGTGAAGAAGGACTGGCTTGTTATGTATGCTATGTGTGTATAACATAAACATATTTCACATGAAAACTTACTGTTACTTGGCTTGGCCCTTGGGGATCTCGGACACCACTTCAACACTTTGGCCGGGGGCTCGGCGGAGCTGATGTTGTGTTTTATCCTAATGAGAAAGATTTCATAATAAGGATTAAGGGGCAGAGGGATAGCAGAGCAGAGAGAGGCTGGTGTTGCTACTAGGGGGTCATACCATGGGGGAGTAATAAAGCCCACCATAATGCCCCCCCAGTAGTAATAATTCTCCTTATAATGTGCAAAACATACGCCCTTGTAATGCCCCCAGTTGAGCTAATGTTCCCATAATGTGCCAATATAAAATACCACTTCTCAGTGCCCCCGTAGATGACCCCATAGTGCTCCTCTCCCCCCTTCCCCATAGTACCCACCATAATGTGTCCCAGTATAAAATGCCCCTATACAGAGCCCCCATATAAAATACCCCTTCTTTTTAGCCTCTGTAGATGTCCCTATAGTGCCACCCAATAATGTGCCAGTAATAAGTGCCCCAATAGATGCCCCCCAATCAAGTACCAGTAAGATGTGCCCCCATATCATGTGCCAGTAAGATGTGCCCCCATAGATGCCCCCCAATCATGTGCTAGTAATAAGAGCCCCCCACCATCATGTGCCAGTAGGCTGAGTGCCCCCTATCATGTGCCAGTAGCCCCCCTATCATGTGCCAGTAGCCCCCCTATCAAGTGCCAGTAGCCCCCCTATCAAGTGCCAGTAGCCCCCCTATAAAGTGCCAGTAGCCCCCCTTATGTGCCAGTAGCCCCCCTTATGTGTTAGCAGCCCCCCTTATGTCTGTGCCAGCAGCCCCCCTGTCTGTGCCAGAAGTCCCCCTTATGTGCCAGTAGCCCCCCTTATGTGCCAGTAGCCAGTAGCCCCCCTTATGTGCCAACAGCCCCCCTTATGTGCCAGTAGCCAGTATCCCCCCTTATGAGCCAGCAGTCCCCCTTATGTCTGTGCCAGCTCAGCAGCCCCCCTTATGTCTGTGCCAGCCCAGCAGCCCCCCTTATGTGCCAGGATTGTCATTTTAGATTTTTACATATAAGAAAAAACTTATACTTGCATCGGCATCTGATAGGCTGCCGGCCTAGTGCTGGCAGCCTATCAGAGGAACAGGGAGGGGACACACCTCTCCCTGCCCTGCCGCATACAGACATTTGTATTGCCGTCCTGAGGACGGCGATACAGATGAGATCGATGACTTTGGAGATGAGTGAGCGCTTCCACAATGGAAGCGCAGCGCTCATCTCCTGCTGTGCTTTGCCGAATCAGCAAAATAGGTGGCGGAACGCCGTTCCGGTGCGTTCCGCCAGAAAAAAAGGCCTGATCCGTACGGATGCAATGGGTCCTTTAGGTCTGAATGACCGCAACGATCTCAGTGCATTTGTTTGAGGCAAACACTCTGTTCTTATAATGTAATTAATTGCTGTGATTTGTTTTTAACATGCACACAGGTAGTGTCTTGGTATATTTTTTGCCACGCCTTTCAGGGTTAATACATGCCCTTTTAAAATAGGCTAGTGCACCTGTCTGCCTCATACAGGTAGCCGGAAGAAGCACGTCAGTGCGAAACGGCCGTTGCTACTTGCGGCTTTTGTTTCTGTGAAGGCTTGTCTGCCTCAGCCCTGTGATGTCTGGATGTTTTGCAAAGCAATAAAGAAATAAAGACATACTGCAACTGGTGAGTGCCGCTGATTTGCTACTTTCATCTAGTTTTGGATACAAATAAATATAGTGATGTAACCAGTTTTATCCTCAAACAGTACAAGACCTGACTATTTATCCCTCTTCCTGACCAGATGCATTTTTCCATTTTTGTTTAAATACATGCATCTTTCACAGTGGAAAGTTTTTTCTTTCTGTTCAGTTATAGAAATATATATTTTTTTAATTATATCCCTTTTCCATAATGGGTGTTTTGATATATGGGATGTATGAGTTAGCGTTACCAGGGTTGGTGCTAAAAGCTTTGGTGATTTTTTACATTATTTTATTTTGTTATATTATCTTTATTTTTTGTGTTGCACTTTGTGCCCCCTTAAGGTCATATAAAACCTCAGGGGGTATATAACATTACAATTTTTTATTTCTGATTTCTATTGTAACTATGTCCAGTTACAGGGGAAACACAGCTCCTGCAGGCTTTACAAGACACTCTAGCTTGTGCAGACACCTGGTCCCCAGCGACTGCATAATTGCCAGGACTGGAGCAGTAGGCAGCATTGCCACTTTATGGTCTGTATATGTAGCGCTAATTGAGCGCTATGTATACAACAATGGTGAAGGAAGGGATGGTAAGAAATAATTCCTTGCATTTTCTATGGGTAGCCCAGCTGTCACTGATAGTGGACTTACCATTCCTGAAGCTACATGATTAGTGAGCAGTTGCTAATTCTGCAAGGATGCTCAGAAGTAACCTTGCAGGGTTGTCCTACCTGCCTGAGCATTTAAACTTTATGGGTGACCAGCAAGAGGTTAAGGACAAGTTATTTT